>NW_027362820.1:3110000-3425000 GCF_046119375.1 Phyllobates terribilis
CAACTTTGCAATAAAATGCAATAACGGGCGATCAAAACATCGGATCTACCCCAAAATGGTATCAATAAAAACGTCAGCCCGGCACGCAAAAAATAAGCCCTCACCTGGCCCCAGATCCCGAAAAATGGAGAAGCTAAGGGTCTCGGAAAATGGCATAATTTTTTTTGGTTTTTTTAGCAAGCTTTGGATTTTTTTTTCACCACTTAAATAAAAAAGAACCTATACATGTTTGGTGTCTATGAACTCGTAACGACCTGGAAAATAATGATGGCAGGTCAGTTTTAGCAATCTGTGAACGTGGTGAAAAAAGGACCCAAAAAACAACTGTGGAATTGCATTTTTTTTGCAGTTTCACTGCACTTGGAATTTTTTTCCCATTTTCCAGCACACGATATGGTAAAACCAGTGATGGTGTTTAAAAGTACAACTCGTCCCGCAAAAAATAAGCCCTCACATGGCCATATTGAACGAAAATTAAAAAAGTTCTGGCTCTGGGAAGAAGGGGAGCAAAAAAGGAAAACACAAAAACAGAAAGACCCATGGTCGTTGTGGGGTTAACATATTTCACAGGAAAGCACTTTCATTTTCGTTTTTGAACGTTTTATTGTGAGCCTGTAAAAGTGGCTTAATACCTCTGACCACGTTGTTGACAGCAGTGACCTGGGGGTCAGAAATGCTTCCTGGGGCGATCCCCATGCTGTCCCCATGTCATTTGAGCACTGTCACTATCGTTTTGGGCACTTTATAGGCTTTCTACAGACTGCCGAGGGAGCCGCCGCAAAAATGTTCTGGTCTCCCATAGACTAACATTGGGCTCGTTGCTCGGGTCGAGCACCCGAGTATCACAGTGAGCTCGGCCCGAGCTTCGAGCACCCGAGCATTTTAGTGCTCGCTCAACACTAACCTCTACCCATCTACGTGATGTACAAGAAAACATGATTCATCAGACCAGAACCCTTTCTTCTATTACTCTATGGTTCAGTTCTGATGCCCATATACCCTTGTAGGTGCTTTTGGCTGTAACCGGGTCAGCATGACAATGACCAGTGTGCATCTCCATATGTAATAAGCTGCAATACTTTATCCTGACATCTTTTCTTCATAGCCAAAAGTTAATTTTTCAGCAATATGTGCCACAGTATTTCTTCTGCAGCACCGGACCAGCTGGGGCTACTGTACCTTTCGTTCCACACAAGTATCAATGAGCCTTGGGCGCCCATGACTCCGCCACCTGCTCACCGGATGTTCTACCCTGGTAGGCACTAGTGTTGAGCCACCCCCGTAGTGTTCGAGTTCGGTTCGGTTCGTCGAACACCCGTGTGTTCGCCGAACTGTTCGTCGAACTGTTCGTCGAACACCGTTAAAACCAATGGCAGGCAAACAAAAACACATAGAAACACATAGAAAACACCTTCAAAGGTGTCCAAAAGCTGACAAACTGCTCAGAAGACATAACTAACACATGGAAAAGTGACAAGTACATATAGTCATGCGAAAATAAAAGAGGTGGAGGAGTAAAAGGAGGGGGAGACACAGATATAGGCATGTCATGCCCTTCTAAAATCCAAAAAGTGAGAAGCCGACACGGCCAGTCCGCTCCTGCCCGTGCCACCTCCGTGTTGCCGGGTTTGTGCCAGAGCCGCGGTGAACCCTGACGGCCAGCCCCCCTCTCCCAATACTGGTGCCTGTCCGCTGGTGGGTCGAGCGAGCCCCCCTGTGGTGGAGGCAGCTCTAAGCTTTTTAATTTAAATTGTCTCTCTAATTTGAATGAATACACTTTAAATCCATTTACAAGGATCTATTGGAGGGCAAGTCTCATGCCAGCAGCCACGGTAGCAGGAAGTGGAGGAGGTGTGGCCTGTGTTCCTAGCTGAGTGAGAGCTGTGTGGAGGAGCTCCTGGGAAGCTCCAACTAGGACTTTTTTCTAAGCCCGACCCTTGCCTCTTCGTTTTCCCAGGACCGAGGCAGGGGTGTCGGGGGGTATCCCCGGGCTCCGGCCCTCCCGGTCTGGGCCGGGTGGGGTCGGAGGACTGAATATGGATCCATCGGAGGACTCTGTGAGGAGGTCTGGGAGGCTGTCCCAGCGTGAAACGGCTACGGTGAGCATGCCGGCATCGGCTAACAAGGTGACTGGCAAGCCCAAGGGAAGCAAGGGGAGTGCCCCATGGGCCGAGAGGGGCCCGGACGAGTCAGCGGAGGCTTTCTCCCAGCGGGTGGTGGAGATGTTGCGGTGCCACGAAAAGGGGAAGGTGGCACTGGCGAAACTCCTGCTGGACTTGCGGCAGGCCAAGGCGCTATATAATGCAGCAGCCCAGAGGAAGCGCCCGGCGATCGCCACGCAAATCCAGAGGGTCAAGGATAGGATCGCCGAGGTGGAGCAGAGGCAGGCAGAAATAGAGAGGGCTGCGGGTCCCTTTCTGGAGAAATTCTCTAATGATCGGCGGTTCTCGGGCCAGGAGGGGTTAACCACGCAGCAAGGAAGGGGGGCGTGTGAAGGGGGCCTGCCGGCCAGTGAAGGCACTCCCAGGACTACGCATGGCAGCCAGGAGCCTGGAAAGGAACGTTTGTCTGGAGCCCCGCCCCCTGTCCCACCCACCACAGCTCTGGGTGCTGCCCCGGGGGTTACCCCAGCCATGGAGGAGGAGAAGGTGGGGGGTGGAGGAAGTGGCGCGCTGTTAGTGCGAGCAGAGGATAGTGTGGGTGCGGGCACAAAGGCCGGGGGATCGCGGTCCGGGGCTCCGCCCCTTGCCCCACCCACCTCAGCGCTCGGCGTGGCCACCATGAGAGACACACGTAGAACTGCAGAGCCCAGCGGCACCCGGTCTGCCGGCCCGCCCCTAGCCCCGCCCACCTTGGCAATCGGCGTGGCCACCATGCGAGACACATGTGGAACTGCAGAGCCCAGCGGCACCCGGTCTGCCAGCCCGCCCCTAGCCCCGCCCACCTCGGCGCTCAGCGCGGCCACCATGAGAGGCACACGTGGAACTACCGAGCCCAGCGGGCCCCAGTCTGCCAACCCGCCCCAAGCCCCGCCCACCTCGACATTCGGCGTGGCCACCATGAGAGAGACACGTGGAACTGCAGAGCCCAGCGGCACCCGGTCTACCAGTCCGCCCCTAGCCCCGCCCACCTCGGCACTCAGCGCGGCCACCATGAGAGGCACACATGGAACTACCGAGCCCAGCGGCCCCCAGTCTGCCAACCCGCCCCAAGCCCCGCCCACCTCAGCGCTCGGGGCAGCTACCATGAGGGCCGCGAGTGGAACTGCAGAGCCCAGCAGTTCCCGGTCTGCTGGTCCGCCTCTAGTCCTGCCCACCGCAGCTCTCTGCACTGCCTCTGTACAGTCTGTGGGCGGAGGGAAGGAGGGAGGCAGGAGGGACATGAAAGAAAAAGCAGCAAGCAATGCTTATAGTACCAGAAGGCTCAGCAAGCCTTGCGCCAGTGCCCCGCCCCTCGTCCTGCCCACCACAGCACCTGGAGTTACCCAGAAGAAACCTGCGGCTGGGAGGGAGGCAGCAGGGAAAACAGCAGGGAAGACAGAGACGGATCCAGGAACAGTGTCCCAGGAGGTGGCAGTAACCCCGGTCGAGCAGCCTGCCGGCGTTACTGGGGAGCCTCCTAAATCTTCCGGTCTGCGTCCTGAGCAGGTGGCGCTGCCTGCCTCCAGCACATCAGAGGAGGAGGACATGGAGGCGTCTTCGGGGTCCGGGGGGCTCATGGCGGCCATCCGGTTGCTGGAGTCCCCGGTGAACCTCCAGCATTTTTGTTTCGGGGACGAAGATCCGGGACCTGGAAAGAAGAAGGGGCGCAAGAAGAAGGCACAGGAGACGGTGAGTATGCGTTACGTGTTTAATGATGATACTGATGCTGCTGCTGTCTCCTGTGTAACCCCCACCGGTCAAGGGCGCCCGAATCATGAAGTTGGTCCTCGGCGCAGGTCCGGTGGGGAGAGTAAAGGCAAATGTAAGGCGAGTGGTGATGGTGTGGCGATCCCTACGGAGGACAGTAGGGATGGCAAAGGGTCATCGCTGGCAGTGGCGCCAGACATATTCAGTGTGGTGGAGTTCCCGTCTCTGTCTCCCATGGCCTCTGGGTCTCGGGCAGAGGAAGGTGGGGGTTGTGGCGGTGGAGCCGGAGCAGCTTTTTCAGAGATCTTGGCTGAGGTCCGGAGGATGGTGGGGGAGGAGAGAGACACTGCTTCCATATCTGGCCAGAGGGTTGAGGGGCCGCATGCTGGGGACAAGGCTGCCGGGGGTAAACCGGCTGGGGTGTCTGCACCTGTGAGGTTGGTAAAACCCGGCGCCCAAAATCCCGGCCCCTGTGATACCCAGCGCATGAATATTAGAGGGTCCAAGGTGGCAGAGGGGGAGAAGGGGAGTAAGGACAATGCTGCGGATGTGGTGAGTGTCCTGAAACCCCCCCCCAGTGATGCCAGGACCTTGGGTAAAGCGGTTAGTACCCCACCTGTTCTGGCTAGCATGGATGGGGTGCATGAGGTGGGGATGAATGGGGTACATGAAGGAGGTGAGGATGGAGGTGAGGATGCAGGTATGGAAGTGGTGAGTGGTACGGCTGGTGGTGATGGTAGTGGTGCAGGGGCGGTAGGTGAGGCTGTGAGGCAGAGTGTGAGTGTGAATGAGGGGCCAAGTGTGAGGCCAAGGAATCCCAGTTCGTTGGCGGCCTCGTTAGAGGGCGGTTCACATGTCCGCACCTTTGCGGCGGCCGCTGCCGCGGGTAGTGGAGGGTCCTTGTCAGGGGACACTGGGCAGGGTTACTTGCAATGGCGTCTCCTGGACGCCCTGAAGAGGGGAGAGCAGTCCATTACAGTGGAGGGTAGGGAGGTAGATTTATCGTTCTGGATAGACCGACATGGTCTGTCCGCCTTCCGAGAGTTAGGGGCAGAGAACGTTACGTGGTCTCTGCCGACAGCAGGGCAGGGTGGCGTCCGTAGGAATGTGGTCCGTCTCCGGTGGGAAGGCAATGAAACTTGCCCCTCTAGGGACAAGGTGGTGGAGCTTTTCCTGGGGATGGGCTTCAGGGCTGATGACATCTATGCCCTGATTCATCCCTATGGTGCCACCTTTTTCGACGTCAGCTTTGTGAGATCGGAGGGCCTAGAGCTCTTCTGGTCTCAGTATGAGCTGGCTCGGATTTGCCCTGAATGGCGAGGGTTTATAGTCCAGGCTATCTCTCGCCAAAACTCAGTGAAGAAAGTGACCGTGCTCACCAGTAACGAGTCACTTTCTGAGATGGACATCATGACCTGGCTGAGCAGGTATGGGGAGGTGGTCCAGATTCCCAAAAAGAATCTGGACAAGCATGGCATCTGGTCAGGGGCCTGGACCTTTATGGTAAAACTGAAGGTCTCGGGTTACTCGGTTACCCACATTCCCACTTCAACATTCTTGGGAAGGGACCGAATCCTGATCTTTTACCAGGGGCAGCTGAAGTTGTGCCACAGGTGCGGCAGCCCCTCTCACTTCAGCGCGGGGTGTAAGGTGGAGAAGTGCGCAATGTGTGGAGGGGTGGGTCATCTGGCCGCAACCTGTAGGGACATTCGGTGTAACCTGTGTGGTGTCTTGGGACACCCGTTTAGTCGCTGTCCGCTCTCCTATGCCAATGTTGGCCTGAATCCGGGAGGTGCTGGTAGGGAGGAGGCGAGGACCAGACCAGCCGGTGAAGGGACTAGCGGCGGCGTAGGAAGTAAGGGACCGGTGAGGAGCAGAACTCCCCCTGAGGCGGGAGGGAAAGAGCAGCGTCCGAGGAGAGTGGTGGAGAGGGACCAGGGGATTATGTCCCTGCCTCTGGTCCCTAGTTCGGGGGAGCTTGCAGCTGAGGTCCCGGACAGTGAGATAGACGAAGAGGTCAGGAGGATGGTCAGGGAGGATGGGGCCACCTCTCCCTTATCCTCATCCAGCGAAGGTGTGGATGAGGGGGGGAATGAAGAGTGGCAACAGCAAAAGAAAAGGGAGAAGAAAAGGGTGAGGAAGAAGGGTAACTCGAAGGAGAAGGCAACCCGGGGCCAGGTGCCAAAGGAAGGCTCTTCCTCCCTTCCTCCGGTGGAGCTCTCCAACCAGTACCAGGCCCTAAGCGAGTCTCCCTTGTCTTCAGATGGGGGGGAGGAGGGGGGTCTGGTGCTGGGGGTTGCGGACAAGGATGTAGGGGCTAAAGGGGGCGCCAGGCCCTCAACATCGGGGGTTGGGGAAACCGGGCCTCTGGTGGGGGGGGTCGACCCAGGGCCTCCTGACAAGGGCAAGGGTGCGCCTGAAACAGTTGTGCCCGTTAAAGTTGTGTGTGGAACAGCAGGTATGGATGTGTCGGTGTGCCTGAAACGTGCTATATCGTCCTCTGAGGAGGAAAATGGAGCACATGTAAAGGGTAAGGTGGGTGGGAAGAAGGTCGCTGTCCAACCTGATCACTCATGATGGCGGCACTCACCCCGTTGACGCTGGCGACCATTAATGTTGCCAGCATAAAGTCTGATGCGGCTAGGTTCACGGCCTTCCATTTTCTCGGCCAGCTTGATGCCGACATTTTGTTTTTGCAGGAGACCAGGTTGGTCGATCTCACGTCCCTTAAAAAAGCTAAGAGGGAGTGGGTACACGGGCCTTCCTATTGGTCTCTTGCGGCTGAGCCGTATAGCGGAGTGGCGGTCCTTTTCAAGACCGCAGATGTAGTATGCCGACGGGTTATTGAGTTGGAAATGGGGAGGTGCTTGATCTTGGATGTGTTCATAAGGGGACAAGAGCTTCGGCTCATAAACATCTATGGTCCCCAGACTAAGTGGGACCGCAAGTGTCTCTTTATGAGTATTAAACCCTTTTTGTTTTGTAGCCGACTGGTGGTCTTTGGAGGGGACTTCAACAATGTCTCGAGGCCCCAAGACAGAGGAGGTTCCAGAGACCGGTTGGCCTACGACAGCGTCGCCTTGAATAGCATAGTTAGTGAGGCTCGCCTAGTGGATGTCCACATCCGGAACACCACGGGCCACGCGGGTTACACTTATTTCAGAGGTAGTCAGACTAGGTCTAGAATAGACAGGTTTTATTTGAAGGAGGAGGCAGTCTCTTCACCTTTATCGGTGGTAGAGGTTGAATTCTCCGACCACTGCCTGATTATGTTTTCTCTGAATGTTACAGAGACTCCTCGGATGGGAAGAGGTTTTTGGAAGCTGAATTCGTCACTCCTGAAGGAAGCAGCTGTAAGACAGTCCTTTGAGGATTTCTTTCAAAGTCAGGTACCGCTACTGGGCCTTGGTAACACTAAGTCAGAGTGGTGGGAGATCTTCAAACATCGGGTGGCGAGATTCTTCCGCCAGCTTTCTAACCTCATAAGCCTGAACAGGGATCTCCTGTATCGGGGCCTGAGGAGGAAACTCGAGGAACTTGTCTCGACTGGGGGTGGCCGTGAGGACATCACCAGGGTGAAAGCCTTACTCAAGAGATGTCAGTATGATAGGCACACATCTTTGGTTTTTGAGAGGGACTTCGGGAAGTATCGCTCACCCGACCCCTACAGAAACTGCAAGATGTCAGTGAGTAGTAAGATAGTGGCGGGTCTGAGGGACAGTACAGGATCCCTGACCAGGTCCAGGTCAGGGATCTTGGAGGTCGTCAGATCCTTTTACTCACATCTCTTGGGGAGGAGGGAGCTGGATCGAGATGAGATGTCGGCTTTCCTGGCTGAGGCCATTCCTGAATCAGGGGTAGACCCCTCACTCGATGTCTTGGTGGATGAGATCAAAGAAGAGGAAGTTAGACTGGCGATTGACGGGCTCCAGCTCAAAAAATCACCAGGTCCGGACGGCTTAACGTCGGAGTTCTACAAGACCTTTAAGGACCTTTTGGTCCCCTTATTGACTCAGGTTTTTAATGAGTGTCTCTCCTCGGGCACTCTTCCGAGATCAATGAGGAGGTCAGCTTTGATCCTTCTTTCTAAGGGAAAGGATCCGTCGCACATTGAGAACTGGAGGCCCATAGCGCTTCTCAATGTGGACAGGAAGGTTTTGGCTAAAGTACTCTTTAATAGGTTGGTGAAGTTTGCGCCACGGCTCCTTTCTGAGTCCCAGCACTGCTGTGTTCCTGGCCGTAGCACTTTTAGTGCTGTTCTCGGTGTCCGGGAGGCTGTGGAACAGGGTAGGGCTGGCCTCTGGAAGGGGTATCTGCTGTCCTTGGATCAGGCCAAAGCCTTTGACCGGGTTGATCACGAGTACCTGTGGTCCACTCTTCTGAGGTATGGTCTGCCAGGGAGGTTCGTGGACTGGCTGAAGACATTGTACAGAGGGGCGGAGAGTTTCCCACTTGTGAATGGTTGGATTGGACAGGCCTTTGCGGTGGGCTCCGGCGTTCGTCAGGGATGTCCTCTCAGTCCCCTGCTGTATGTGTTCGCGATTGATCCCTTCATAAGGAGGGTGGATCGTGGACCAATAGCGGGGGTGAGGATGGACCAGGCGGGCGAACGGGAGGCCGCCCTGAAGGTAGTGGCCTATGCTGATGATGTTTCTGTTTTTGTCTCCTCAAAAGAGGAGGTGCGGGCAGTGATGTCTGAGGTGGAGGGCTACTCCAGGGCCTCTGGTTCCATTGTCAATCGGAGCAAGTGTGGGAGTCTTTGGCTGGGGGGAGGAGATCCCAGGTTTGATCTCCCGGACACCCTCCCAGAGCCCCAAGAGTATGCCAAGATCCTAGGCGTTGAATTTGGCCAGGGTGATTACCCAACCAAAAACTGGGAAAGTAGACTTAAAACTGCCGCCCAGAGAGTGGACCAGTGGAAGGGTTGGTCTTTGACCCTGAGGGAAAGGGTGAGCTTGTGCAAAGGTTTCCTGCTCCCATTGTTAATGTATCTAGGCAGCATTTGCATTTTGCCAGAGCCTCTCTGGACGCGGGTCTATGGCCTGTTTTTCCAACTGTTGTGGGGAAACAGGCTGAACCTAGTCAAGCGGGAGGTTACTTACCGTACGAGGAGACTAGGGGGGTTGAATATGGTCAACCCCGTGGTGTTCTTGGTTTGCACCTTTCTTAAGCTAAATATATCAAACCTCTGGAAAGAGAGGGCTCCTCTGTGGGTATTCTCCTGTAGGGGATGGTTGCAGTCCTTCTTCCAGGATTGGGAGACAGGAGGGAGTGTGAAGGATCTTCGCACACCGCACGGGCATCTCCCGGTTTATGTTACCCCGGTTTTGAAAGTAATACGCCGGTGGGGTTTGGGAGTGTGGGAGGTGAGGACTCTCACGAGGAAACTTCTCGAGGGGAGGATCTTATCGACCCATTTTCAAAAGCCACTGGCACTCAGGGACTGCCCAAGTCGGGATCTGGAGGTGGGGTTGCGTCTTTTAAATTCAAAACGGATCCCCGCGAAGTATTGGGACTTGACTTGGCGCTGCTTTCAGGGTAAGCTGTATGTGAGGGACAACTTGAAGTACAGGAACTCCGAGGATAGGAATTGTCCTCGTGAGAGTTGTGCTGACACGCTTGAGAGCATGGAGCACTTCCTGCTTCAGTGTCCCTTTAATGCAGAGGTATGCAACAGGGTGGGCGCTTCCATTGACTGGCCTAGGCTGGCGGGCCTCTCCTACGCTGAGTGGGCCTATGGAGCGTTCAGAGACCTTGGTGGACGGGACCAGTGCACTATTTTTCTAGTTAGCCTAGTGGTTAGGTTTTTCACATGGAATGCACGGTGTTTAGTGTCGACGGGCAGTAAAATACTCCCAGTGGGTGAGGTATGTAGCAACATCCTTGGTGACCTGGTGAAGATGCGCTCCTTGGAGTATGAAAGGCTGGGTGCATCGGGGGCCTCCCGTCTCTGGAGGGGTTTCTCCTTCCAGGTGCCTTAGTTCTGGATTGCTCCAAGCCTCCTGGTGGTGGGCTAAGTTCTCACCGTAGCTTTTTGTTTTGAGAATGGTATCATGAAAAGGGTTTACAAGCACCGAACCGGTGCGGATGGTATTTTTGTTATTGTTCTTGTTGTTATTATTATTGTTGTCTTATTGTTCTTTTACTTTGGGGGTTAGTTAGGTGGGGTGGGGGTTTTGAGGGGGGTTAAGCATGAACTTGGACTGGCCCGGGCCCAAAACTGTCGGGGTTCGCCTAAGTCCGGAAGGACTTTTTCGGAACTTAGAGGCCGGTTCGGGTTGGGGGTATAGTGAGAGTTGGGGTAGTGTATGTGTTATTATGTGTTACTCATGATTTAAGTGTTGTGTGTTATTTCATATGGTTTATGTGGTTTATATTTTGTTATATGTATTTTGCTTCTGCATCTCTGGTTTTTGTTACGGCAGAATCAGGTGTAAGTGTGGAGGAAGTTTGAGGTATGTTTGGATAGGCTGTGGTTGTATGGTGGTTGTCAGGCAGGTGGGGTCCCTTGTATATACATTGTTTATGTATCGGTTATATTGCTGGAAATTGTTTTCGTTACTTGTACTAGTTTGTGTTCTTACATTTATAATAAAATAGAGTTCCAGCTCCAGTAGCGTCCACTAAAGCTGCTGCAGTTAAAAAGCTTTTATAAGGATCGAGCTCGGCTGTCCACCGCAAGGCATCCTACTGCCAGTCCCAGCCCCTATGCCTTGGGGTGCCTCCTGATGCTCTTCACTAAGTATCCCATGGTCCCGAAGCATTTCCTTTGAAAAAATTAAGTGTCTAAACTACAGGTGGTGTAGCTTGCTTAACAGCCGGGATAATCCGCTGACTAGCAGACACTGCTACTAGGCACAAAGTATTTCCTGGGCTAGATGCAGTTAAAAATTTGTAATTAGATACTCTCGTTGGATGCTGAGAAAGCATTCCATAGAGTCTCCTGGCACGCCATATATGATTCTCTTAAAAAGCTTGGGGTAGGGGTCTAGGGGACCCTTTTATAGCCAAAATCACGGCCCTGTATCGCAATACGTCACCTAGGCTGAAGATAAATGGAACTGTAGCACCCTGAGGGCTCGGTTGCTACAGACGTATTGCACCTCACCCAGAGGTGTGATATCTCACTCTCAGGTAAGGATGGAGTGTGGATCAGGACCCGACACCTGCATGCATTACACCACATTGCCGTGGGGCAGGGTGACCAATATGCCCCTGAGATGGGCACGACAGTCCCTGTCCCTGGCTGGAGTGGGGGGAGGGAACACTGAGGAAGGGGAACCCTGTAGTGCAGGAGCAGGGAGGAAGCAGTTCCTGGGTGCATTGAGAAGGGAGTATAAAAGGTGGGCACCATCTTAGTTCAGTGCAGAGAAGTCTGAGCAGAAGTGGCAGGGAGCAGGGGCTCTGCATGAGCTCTGCTCCGGAGGCGGGCCTAGTAACAGAGGCCCAGGCCTGGAAGAGGGAGAAGGAAGGAAGAGGAGCGGAGAAGGCTCCAGGAATGAAGGGATCCCAGGGGTGCGGACGGGCGAGTCGCCACCGCACGCCCGAATCCACCTGCGTGGAGGGGTCAGGCCAAAGGGGGAGACCGGTCCCCGAACTAGTGGAGGCAGGAAACGACCCTCAGCTAGAAACCGGAGGCTCTGACATTTTATGTGGCGCAGCCCCTCGCTACACCCGCTAGGAAGGCACCACATAGGGTCAGGGAAACTGGCGCCAAGTTTACCAAGAGGAGACCCGAGGCAGCCGGACAGAAGTGTTGGTAAGAAAGGCCAGACAAAGGACACACAAAGGGGGTCCTGTGAAGTGCTCCAAAGTTATCTGGGAGTTGTCTGAGCCCCTCACCTGGTGAGCACAGTACGACGTGGGCAGCCGTTACCTGCAGACGTGGTCTGGATAATAAGAACTGTGAGTAAAGGCCCTGGACTGCATCACTGACTCCGTGTCGTTACTGCTGCTGCCCTGCACCATCACCCCCATCCTCCGCATACACTGCCCTGAGGCTATACTCCTCCCGTGGGGAGTTATGCTATGTTCTGCTGCACCCACAACACCAGCCTCAGGGGTCTGCCCTGTAGCGGCGGTTCACTCTGACCGCAATCCACGGGTGGCGTAGTCGGACATTTAAACATCAAAACCACATAAATAGTTCCGCCACTGGTTTGACCGCCCTGAGCCACGGAACCGGGTCGCCGCCACGAAGACTACAACCACCAGCATCCACCAAAAAGGGTCCGGCTCCGGGTGTCCCAAGGCCCAGGGGGTGCGTCAGAACATTTTCATCACCTTTCACAATCACCAATGGGACAAGGCAGGGATGTCCTCTGTCCCCTCTCTTATACATCCTAGTGACGGAGCACCTGCTCTCATCAATTCGCCATAACCCCAATATTAGGTGGATTGAGGTGGGAGGCACCGAGTACAAGTGCTCTCTATTTGCTGATGATGTCCTAGTATATATCACTCAATCACATATATCCATCCATGCTGTTATGGCTGAAATAGATCACTTTGTTACATGGTAAAATTTTAAAATCAATGCAGCGAAGTCTGAGGCCCTCGATGTCTCCCTCCCCAAATCCATATAGGATTCCATCCAGTCCAACTTTCCCTTTGCCTGGCCCTCACAGGGTATCAAATACTTAGGAATTCCAATTCATAGAGACCTCTCCCATCTATGTTATCTTAATTTTGGGCCCTTTATTGAACAATTCCATACAGACCACGGTTGGCAAGTTAGAACTGTAAGATTCACTACGTGAACCACTGGTGTTTTGTGGAAAAGCACATGTACACTGTGTTCCAAATTATTATGCAAAAAGTGTTTAGGAGTGATAAGGGAAGAATTTGTTTGTTTGTCAGTTAAACTCATTGATGGTGATGTGTGTCAGGGCTCTTTATATCACTGTAAGCAATTGCAGACACCTGTGCTAATTAGTTTGGCAGGTGTGTCCAATGAAAGGCAAGACTACTTAAGAAGGCTCTCTCACATTATTAAGCAGCCTACATTTTCTGCCAAAATGGGAAAGAAAAAGGATGTGTCGGCTGCTGAGAAGCAACAAATTGTGGAGTGTTTAGGTCAAGGCATGACTACAATCAACATTGTGCGATGATCAGGATGAAGTGTCTTGGCAATCAAGAAGTATGTAGCTGATTCACAGTACACACGTGTGCGTGCTGATAAGGGCAAATTGAGGACTCTTTCCTACAGGCAATTACGTCAGGTTGAAAGAGCAGCGGCAAAAATGCCTTGTCATAGCAGCAGACAAGTTTTTGAAGCTGCTTGTGCCTCCAACGTCCCCCGAACAACAAGATGCAGGGTCCTTCAGAGGTTTGCAGCTGTGCATACGCCATCCTGTCGACCTCCTCTATCCACTTCACACAAGCAGAAACGGCTCCAGTGGGCCAAACATTACATGAAGACTGATTTCAAAACTGTTTTGTTCACGGATGAGTGCCGTGCAGCGCTCAATGGTCCAGATGGATGGAGTGGAGGATGGCTGGTTGATGGACACCCCACGCAAACACGGCTACAGCGCTAACAAGGAGGAGGTGGAGTAATGTTTTGGGCTGGAATCATGGGGAGAGAGATTGTCGGCCCCTTTAGGATCCCTGAAGGCGCTAAAGATGAACTCCATAATGTAGGTGGATTTTCTCAAACAGCACTTCCTGCCATGGTTCAAGAAGAAGAACCGTGTATTTCACAGCAAGATCATTTTTCTGCATGATAATGCACCATCTCATGCTGCACATAAAACATCTGCATCTCTGGCTGATATGGGCATAAAAGGGGACAAACTTATGGTGTGACCCCCATGCTCCCCTGACCTCTACCCCATTCAGAACCTTTGGAGCATCATTAAAAGGAGTGTCTATGATGGCGGGAGGCAGTTCACATCTAAGCAACAGCTCTGGGAGGGTATTCTGTCCTCATGCAAAACAATTGAAGCAGAAACCATCCAAAACCTGACAAATTCAATGGACGAGAGAGTTCAGAAGCTCCTTTCGAACAAGGGGTCCTATGTGAAAATGTAACATCACCTACAATAAAGTTTTGAGTTGAAAACTGTTTGATTTCAGTTTCTAACAACCTGCTAATGCTTATAATTTCAAAAATGACCATTTTTTTGGTCTTTATTAAAATGAAAAGGTTGATCGAAAAGTTTGGGGGATCTAAGAGTGTGGCAACCCAGTAGTCATGATTACTTCGAATTCTGACAATATGAGGGTCATGCTGCAGGTAGTGCAGCAAGAAGGCACTTATGTGTCTTGCGCATCTCGGAGCCCCAAAATTATTTTCCGGGCTAGATGCAGCTAAAAATTATTTTTAATTTTAAATCTGGTGGAGCTTATTATAGATGGCCTAACAGGATCAGTGCTGCACACTGCTACAAAGCCCAAATTATTTTCCAGTCAAGATACAGATAAACATGATTAGTAATTTGAAAGCTTAAAACGGTTGGTAGGGTGATTTTAACCAATCATCAAGCTTTTACTCTCCCCAGGATGACACAGGGGTAGAAAAGTCATTTCGGATCCATGATTTGTTCATCTTTATGAACGTGAGTCTGTCTACATTATCAGTGGAGAGCCGCGTGCGCTTATCTGTCAGCACACCACCAGCAGCGCTGAACACACGTTCAGACAGAACGCTGGCTGCGGGGCATGACAAGATCTCCAAGGCGTAAGTGGCTAGCTCCGGCCATTTATCCAGATTGGAAGCCCAAAAAGAGCAAGGATCCAGTGACACAGTCGTGGCTTCAATGTTTACTTGGAGATACTCCTGTACCATCGTCTCTAGGCGTTGACTATGTGTCAGACTTCTTGTCTCCTGTGGCCTTGCAAAGGATGGGCTAAAAAAGTGGTGAAATGATTCCGCAAAATTGATGTTACCAGCAGATACTGTGGTTCTGTTACGGTTTGAGTGCTGAACACTTGACGGTCCCACGGTTGGCAAGTTGGAACTGTGAGATTCACTACGTGCACCACTGGTGTTTTGTGGAAAAGCACATGTAAGATTCTGCAACAGTCTCTGCTGATACTCCTGCATGCGTGCATCCCTTTCTATGGCAGGAATAATTTCTGCAAATTTACTTTTGTACCGGGGATCTAACAGTGTGGCAACCCAGTAGTCAGGATTATTTCTAATTCTCACAATTCGAGGGTCATGTTGCAGGTAGTGCAGCAAGAAGGCACTCATGTGTGTTGCGCATCCAGGAGCACCAAGTCCCTGTTGTGTTGGTGGCGAGGTAACAATCATGCTTCCTTCCTCTGTCCTCTCCCCCCAACCTCGCACAACAGAAATGTGATCAAGGTCTCCCTCATCTGATGAGTCTTCCATCAGTTCGTCCTCCACTTCTTCCTGGGCTCCTGCACCTTCCTCACTAGTTTGGCTGCTACCATGCGCCCTGGTAAAACCATCTCCCCCACCCTCACATGCCTGCCGCCTTGGTGCTGCCGACCGTCTGGACCTTGCAGATGTTAGCCCTTCCGCATACAACTCCTCCTCCTCTACTTCCTCCACCTCCTCTTGTGCCACCACCTGACTCCGAATTCTGTTTAACATGTGCTCCAGCATGTAAATCACCGGAATAGTCATGCTGATAATGGCATCGTCAGCATTAAACATCTTCGTCGCCATTTCAAAACTGTGCAGAAGGGTGCATAGGTCCCTGATCTGAGACCACTCCTCCAGCGTGATTTGCCCCACCTCTGAATCTCGTTGGCCCAGGCTATACGTCAGAACATATTGCACCAGGGCTTGTCGGTGCTGCCACAGTAGCTGCAACATGTGCAGAGTTGAATTCCACCGGGTAGGCACATCGCATTTTAGCCGGTGAAGTGGCAGGCCCAACGACTTCTGTAGAGATGTAAGTCGCTGAGCTGCGGGATGCGAACGGCGGAAGTGAGCACACAGCGACCGTGCCCTCTGCAGAAGGCCATCTAGTCTGGGATAGTGGGCTAAAAATTGCTGGACAACCAGGTTCAACACATGAGCCATACAAGGCACGTGTGTGACATTGCCCCGGCGAAGGGCCGCACCCAGGTTTGCAGCATTGTCGCACACGGCCTTCCCTGGTTTCAGGTCCAGTGGAGACAACCATTCATGAAATTGGTTCTCCAGAGCTGACCACAACTCCTCAGCTGTGTGACTCACATTTCCCAGACATTTCAAAGTAAAAACCGCCTGATGACGTTGAGCCCTACTGCCAGCATAGTAAGGAGGTGTGCAGGATCCCTTCTGCGCAGTTAGAAAGCTTGTGGCATGACCAGACAGGCTTTGGGTGCAGGTGGAAGACCGAGAGGAGGTTGAGGAGGCAGAAGCAGTGGAGGAACTTTGACATAAAGAGGATTGACGCACAACTCGTGGGGACGGCAAGACTTGGACAGCAGCCCCTTGTCCTGCTGTCACCATAGTTACCCAGTGCCCAGTCAGCGACATGTAACGCCCCTGTCCATGCCTACTCGTCCAAGTGTCTGTGGTGAAATGCACCCTGTCACACACAGAGTTTCTCAAAGAAGCGGTGATGTTGTGTGCGACATGCTGGTGGAGCGCAGGCACACCTTTCTTTGAGAAGTAGTGCCGACTGGGCATCTGGTACTGGGGCACTGCGACGGACATAAGGTCTCGAAAATCCTCTGTGTCCACCAGGCGGAAAGGCAGCATTTCTGTAGCCAAGAGCTTGCAGATGGTGAAATTCAACCTCTTAGCTTTCTCATGGCTAGGAGGAAATGGTCTTTTACTTGTCCACATCTGAGGGACCGAGGGCTGGCTATTGTGCTTAGACGGGGTTGATAAGGGTGTCCCCGGCAAACTGCCGGTCTGTGAGGAAGATGCAGGCGGACATGTTAGGTTGCCTTGATCCAAAGGTGGTGCTATCGATGTCGGACAGCGCTCAACACCAGCTGGTGTTACTGTGGCACCCCAGGGGTCTGGTTTTCCACAGTAATGTAATGTTATGTCTGAGAGCAGGTGGGAGGTCCTTTGGTCAGGGATCCTGTGCATGCCACACCTCCTGCCCAGTCTTGGGAGGGGAAGAACTTCCCCTGTATAAACCCGGGGCTGAGGCAGGGTGAGTCAGACAAGTGGAGTAGAGACAAGAAGCAGCATAGGAAACAGCAGAGTTACAAGGAGTCAGGGGCTGGCAGCCGCAGAGCTCGCCCTGACTAAGAAGACTTCTTTCCGGACCCGGAGTCCGAGGCTGTGGGGACTAACTCCTACCCAGCAGCAGAATCCATCAGGCAGGGGATTTCAGGTCCTCTGGCCCAGAAGCCCGAAGGCACGGTCACACGCGTGGGACCAGCACCGCCATCGTGGAGCGGAAGCCATTAGAAGGCCCCGAGTCACCGGCCATACGGGTGAGCACCACACGGTACACTCAGGGACGTGGGCTACTTACATCAGCTTCTAGCAAGGTAGCCAGAAGAGTACAGTCAGTTTGGGAGGCCTACAACTACGCCTGGCCAGGGGAGATCCCATCTGCTCAAGGACTGACCAGGCCCCGTTCGCTAGCAAGTACTCCGGGAGGGTCTATCATTGTCACCAGTAAAGACCCTGAACTACACCGTACCGTCTCTGAGTGGTTCCTGCTACCCCCATCATCCACGTCGGCTGCCCTGAGACCATACCCCTCCCGTTGGGGGTTATACTATCACGCTGCATAATCCTACCATCGGCCTCAGCGGTCTGCCCTGCAGCAGCAGCTCCCTGGCTGCACTCAACGGGTGGCGTAGTCATCAACTATTTACTACTAGTAGACTGCCGTCCAGTTTGACTCCCTGGGCACGGACCGGGTCACCGCCACGAGACTACAACCCTCCACGGATCCGGCTCCGGGTAAGCTCCCGCGTGCGCACCGCAGCGCGACACAGGCCCAGGGGCGCGTCAGTTACCACCTCCAAAGAAAATGATGACCTGCCAATCACGCTGGCTGTTGCGGGTAAAGAGGTGGCAGGTCTGCGCCCCAAAACAGGTGTGACTGCTGTCCCCCCAGTCACAGAGGATGAAGAGGCCGCGGATGCACAAGATATGGCAGACGGTGGTTGGCCCGGCCGGCTAGGCCGCATTGTAGCACACTGAGCTTCCCACTGCAACTTATGCTTCATGTCCATGTGCCGGTTCATGCATGAAGTACTCAAACTATGTATTTTTTGGCCTCTACTTAGCTTTTGCTGACAAATGTTACAGATAACACGAGTTGGGTCATCTTTATCGATCTGAAAAAATGCCCAGGCTATGCAAGGCTTAGCACCCATGCGACCTGAAGAGCCACCACGACTTGTGGTGAGAGGCAGAGTTGTGTTTGAGGATGCAGTTGTTGACGTGCTTCCAGTACTACGTCTCTGTCCAGGAAGGCGCAACCTGACCTCGTCGTCACTAGCATCTTCCTCCACCTCCTCTGCTGACCTCATCTCTTGGCTGACTGTGGGTTGACAGTAAGTGGGATCTCCAACCTCATCATCATCACCCTGTGTGTTATCACACCCGTCGTCCTCAGAGCCAACCTGTTCCTGCCCTGACAAAAAACTAAAGTTGTCGCTCCAATCAGGTATTTGAGTCTTATCATCGTCTTCCTCATTGTCTCCACCAACAGGAGTTACAGTTTGGGAATTAGGGTCTACATTATGGTCAGAACCTTCTGCGTCTGGTCCTGGATCCGACTCATAAAGATTCTGGGCATCAGTGCAGATCATTTCCTCGTCTGGATTCACAGAAGCGCTGGAGTCAACCTCTGATTCCCAGGCTATAGTATGAATAAACAGCTCTGCAGACTCAACCATCTGTTCTACCTCATACTCAGACGGGCAGCTGGAGATTTGGGAGCTGTGAGGAAGCAAGTGCGATTGGGGTGACACCTTTGAGGACTGGAGTATTTGTGATGTTGAAGTTGATGTGGAGGAGAGCCCACTTAAAGGAGCACTTGATATCCGTTGAAGCACCTGCTGTTTTTGTGCCTCATCTGGAATTTGTAGCGATTGGCGTGGCCGTAAGAAAGGGATCTTATCACATTGTCCGCTAAAAGAAGTAGACATTTTAGTTTGGCTGGAAGATGGTCTTTCTTCTGCAGATGTTACTGTTGCTTTAACACCTACCCCACGGACACAACCTTTTTTCCCCTTCCCAACACGCCTATTCCCCTTTCCACCAGCAGCAGGCCTTTTTCCACTCATTTTGGTGGTTAACTAATTCACAACTCTGGAGTTGTTTGCACAAAAAAACAATGGATGGTAACCGAGCAGAGCTGAGTGGCCAAACTGTGGTATTAGGCCAAAACTATTGGCTGGGTTAGATGCAGAAAAAAATTATATTCAATTTGCAACCTGATGGAGGTCAGTATAGATGGACTAATACAACAAGTCCCACACACAGCTAGAAGCCCAATATTTTTTCAGAGGTAGATGCAGAAAAAATATATTCAGTTTGCAACCTGATGGAGGTCAGTATAGATGGACTAATACAACAAGTCCCACACACAGCTAGAAGCCCAAATATTTTTTCAGAGGTACTGTAGATGCAGATAAAAATTATTTTTAATTTGCAACCTGATGGAGGTCAGTATAGATGGACTAATAGAGAAAGTCCGACACACTACTAGAAGGCCAAATATTTTTTCAGAGCTAGATGCAGAAAAAAATTATATTCAGTTTGCAACCTGATGGAGGTCAGTATAGATGGATTAATAGAACAAGACCCACACACAGCTAGAAGCCCAATATTTTTTCAGAGGTAGATGCAGAAAAAAATATATTCAGTTTGCAACCTGATGGAGGTCAGTATAGATGGACTAACAGAGAAAGTCCCACACACTACTAGAAGGCCAAATATTTTTTCAGAGCTAGATGCAGAAAAAAATTATATTCAGTTTGCAACCTGATGGAGGTCTGTATAGATGGATTAATAGAACAAGACCCACACACAGCTAGAAGCCCAATATTTTTTCAGAGGTAGATGCAGAAAAAAATATATTCAGTTTGCAACCTGATGGAGGTCAGTATAGATGGACTAATACAACAAGTCCCACACACAGCTAGAAGCCCAAATATTTTTTCAGAGGTACTGTAGATGCAGATAAAAATTATTTTGAATTTGCAACCTGATGGAGGTCAGTATAGATGGACTAATAGAGAAAGTCCGACACACTGCTAGAAGGCCAAATATTTTTTCAGAGGTACTGTAGATGTAGATAAAAATTATTTTTAATTTGCAACCTGATGGAGGTCAGTATAGATGGACTAATAGAGAAAGTCCGACACACTACTAGAAGGCCAAATATTTTTTCAGAGCTAGATGCAGAAAAAAATTATATTCAGTTTGCAACCTGATGGAGGTCAGTATAGATGGACTAATACAACAAGTCCCACACACAGCTAGAAGCCCAATATTTTTTCAGAGGTAGATGCAGAAAAAAATATATTCAGTTTGCAACCTGATGGAGGTCAGTATAGATGGACTAATACAACAAGTCCCACACACAGCTAGAAGCCCAATATTTTTTCAGAGGTAGATGCAGAAAAAAATATATTCAGTTTGCAACCTGATGGAGGTCTGTATAGATGGACTAATACAACAAGTCCCACACACAGCTAGAAGCCCAAATATTTTTTCAGAGGTACTGTAGATGCAGATAAAAATTATTTTGAATTTGCAACCTGATGGAGGTCAGTATAGATGGACTAATATAGAAAGTCCGACACACTGCTAGAAGGCCAAATATTTTTTCAGAGCTAGATGCAGAAAAAAATTAGATTCAGTTTGCAACCTGATGGAGGTCAGTATAGATGGACTAATAGAATGATGCTATGCCCAAAAGATTTTACTTCACTAGGTGCAGTAAAAAAATTGGTATTCTATACACAGGTGGTATATCTTGCAACACAGATAGGCTACTCCACTGACTAACACACTCTGCAATAGGCCAAAAAGGATTAGCTTTGCTAGATTCAGCCAAATGCTGTGAAAAAAACTTGCACAGCACTGGCACAGACCTGCCTGGCAAAAACTGATAGGAACTGATGTAACCTAGTCCTGAAAAGGACTCCAATTACAATTAGTCTTTACTCCCAACCTATCTATTTAAGAGCACAGACCTGCCTGATAAAAGTCGTAGGAAATGCTGTAACCTAGTCCTTAAAAGGACTGCAATTACAATTAGTCTTTACTCCCACAACCTATCTATTTAAGAGCACAGACCTCCCTGATAAAAGTCGTAGGAAATGCTGTAACCTAGTCCTTAAAAGGACTGCAATCACAACTATTCCCTACTCCCAAGCTATCTGTAGATTTGTGCGAAAATTGGCTTGAAATTAACAAGGTATAGCGCACACAGCAACAGCGGTGCCGTCTAACACGCAGCTGCAGCAGTGAGAAAATGGTGGCGACGGGGAAAATGGCTTGGTCTAATAGGGCAAGGACATGTGACATACACTGCCAATGACACATGCCCTTGCTTGTGTGAAAAAAAGCACTTCGCTCCGTGTGCGCGCTGCTGATAGGCTGACAGATTGCACCTCCCCACTGTAAATGCGGGAAAGAGAAAAAAAAATGGAGATCTTCATTGTTCCTGCAGAGATCCATCCCCTGCCCCTCCCCCCACCCCGCTGTACACTCAAACTGCGTATTAACATTAATTTTCATCATTACTGAGAAAAAATCCAGTTATGATTTTGGTGCACGAACAGTTATCGAACATAACCTCGAACAGCCGAATTTTTCTCAAATTGTTCGTGTTCGCCGAACGGCTCGAACACCGCCCAAAACAGCTCGAATTTGAGATTGGTGAACAGTTCGAGTAGAACAACGCTCATCTCTAGTAGGCACTAACTATTGTATGCCAGGCACACCCCACAACACCTGCTGTTTTTGAGATCTTCTGACAACCCTCATGGGGGCACCTCTGACAAGGAGAATATTGAGATCTCTAGACATCATGATTTGTCCATTGAAAATGGAGCTGTTTAGGGAATAGAGCGCACAGAACATAGGGAAAAAAAACAGTGGAGGGGGAAAGAAATAATTTGAGGTGCTCACCTGGAGGGATTGTGAGAGTCACAGCTCCTAAACCAGGAGTAATATAACGCTAGCTGCCATCTATAAGAAATATCTTTTATGTATTCTTTTACCCTATGCACAAAATAAACATTCATGGAAAACTATAAATTGGCAGCAGCGTGTGCAATGTCCTCAAGGGCCAACATACATACGCTGAAAGTAGATTTGCAAATAACATTTTTCGCTGTTGCCCGTTCCTGTGGCACCATTAATGTACTAGGCCTTAATGAGTTTGGTGACATAACGTCTTGTGATCGCTATTTTAACTCTCTAAGAACCAGGGAGTTTTTTATTTAAGCGCTTTTTGTGTTTATGGAGCTGACGTTTTTATTGATACCAATTTGGAGTACATAGAACGTTTTGGTAGCTTTGTATTGTATTTTTTTTGTTAAGTGAGGTGACAAAGAACCCACAATTTTGGCATTTTGATTTTTTTTTTCTGCAATGTGGATGACGTGGATGATGGGGATAGCAGAATTGCACGCAGGCACCAGGAACCACTCAGAGACGGTGCGGTGTAGTTCAGGGTCTTTACTGGTGGCAAAGGTAGACCCTCCCGGGAGTACTGGCTAGCGATCGGGGCCTGGTCAGTCCGTGAGCAGATAGGATCTCCCCCGGCCAGGCGGAGTTGTAGGCCTCCCCAACTAATTGTACTCTTCCTGGCTACCTTGCTAGAAGCGGGTAAAAGTAGCCCACGTCCCTGAGTGTACCGTGTGGTGCTCACCCGTATGGCCGGTGACTCGGGGCCTTCTGGTAGCCTCCGCTCCACGACGGCGGTGCTGGTCCCTTGCGTGTGACCGTGCCTTCGGGTTTCTTGGCCAGAGGACCTGAAATCCCCTGCCGGACGGTTTCTGCTGCTGGGTATGGAACAGTCCCCACAGCCTCGGACTCCGTGTCCGGTGAGATCTCTTCAGTCAGGACGAGCTCTACAGCTTCCAGTCCTGGACCCCTTTTATCACTGCTCCCACAGAGCTCCTGATCTTGCTCTCCCTGCATCTGCTCCACTCCAGACCAGACTGTGTCTCTGTCTGGGACTCCTCTTCTTCTCTTCTTTTTCTTTTTCTAACCCCACCTCAGCCCCAGTTTATATAAGGGAAGTTCTTCCCCTCCCAGGACTGGGCAGGAGGTGTGGCATGCTTAGGGTTCCTGACCAGGAGACCTCCCACCTGCTCACAGACGTAATATTGCTATTACTGTGGTAACCAGAACCCTGGGGTGCCACATTCCCCCCTAGTAAAATTTAGTACTCCGGGACTAAACATATTTTTGAAAACATAACAGGGTATAAACAGGAACAATACAATAAGGAAAAACATGTTAGGGTGGTCACGGAGTGTCCGCAACCGGGTGCAATTTTTGAAGCAAAAAGGGTGTCCATTTCACCAAAGAACGGGGAGCCGTAACCAGGTAGGGGTCTGTCCTGCCCCGAGTCTTTAACAGTCTATAGTCCGTTCCTGGGTTACGCTCCAAACATATATACAACAGAGTTCCGGTTAATCCACAAAAGAAACCTATAAAATAACTGGAAAAACATAATTATTTACAAGCAACAGTAAACAGGTAAATACCAATAAGACAGTCTGAACACTTTAGATCCTCCAACGTACGGGCAACTGGCCTCTATTGGCCCTAGTAGACCTACGGAGCTTACTGACCGGTCCTGAGCTACAGGGTGTAGGAGCTGTCAAAGGTAAGCTGGGCAGCTGTCTACGGACTCTTTGGCTCACTAGGGGCACGGCAGGCTCACTATAAGCAGAGGGTCGATTCTCCTGGTCTGCTTGTGTGGGGTCTTCTGCCTCCTGGACCGGCTGCTCTTCCAGCTCTACCTGTTTTTCCGTAGGAACTTGGGATGCTGGCTGGAGGAAGGTGAGGACGGGTACCACAACAGCGCGATTTACCTGTGTCCAAGACCGAGGGAAGTCTCCGAGTACAGTACTGACCATCTCTTCCCTTTCCTCTGCGGGTCGAGGGTTTTCTTGATCTTCTTCAGGGTTTCGTAGCTGCTCGGGACACTTCTTCAGGTGATCTCGGGAGACAATGGCTGTGGTTTCTCCTCCATCCTTACTGATTGTGCAGATTTTTGGGTTTTCATGGCTTGATGGCAGTACGGTGTACGGGTCCTTCTCCCACTGGTCGTCCAACTTGTGGAGCCGTCTTTTCCTCTTCAAGACCTGCTCTCCAGGTACCAGGGGAACAGCGGGAGCACACTGGTTGTAAGTCTTCTCCTGTCTTTCTCTTGCTTGACGGAGACTTCGCTCAACGCTCTCCTGTACTTTCCGGTACTGCTGCTGCCTCTCTGTGTCCCAGTCTGCTTCTGGTGAAGTGTCCTCGGGTGTCAGGACTCCCATATCCAGATCAACAGGCAGCTTACCAGGTCTTGCTCTCATTAGGTAAGCCGGGGTACAGTTGGTAGAACCTACAGGGATGTGGTTGTATAGGTCCACCAGATCAGGCAGTTTCTCAGGCCACAGACTGCGTTCTTCCAGGGGCAATGTTTTCAGAAGGTCTATCACCACCTGGTTCATCTTCTCGCAAAGTCCATTGGTTTGCGGATGATAGGGTGTTGTTCTTATCTTCCGGCAGCCATACAGAGTGCAGAACTCCTGGAAGACTTCCGCTTCAAAGGCAGGTCCTTGGTCCGTCAGCACCTGCTCTGGGTATCCGTGTGGACGACAGAAGTGCTGCTGGAAGTCTCTAGCTGCTGTTTGAGCCGTTAAGTCCTTGACGGGGACTACAACCAAGAACCCGGAGTAGTGATCCACGATGGTTAACGCATAGACGTAGCCACTTCTGTTGGGGGTCAGTTTTACATGGTCCAAGGCTACCAGTTCCAACGGCTGCCTGGTGACGATGGACTGCAGGGGAGTCTTCTGGCTGGCACGGTCCTTCCTTCTTAGGTTGCATGGGCCACAGTCTCTGCACCACCTCTCGATGGTCCCTCTCATGCCTACCCAGTGGAACCGCCCGCGCAGCAGGAACTCCAGCTTCTTTCATCCGAAGTGCCCAGCTCCGTCGTGGTATGCCTCCAGTACCATAGCAGCTTCTCTTCTTGGCACCACTACTTGCCAGATCAGTTCATGCGTCCGGGAGTTAACCATTCTGCGGCACAACTTCCCCTTGTAAAGAAACAGTCGACTCTTCTCAGCCCACAGTTGCTTGGTCTCCTCCGGAGCGTCTGGGTCAAGGCGGGCATCTGGCCGAGTCAGCATCTCCTTCACTAGTCGGACGGCGGGGTCACTGTCTTGTGTTTCCGCCCAGTTGTAATGAGGTAAGGGGTTGAACGTAGCGGATTGCTTACCCCTTACACGGTGGGAATACTGGGTAGTCCCATGACGGTGAAACGCGGGGAGTTCAACTTCTTCCAGTTCCTCTGGATCTTCCCCTACGTCCGGTAGGTTTGGCATTCTGGACAAGGCATCCGCGTTGGTATTGGAGCGTCCTGCCCGGTATTTGATCGTGAACTCATAGTTGGACAGGCGGGCCATCCATCTCTGCTCCAGGGCACCGAGTCTTGCAGTGTCCAGGTGTGTCAACGGGTTGTTATCCGTGTACACAGTGAACCGCGAAGAGGCGAGGTAGTGCTTAAAGCGTTCGGTGACTGCCCACACCACTGCCAGGAACTCTAGCTTAAATGAGCTGTAATTCTCAGGGTTTCTTTCGGTGGGTCGCAGTTTTCGGCTGGCGTAAGCAATTACCCGTTCTCTCCCCTGCTGGATCTGGGACAGTACGGCTCCTAGCCCGATGTTACTTGCGTCGGTGTAGAGGATAAAGGGCTGGCTGTAATCAGGGTACGCCAGGATTTCATCCCCCGTGAGGGCCATCTTCAGCTGGCGGAAGGACTCTTCTTCCAGCTTCTCCCATCTGAAGGGCGGCTTCTGGTTCTTGGCCTTCCTGGACTGGCCTATCAGGAGGTCCTGCATAGGAGCTGCCTTTTTGGTGAAACCGGGAATGAATCTTCGGTAGTAGCCTACCAACCCGAGGAACTGCCGCACTTCCTTTACGCTGGAGGGTCTTGGCCATTCCTTAATCGCGGTGATCTTATCAGGGTCGGGAGCCACTCGTCAGCACTCACCACGTGTCCCAGGTACTGCACTTTTGGTTTTAGCAGGTGACACTTCGACGGTTTCACCTTCAGACCGTAGTTTGCCAGGGCTTCGAACACTTCCGCCAGGTGTTTCAGGTGGTCCTCGTAGGTTTTGGAATAAACTATAACATCGTCCAGGTACAGCAGGACCGTCTCAAAGTTCCGGTGTCCCAGACAGCATTCCATCAATCGTTGGAAGGTTCCTGGTGCGTTGCAGAGTCCGAGCGGCATGCAGGTAAACTCGCTAAGTCCCATCGGGGTGGTGAATGCGGTCTTCTCCCGGTCCGCCTCTGCGACAGGAACCTGTCAGTACCCGCTAGTGAGATCCAAAGTGGAGAAGAAGTTAGCAGATTTTAAAGCAGCCAAAGACTCCTCTATCCTTGGTAAGGGGTACGCATCTTTGTGTGTGATACGGTTGATTTTCCGGTAATCTACACACATTCTCATGGTGTTGTCTCTCTTTTTAACCAAGACTAGTGGAGCTGCCCAGGGGCTACAGCTATCCCTGATTACCCCAGCCTCCTTCATGTCTCTAAGCATCCCCTTGGCGTGTTGGTAGTGTGCAGGGGGTACGGGACGATACCTTTCCTTTATGGGAGGATGATCTCCCGTGGGGATGTGATGTTCCACTCCCTTTACTCGCCCGAAGTCCAGCGGGTGTTTACTGAACACTCTCTCGTATTCCTGGATCACCCGGTAGACTCCCTGCTTTTGGTGAGCAGGTGTGGAGTCAGTACCCAAATGCAGTTGCTGACACCAGTCCTCCATTTGTTGCTTAGAGCCGTTACCTTCCTCTGGATGAGATGGAGGCAAGGGTTCCACGGACTGTACAGAATTTTGGTTGATGGTATACAATTTGGCTAGCGTAGCATACCGGGGCAGGTACACTTCCCTCTTCCCGATATTTATTATGCGAACGGGCACCCTCCCATGGCGTACATCAACCACCCCCCGTGCCGTCAAAATGGTGGGCCTACTATCTGAGTAGACTGGTTCTACCATTGCCTGGTAATCTCTACCTCTCAGACCAATAGCTGCCCGGCACCAAATCATCATTTCACTTTTCGGGGGCATGGCAATAGGGAAAGGGTCACACATTCTCACGCTACCAATCTCACCACCGGAGAGTTCCACCTGTTGCCGTCGCATCAGTGCCCGGATCTCTTTTTGGAGCAATCGCTGCTGGCCGGAGCTGGCGTTCTTGGCAACCTGCTGTAAAATGAGAATCACCTCTGCAAGACAATTTTCAATCACATTAGTTCCTAGAGTTATCTTTGGGTGACTCTCGCGCTTGTCAATGTCTACAATGATCAGTCCCTGTGCTGCCAGTTCGACTTTACCGATTTTAATGGTCATCTCTTTAAATCCGATCTGTGGCACGGGCTGACCATTGCTGGCGATGATACTCAAGTCGTCGTCTGGGTAGCGGGTTATATCCGAGTCATTCCAGTACTGCTTGAAGAGCACGTACGGGATGGTGGTGACCTGTGACCCGGTGTCATGTAGGGCACTCATAGGAATGCCATCCAGTACTACAGGCAAGACTGGACGTCCTCCCACGTATTTGTCACGCCAGTTCGATGGGCCTGGTGATCTTATTCCTAGGGGTTGGCCCTCTACCCCAGGTTGTGCCAGTTTAAAGGACAGTACCTTGCCATATGTCCGGGTTGATTGCAGCGGCGGCAGATGGGTTGTCCGTCCTCGTTGTATCGGTCGCTGGGTCTTCCTCTGGCCGGTGGGGTCCTCCTTGGTCGGCGCCACGGGATATCCTCCGGTCCGGATGCCAGCTGGATCTTCCCTGGAGTAGAAACCTGTAAAGACTGCACAGTTCGGGTTAGCGCGGCAACGCTTTTAGTTAGCTCTTGGACCTGACGGTGCAGGTCTGTAGCCGGGTCATTGTTTGAAGCCTGCGCATCAGCTCCCACAGGCCCTGCCGACAAGGGCGCCGTCTCCTGGTGGTAAATGGTAGCAGGGCGTTTGTGGGTCACAGCGCCACCTGGTGCCGGTTCTCGGAGCACCCGGATGGCTCTGTCCTTGAACTGTGCAAAGTCCAGATGAGGGTCCTGTAAGGCCATTGCTCGCAACTGGGTTCGGTGGGCATTGCAATGTAGACCCTCTATAAATTGTTCAGTCAACAACTTGTCTTCGTTTCCCACGCCGTCAGGGTCGGCCTGCTTAATGGCTCTCAGGGCCTCTTGTAGGTTTAGTGCATAGTCCCTTATATTCTCATGTGCTCGCTGCTTGCACCCGTAGAATCTAAGCTTGATCTCGGCTGAGGTACGGGTATCAAAGGTGTCCTTCAGCCGGGCTAGTATCTCTGCGACAGTCCTCCTCCTCCCAAGTGGCCAGGACTTTACCTCCCTTTGGGCTGCCTCTGTTAATTGAGCCACCAGGATGCTCACTTTTTGCTCTTCTGTGAGGGGGTACACCTGGAAGAGGCTATCCAGCCTTTCTCTGAAGTCATTTAGGGTATGGGACTCCCCTGAGTACTGGGGTAGCCAGGCTGCCCCCGGGATGTAGGGCATGGTGAAAGGCATGACCGCAGCAGCGGTGGTGCTGGCGGTGGCTGTAGCAGTGAAGCTCTCCTCCGTATCCGACATCCTCCTCCCCCCTAGTGGACCGTGGCCTACCTTGCGATGATCCTCTTCCGTAGGCCGCGGCTCCGCAGTGGATCGTCAGGGTTGAGGACCTTCCGTCGCGCTCCTGTGACGTCGGCGTCTGCTGGGCTCCTTCCAGGACCTTACGCAACGTCCGGACGTGAGGCGGGACTTCAGTTCTCGCGCGCTTTCGGAGTCCACGCCCCACTTCTTCTCGCGCGGCGTCCTCGAGATGGCGTCCAATGGCGGGAAAACTCCACGGATGGCGGGAAGAAGGCAAAAGATGGCGTCGGATGGCGGGAAAACTCCACGGATGGCGGGAAGAAGGCAAAAGATGGCGTCGGATGGCGGGAATCTTCACCACAGGTAAGTTTAACAGTCTTTTTCAGGCACACAGTACCCGGTGGTTGCGGGCACGAGATCCTGCCGACTACGCCAAAGTTGACGCGCCCCCTGGGCCTGTGTTGTGTAGCGTTGAGCACGCGGGGAATACCCGGAGCCGGATCTGTCGGGGTTAGTAGTCCTCGTGGCGGTGAATTTAGCAGAAGATGTTAGTGTTCGACTACGCCACCCGTTGAATGCGGTTATGAAGCCGCCGCTGCAGGGCAGACCGCTGAGGCCGGTGGTACAGTTGTGCAGCGTGGGTAGTATAACCCCCAACGGGAGGGGTATGGCCTCAGGGCAGCAGACGTGGATGATGGGGATAGCAGAATTGCACGCAGGCACCAGGAACCACTCAGAGACGGTGCGGTGTAGTTCAGGGTCTTTACTGGTGGCAAAGGTAGACCCTCCCGGGAGTACTGGCTAGCGATCGGGGCCTGGTCAGTCCGTGAACAGATAGGATCTCCCCCGGCCAGGCGGAGTTGTAGGCCTCCCCAACTAATTGTACTCTTCGTGGCTACCTTGCTAGAAGCGGGTAAAAGTAGCCCACGTCCCTGAGTGTACCGTGTGGTGCTCACCCGTATGGCCGGTGACTCGGGGCCTTCTGGTAGCCTCCGCTCCACGACGGCGGTGCTGGTCCCTTGCGTGTGACCGTGCCTTCGGGTTTCTTGGCCAGAGGACCTGAAATCCCCTGCCGGACGGTTTCTGCTGCTGGGTATGGAACAGTCCCCACAGCCTCGGACTCCGTGTCCGGTGAGATCTCTTCAGTCAGGACGAGCTCTACAGCTTCCAGTCCTGGACCCCTTTTATCACTGCTCCCACAGAGCTCCTGATCTTGCTCTCCCTGCATCTGCTCCACTCCAGACCAGACTGTGTCTCTGTCTGGGACTCCTCTTCTTCTATTTTTTCTTTTTCTAACCCCACCTCAGCCCCAGTTTATATAGGGGAAGTTCTTCCCCTCCCAGGACTGGGCAGGAGGTGTGGCATGCTTAGGGTTCCTGACCAGGAGACCTCCCACCTGCTCACAGACGTAATATTGCTATTACTGTGGTAACCAGAACCCTGGGGTGCCACAGTAACCCATCGATTAACAGCGCACATTCAAAATAGTTAACAGACACCATCAGCTTCTTGTGGAGTTCCTGAGCCACCTCCACACACGCAGGCTCCTTCTCAGGATGTTCATTCACATCCTAATGCGGTGAGAGGTTACATATAAAAATAAAATCCTAAAATCTTGGAATTTTTGCTTTGCCCACTAATACTCCATTTACACAGACAGATTAGTGGCAGTAATTAACCTACAGAGAGCACGGAGTACATTCCCACTCAAACAACAAAAAAATGTTGGTAATTAAAAACACATATTTATTCAATCATTTAAAATATACATGCAAAAAGGACAAAAGTACATATATAAAAATAGTAAGTCATTCGGGGTGAAAGTCACAAAACAGAGCCGCAAAAGTACTCAATCCTTGTTCCCACAGTATAATGGTATATATATAGTAGATAAAGTAGTATCAAACAAATAAATAGAGAATAATACAGTGTACAGAATTTAACAATGAATGTCACACAATCACCCATAGAGAAATACCTATAGGTAGCGAGTTACCTGGTAAAACCCCCCTCCATCCAGGATCTAAAGTGTTAAAAGTGCAGTCATATTTAGATCAGAGGGGGCTTTCCCATATGAGCAACAGGGATTAGCGTGCGACTCTGAAAGCCCCGATGCGCGTTTCGCGTTGCTTCTTCGGGGTTTTTAGAGTCGCGTTGCTTCAGCCCCCCGAGGTCTAGAGGTCTCAGGGGGTCTCAGCGCTGCTGGGACCCCTGGCCCTCCCCTGACAGATCTGCGTACCCCCTAAGGAGGTCCCCGCATAAGCCTGCCGGCCCCGGGGGATACAGGGCGCTCCCTGGCGGAGACGCACACTGCGTCTAGGGGTCCCTGCGAGCTCCACCGTGGGGGGGAGCGAAGGGCCATGGCGCCACACATCCCTGGGGGTCCCTGTGGCGCTCAGCTGGGTAAGTGCCCTGTGTGTCTGTGTGTGTTACTGTCTTATGGTGACTGCACCTTTTGTCTTTTCAGGCAGAGGTGTAATACTGGAGAGTGCACATCACCGCTGCTGTTAGCAGGGGAGCGGGTCACAGGAGCGCGGGCTCCGTTAGTGTAACGGGGGGGCGTGGCTTATGTTCTTGGCTGCCTGCCATCGTCTGTGCAGACAGGAAGCGCCTGGAAAGCGCGCGCTGGGCAGTCCCCGCCCCCCTCCTGCCTTCCTTCTCTTCGGCTCTGCAAACGGCCATTGCCTCACGGAGCTCAGCGCTGTCCTCTCCCTCCCCCCTGCCCTCCGCTCTCACACACAGGCTCCAGGAAGCTGGTGAGTCATCTGTTTGTCTCATCTCTACAGCACAGAGCGCTGCTGTCTTCTCTGCTGCATGCACACCTTAGTCCTTTTAAGGCAAGGTGCATTGCGTGTTCAGCAGCATTAACCCCTTCTGGCCATCATCAGAAAACCTTTTTTCTGCAGTGCTGGGGTAGCTTTTCTCCCTCTAAGGAGAAGCTTTAACCCTTCAGTGCTTGGTAAATTGTTTTGTGGGAACAGGCTGTGATAGCAGGATCTCACTTCCCCGGTTACTGTGCTCTTGTAAGGGGTTATTACTGCTTTTTCCACGACGCTCGCTACTGAGTAGGGGGCATGTCGGATCAGGGTCCAGGCGGCGCGGACCTCTCTCCCGGCCCGCTTCAGGATCGGTCACGCGTATCTGATATGCCGGGGTTGACGGCGTCAGGTTCGTCTCTGGTCAGGGGCCTCAGTGATGTTAAAGCGCTCACTCGCTCCATTGACAGTCTGTCTGACCTCCTGGGTCACTGGGTATCAGCTAAGTCCCTACCGGCGCGGGGCAAGAAGCGCCACAGGCCTGTGGTGGCGCTGTCTCCTCCGCGCAGCGCATCAGAGGCTTCGGATTCACCGACAAGCTCTGCTGGTGAGATCTCCGATTCTGATGAAGAGGATCGGCAGGGTCGCCCGGCTTCGCTTTCAGGCCGCGTGGATGCTCTTATTGGAGCCATGCGGGAAGTGTTACAGCTGTCTGAAGAGGTGACGAGGCCGGGCAAGTCGGCCCGGCTGTATCAGGAGTCGAGTCGGGCTCGTTCGACACTGCCGGCGCACGATGAACTTAACGAGGCGGTGGAGAAAGAATGCCTGTGTCCGGATAAACGCTTCCAAGGGATGCGGTTTTTTGATGCCCTGTATCCCTGCTCCACAGAGACGATCGCTAATTGGGTCCCCTCTCCTGTAGTGGACGTGCCACTGTCTCAGCTGAGCAAATCTTCTTTGCTTCCGCTTAAAGGGAAGGCGAGTCTACAGGATCCGCTGGACAGAAGGACGGAGTTAGCGGCGAAGTCCATCTACGAGGCCGCGGGACATGGATTCCGAGCGGCCTTGGGGGCCATGTGGGGACAGCCTGTACATCTAGTGCACTAGTTAGGCGTTGGGCCAGATGGTGATGCTGAGCAGTGTCTGCCCTAGCTGGACCAGAATGGGAGACCACAGAATCCACAGATGATTCTGACCCAATTTCATGCCCAGCACATGCCTGACACCTAACATTATACTGGTGAGGCTTTCCTGAGATGGTTGGATCAGCTGCAGTCGGCATGGCAAGATGGGACGCCGCTGTCTGACGTGGAAAGGCTCTTCCAGCTGTTGGAAGAGGCGGCCCGATATAGCAGAGACACAGTGCTGGATACTACTTCGGTTCTGTCCAGGGCTCAAGCCTCGGCCATCACAGTCAGGAGAGCACTGTGGCTCAAACAGTGGACTGGAGACACAGTATCCAAACAAGGTTTGCTTACTCTGGTGTACAAGGGCGGTCAGCTTTTTGGTTCGGACCTCACGGAGCTGATTGCTAAGGCCAAGGATGTGGCTTTGCCACAGCGGAAAGCAGCGGCTTCTACGTCTGACAGGTCAAGTGCCGGTAGTGGTCGTCGGTCCTTTCGACCCAGGGGACGATTCGATCAGCCCTCTTGGAGATCGGGTCGTCCCTCGTCTTCCGGTAAGAAGTCCACCCAGAAATCCCGTACTCCCTGGAAACAGCATTTCCGTCGGGACAAAAGGGAGGTTGACAAAAAGCCCGCAAAGGCGGACTGACGCCAGGATCCCTCTCGGGTGAGAGGTCGGCTGCTACAATTCGGGTCGGTTTGGGCGTCCCACGTATCGGACGCCTGGGTGACGAGGGTTGTGTCAGCGGGCTATTTCATAGAGTTTCACTCTCTACCCCCGGACAGGTTTCGTCAGTCTCGCATCCCGTCCTTGCCCAAGCTGGCTGCCGCTCTGGAAGGAGGACCGGGGAAGGGGGTTTTTACTCCAACCTTTTTGTGGTCCCCAAAAAAAGAGGACAAGTTTCGTCCCATTCTGGACCTCAAGGATTTGAATCTTCATGTCCGAATCCGGAAATTCCGTCTGGAGTCTTTTCGCTCCGTCGTGGCGGCCTTGACGCAGTACGATTTTTTGGTGTCGATCGACATCCGCGACGCCTATTTGCATGTCCCTGTCGGCAGGGCTCACCAGCGCTTCCTGCGTTTCGCCGTAGGGCAGGCCCATTACCAATTTGTAGCCCTACCATTCGGGTTGGTCTCGGCACCCACGGTTTTTACAAAGGTTCTGGCGCCGCTCATGGCGCTCCTTCGAAAGCAAGGAGTTACGATTCTCCCCTACCTGGACGACCTGTTAATTGTGGCGCCCACAGAGGAGGAGGCAGTGACAGCTCGCGATCTCTCCCTTCAGCACCTGGAGGAATTCGGGTGGCTGGTCAATTGGAAGAAGTCGTCATTGGAGCCGTCGCAGTCAATCCTGTTCTTGGGGATGCATTTCGACACCGTACGGGCAGTGGTGTCCCTCCCTCCGGACAAACAAGCGAACCTTCGTCACCACGTCCAGGCTATGAGGTCGGTGAGGGCGATGTCCCTTCGGAAGTGCATGCGCCTTCTGGGTCTGATGGTGGCGGCAATGGAAGCGGTGCCGTTTGCACAATTTCATTCCCGGGATCTCCAAGATCTTATTCTGACCCGTTGAGACCGATCGCCGGCTTCGCTGGATCGCTGTGTCGTCATCTCCCGCAGGGTGCGAGAGTCTCTTGGATGGTGGTTATGTCTGGAGGCTCTATCCCTGGGGAAATCCCTTCTTCTCCCACGGTGGTCGGTGATTACCACCGATGCCAGCCTGACTGGCTGGGGGGGGGTTTGGAACGACCTCTGGGTTCAGGGGGTCTGGTCGTCAGAGGAGTCGTCTCTGCCAATCAACATTCTGGAGTTGAGAGCAATATTTCTCTGCCTCCGACATTGGACGGTCCCTTTGAGCGGTCTGCCGGTCCGGATTCAGACGGACAATGTGCTCCCGTTGGGGGACTCCCCAAGTGGACTTGATGGCATCCAGGCTGAACGCCAGGATTCCGACATTCATGTCCAGGTACAGGGACCCGGAGGCTGTGGCGGTAGATGCTCTAGTGGCCCCGTGGGACCAGTTCGAGCTGATCTATGTGTTTCTGCCGGTATCCTTACTTCCTCTAGTGATCAGGCGGATCAATCTCGAACGAGTATCGCCGATTTTGGTGGTGCCGGATTGGCCGCGGAGGGTATGGTATTCAACGCTGGTGTCTCTTCTCGCGGTGCCTCCGTTTCCACTGCCTCTTCGCCCGGACCTGTTAACCCAAGGGCCCATTCGTCATCCGGACCTGAAGTCACTTCGTTTGACGGCGTGGCTCTTGAGATCGAAATCTTGACCCGTCGTGGGTTTTCGGCCGAGGTCATTGCCACCTTGCGGGCGGCCAGAGGTCCAGCTACGACTAGGATTTATCACAGAACTTGGGAGGCCTTCTATTCATGGTGTTCTGGATCGTCAAGGAACCCGAGGGTTTTTTCCATTCCCAACTTCTTGGCCTTTCTGCAATGTGGTCTGGTCAAGGGTCTAGCAGTTAGTACCTTGCAGGGTCAGGTCTCTGCACTATCCGGGCTTTTTCGGAAGGCTATTGCCTCACGCAGGGATATGCGTTCATTTTTTCACGGGGTTCCACGTCAGTTTCCGCCTCGGAGGGCGGTTGTGGCTCCTTGGCGGCTCAATTTAGTTTTGGAGGCTCTTCAGCATGGGCCATTTGAGCCTATGGATTCAGCTACGCTTTACTTGCTTTCTTGGAAGGTGGCCTTCCTGGTGGCGGTCACCTCTTTAAGAAGGGTTTCGGAGTTGGCGGCACTGTCTTGCTCGCCCCCTTTTCTGGAATTCCACCCGGATCGTGTGGCGCTTCGTACCCGTGGAGATTTTTACCTAAAGTGGTGTCGCGTTTTCCACCTCAATGAGGACATCGTGTTGCCTTCCCTCTGTCCGAAACCAAAGAGTCCGAAGGAGCGGGCCTTGCACTCGTTGGATTTGGTGCGGGCATTGAAGTTCTATCTTTCAATCACGCAAGGGTTTCGAAAATCGGATTCTCTGTTTGTGATTCCTGCTGGTCGTCGCCGTGGTCAGCGGGCTTCCAAGGACATTATAGCTCGGTGGGTATGTTCGGCTATCCTGGAGGCGTACCGGCTCAAGGGCGAGCCTTGTCCGGTTAAGGTTCAAGCTCATTCCACGAGAGCTGTTGGTTCGTCGTGGGCTTTTCGTCAGGGGGCTTCGGCAGCGCAGCTCTGCCGGGCGGCTACCTGGTGCTCCGTTCACACTTTTACTAAATTTTATAAAGTGGACGTGAGTGCTTCCGCCAATGCGGCCTTGGGACGCAGGGTCCTGCAGGCGGCGGTGGTTTAGGTTATCTCTTTATTTTTTGTTCGGCGCTTGTTGCGCACTTGCCTAAGTTGTTGGGGTGTTGGCGATTCTGCCACTGTTTCCCACCCTTGAGTTTTGGACTGCTTTGGGACGTCCCACTAGTAATGGATCTGTGTCTCCCTTCCTTCCCTTCTGCTGCTGAAAGATGGATTTTGGTAAGACCTTACCTGTAAAATCCTTTTCAGCGAAGGAAGGAAGGGAGACACAGCACCCTCCCATGGCAGAAGTGTATGATGGTTTTTCTAGATGCGGCGCGACTCCCTCCTGATGGCGGTCATCTGGTCTGGGGTTGGCGCACTAGGGCTCTGTTCCAGCATTGCCAGCTCATCGCAGTTGTCAGGTCCAGTAAGTAGTGCCTGGGACTGTGTGTTTTCATGCTGTTATATACATAACCTGTTATCTCACATTTCTGAATTTTCAGAAGGGGTTGTGTTGTTCCGCTTGTGTTGTCTGCTCTTCCTTAGCTTGTGTACGGACTGGAGAACATGGGAGTAGGAGGAGCTTAAGCTGGAGGGGCCGGTTGTCACTTTTTCTAAATCTGAGGTGAACTATCCTGTGGGGCTCCGCCTACCCCCACTAGTAATGGATCTGTGTCTCCCTTCCTTCCTTCGCTGAAAAGGATTTTACAGGTAAGGTCTTACCAAAATCCGTCTTTTTCTCGTTTTACCCTATAGCCTATTTACACTCCACTTCTCAGCAGCTCTCGTTTATAATCTTTCAGTGTAAATGCATATTAAGTCTCAGCATTGGCTTACCCTGCCTGTTCTGTAGAGATTCTCAGCAGCCATCTTATTATCTTATTATCATCACAGACAGGATTAAAATAAAAGGTAACATCTTGTCATATAGATAATACAGGATCCACCATTCACAAAAGGTGATGGTCTCAGCTGACCTTCTCCCCCCTCTCTGCACAATGACCTCTGCACAGGTCAGAGAGCATGCCTATAACCCAGTGAACATCCACAGTCTAAAGTGGTCCATATATCCACTGTAAGGCTTATCAGCTCAGGTAATATTGCCGCCTGATCATTTAGAGAGAATACAATTAGAAAAATCTTGACAATCAGAAATTAAAAACCTATTGATAAAAAAGAATATAAATGTCTGGTTTTAATAATTACAGAAATTTCTAGCTGATATATTCCTTAACATGATCAACACTCGTATAAGACGTAGATAGTACTCGGACCTCACAAGTGACCGCGGTCAGATAGTATTTCATCTAAATCACAATTAGTCAGGAAGCAGGAAACCACTAGAATAAAATTCCGCAAGTACAACAAACGTGATTGTATATTATCATTAGGCTATATTTAGTAGCTTTACCGAGAATTCTATAATAAAGGCTCAGTGGTCAATGTTCTCGTGTATAAAACATTCACATAACATAAAAATAAGTAACAATGCAGAACACTGACGTGGTAAATCTAAAGCTTCCTCCTAAAAGGAAAACCCCACGCGGGGAGAGGACCACATCTGAAGACTCGACAATGACACATTATGATGGAATGATCATCTCAGAGCTTCTCCTGCTGAGCCTTCACCTCTTTCCAGGACATCGAGGGAAAAAAGAAAATACCTGACTATTCAAGGAACCATTCCTGAATAATTCTTAGTATTCTGGGATATTTGGCTGCATCCGTTCTTTATGGAAATAAGGATCTACAAAAGCCAAACTGTTGTAAAATGCAGCAAATGTTCTATTGTGTGGTATACTGGGATCTACGGGGGCTTCAAACTCTGGGGTGACCATTATAAAGCAGCACAGAGCCCATTGTATAAACTCTACTGGTATATTTAGCTGTATTAGAACCAAAATATCTAACTGAAGGCCCACCATACATATTAGACTAATGTTGACCTATCCCACCGATATTGACAGATTCAGCTGAAACTCCAATGTGTATGGGGGCCCAGACAACTGATTGTTGGGGAAGTTAAAAGGGTATTCCTATCTCCAAGATCCGATCCCAATATGTAGTAGGTGTAATAATAATATTAGCAAATACCTCCAATTAGAAATGTAGTATAGTCCTTCTGATTAGCAATGTTGCTTACCCCATGTGCAAGGCATTGCTGTAGCTTAGGCATCCATGGTTACGACCACACATAGTTACGCTTAGTGGTCGTAACAATGAATACCTAAGCTACTGCAATGCACTGCACATGGGGTAAGTGACATAGATAATCAGAAGAACTATCCTACATTTATAATTGTAGGTATTTGCTAATATTATTACACCTACTACATATTGGGATAGGATTTTGGAGATGAGAATACCTCTAAAGTGTCCGACATGTCCGATTTTGAACTATTGATCCTTCTGTTTCCCTAGAGATAACTTATCACCAAAGATGTAGGACTGCGGTTCTCTTATAGAGAACACAGAGACACTCGGCTGAAGTACTCTTGTGTATGGGACAACGCTTTACTGTTGGAATTGCTGTGGCATATGAGAGGAGACTGACTATGAGCATCACTATCACGGTGAAAATATTTAGGATTTTTAAAGTCCTAATTTTAGGAGGTCCAAGTCCTAAAAAAATATTATTAACCAGGAACAATGTATTATTTAGAAAAAGACTCATCCATCGCCTGATTGGATTGTTTATAGTCATCTCATCTGCCCATGTAAACAGGACGTGCTGCCGACAATAAGCAACCATCTTGGTACACTTTGTATCGGCCCTTTTGAAAAGGCTTTATATGAGCACCGGTGGACTTGTTAGTGGGGCTGTGGCCTGACGCTGATGATTGCCCACACTATCTATCAGTATTCGGTCAGTATTTTTTCTCAGGAGTGGGAGCCAAAACCAGGTGAGGAACAATCAGAGAAACGGTCTAATAGAAACAAGTCACCAATTCTGCATTTTTCACCCACTCCTGGTTTTGGCTCCCACTCCTGAGAAAAAATACTGACCGAATACTGATAGTGGGGCCGTGGCCTCAGTCCACAAGTCCACAGTGCATGACCGTGCTCATTCATGTGTATTTGTACATGTGAGATCTGAAATGAACGTGAACGACTGTGACCTGTTTGGTGAGATAAAGGTTACTGACGCACTTGATCTAAACGTAGTCCCGCAGTCCGGCTTCACCCATTTTTTTCCTACAGATCATATTACCTGAACTTATCATGTGTCTTCCCAGGCTGTAAACAGAGAGGAGGCAGTACATTGTAAAGACGAGGCCTACAGCGTCCAAAGCCCAAACCCGAGAAGCCAACAACTAATCTGTCCGGTGTACAGTCATGGCCAAAAGTATTGAGAATGAGACAAATAGTAATTTTTCCAAAGTTTACTGCTTCATTTTTTGTAATGGCAATTTGCATATACTCCTGAATGTCAAAGAGTGATCAGCTTAACAGCAATTACTGTACTTACAAAGTCAATATTTGCCCAGAAAATGAACTTTAACCCCCAAAACACATTTCAACATCATTGCAGTCCTGCCTTAAAAGGAGCAGCTAACATCGTTTTAGTGATTGATCCATTAACACAGGTGTGGGTGTTGATGAGGACAGGGCTGGCGATCAATCAGTCATGATTAAGTAAGAATGACATCACTGGACACTTTAAAAGGAGGCTGGATCTTGGTATCATTGTTTCTCTTCAGTTAACCATGGTTATCTCTAAAGAAACACGTGCAGCCATCATTGCACTGCACAAAAATGGCCTAACAGGGAAGAGTATCGCAGCTACAAAGATTGCACTTCAGTCAACAATCTATCGCATCATCAATAACTTCAAGGAGAGAGCTTCCATTGTTGTCAAAAAGGCTCCAGGGTGCCCAAGAAAGACCAGCAAGCGCCAGGACCGTATCTTAAAACTGTTTCAGCTGCGGGATCGGACTACCAGCAGTGCCGAGCTTGCTCAGGAATGGAAGCAGGCTGGTGTGAGTGCTTCTGCACGCACTGTGAGGCGGAGACTCTTTGTGCAAGGGCTGGTTTCAAGGAGGACAGCAAAGAAGCCACTTCTCTCCAGAAAAAACATCAGGGACCGACTGATATTCTGCAAAACGTACAGGGAGTGGACTGCTGAGGACTGGGGCAAAGTCATTTTCTCTGATGAATCCCCTTTTCGATTGTTTGGGACATCTGGAAAACAGCTTATTCGGAGAAGAAGAGGTGAGCACTACCACCAGTCTTGTCTCATGCCAACTGTAAAGCATCCTGAAACCATTCATGTGTGGGGTTGCTTCTCAGCCAAGGGAATCGGCTCACTCACAGTCTTGCCTAAAAACACAGCCATGAATAAAGAATGGTACCAGAATGTCCTCCAAGAGCAACTTCTCCCAACCGTCCAAGAGCAGTTTGGCGCCCAACAATGCCTTTTCCAGCATGATGGAGCACCTTGCCATAAAGCAAAGGTGATAACTAAATGGCTCATGGAACAAAACATAGAGATTTTGGGTCCATGGCCTGGAAACTCCCCAGATCTTAATCCCATTGAGAACTTGTGGTCAATAATCAAGAGACGGGTGGACAAACAAAAACCAACAAATTCTGGCAAAATGCAAGCATTGATTATGCAAGAATGGACTGCTATCAGTCAGGATTTGGTCCAAAAGTTGATTGAGAGCATGCCAGGAAGAATTACAGAGGTCTTGAAGAAGAAGGGGCAACACTGCAAATATTGACTTGCTGCAATAACTCATTCTAACTGTCAATATAACCTATTGGTACTCATAATATGATTACAATTATATTTCTGTATGTGATATAAACATCAGACAAACACTAATAAAAACCAGAGGCCAGCAGATCATGTGAAAATATAATTTTGGTGTCATTCTCAAAACTTTTGGCCATGACTGTACAAATACATTCCACCCCTCTGTTATCCTGATCAGACAAGGAGCTCACATGGCTCATTACAGGACGGGACGGAAGTTCTCTTAAAGTGATCTACACCTCTGACATTAAATGTGACGATACGTTTCTAATGTCTAGACGGAGTGAGCCGTCTTTCTTTTTGACGAAGAAGAAGCCTGCTCCCGCCGGGGAGGTAGATTTCCGGATAAATCCCCGGGCCAGATTCTCCTCAATATATTCAGACATGGACCGGGTCTCAGCAGCGGACAAAGGGTAAATACGCCCACGGGGAGGAGTGGCGCCGGGTATCAGGTCGATTGGGCAATCGTGTGGTCTATGAGGGGGTAATGTCTCTGCTTCTCTTTTATTAAAGACATCCGCATAAGACCAATAGGGAACCTGTAGGCCGGGTAGATTGGCTGGGGTAGGAGAAGGACGGGCAGGAAGAACGGGAACTAAACAAGTGTTATGGCAGTCCTCTCCCCAGCGAAGGACTTCTCCGGTCTGCCAATCAAGCACGGGTGCATGTTTCTGGAGCCAAGGTAGGCCTTGCAAGAGGGCGTGAGAGAGTCCAGGCAGAACATGGAAGAAGATGCTCTCAGAGTGCAGCATTCCCACCTGCAGAGTTATGGATTCGGTGATGAGTTGAATGGGATGCAGTAAGAGACCCCCATCCACGGAGGCGACAGATAAGGGTACAGCCAGGGGTTTGGTGGGAATGTGGTATTTCTCTACCAGGGATAGAGAAATGAGATTTCCGGCAGCTCCAGAGTCAAGTTGAGCTAGTTTACAGAAACTGTTCTCCCCGCAGATGATAGAGACCGACAGCATCAGAGATGGAGAGGGTTTACTCTTGTCTAGGACGACCTCTCTGAGCGATCCTAGACACAGGCGTTTCCCGACCTCTCTGGGCAGGAACGGATCCGGTGCTCCTTACTGCCACAGTAGAAGCAGCTCCCCTCGGCACGGAGTAATTCTTGACGGGTTTTGACCATCTTGGTCTGGTCGACCTTCATAGGCTCGGGTGAGTGCGCCTGAGGAGTAACGGAGGAACGGAGGAAGTGACGGGTTTCTGAAAGGTAGGGGCAAGGCGTGGAAACCTCCTCTCACGGGTGACCTCTTTGGTGCGCTCCTGGAACCGGATGTCAATCTGGGTGGCGAGTGTTATTAAGTCGTCGAGAGTGGTAGGAATGTCCCGACCGGCGAGTTCATCTTTAATACGGCCGGACAGACCCTCCCAGAAGACGGACACCAGGGCGTCGTTATCCCAGGCAAGCTCCGAAGCAAGGGTACGGAACCGTATGGCATATTGGCCCACGGTGAGACTTCCTTGACGGAGGCGTAGCAGAGATGAGGCGGATGAGGTCTTCCGTCCTGGTTCGTCGAAGACTTTCCGGAAAGCCGTGAGAAAGGCTGGCAGGTTGGACACCAGGGAATCTCCTCTCTCCCATAGAGGATTTAGCCAAGCCAGCGCCTCCCCCGTGAGATGGGACATGATGAAGGCTACTTTGGCTCGGTCGGTGGAAAACTGGTGTGCCAAAAGTTCGAAGTGCAGAGTGCACTGGTTAGTGAAGCCCCGTGCCTGACCGGGATCTCCGCCAAAACGAGGCGGGGCGGAGAGACGGGGACCGGGAAGGGATGCTATGGTATTGATGGGCAGCGGCGGTGCCGGGGTAGTAAGTGTGCGAATGGAAGCAGCTCCCGATGAGACAGTCAGTGTGTCCAGGCGAGAGTTAACACTACGCAGGTGACTCAGGATGGACTCGTGTTGGGACCTCTGACGGGAAAGTTCATGACATAGGTCCGAGAGCGAGGGAGCTTGGGTGCCACCGGGTTCCATGGCCCGAGCAAACTGTAACGGGTCTGGGAGGTGGAACCTCTGAGCTACTATACAAAGGGCAGTCCATGTAAGGAAGCGGGTGGCTCCCAGGGAAGGCGGATAGGTAGACACTGCAAGTGACAAGGACAGTCTCAGGGTAGAAGGGCAGGGCGGTCACAGCAAGTGACGGGGACAGTCTCTTGACAGGCGGGTGGTCACGACAAGTGACGGGGACAGTCTCTTGACAGGCGGGTGGTCACGGCAAGTGACAACAGGGTAAGAGTCTCTGGGCAGGCAGGGGGTCATGGCAAGTGACGGCAGAGCCTCCAGGTAGGCTAGCAGGCAGGTAGCAGGTGAGCGCTCCCAGGTGAGCGAGTAAGAGTCTCTGGACAGGCAGGTGGTCACAGCAAGTGACGGATAAGACTCCAGGTAGGATAGCAGGCAGTTAGCAGGTGAGCGCTCCCAGGTGAGCGAGTAAGAGTCTCTGGACAGGCAGGTGGTCACAGCAAGTCACTGCTAAGCCTCCAGGTAGGCTAGCAGGCAGGTAGCAGGAGAGCGCTCCCAGGTGAGCGGGTGAGAGTCTCTGGACAGGCAGGTGGTCACAGCAAGTGACGGCTAAGCCTCCAGGTAGGCTAGCAGGCGGGTAGCAGGTGAGCGCTCCCAGGTGAGCGGGTAAGAGTCTCTGGACAGGCAGGCAGGTATCTGGAAGGTAGTTCCTGGTCCGCAGGCAGACTGATCCATAGACAGACTGGCAGGTGCTGGTAGGCAGACTGTCGGACCACAGGATTGCAAGCAGGTAGACAGAAATCAGGCAGATATCAGGCAGGTATCAGGCAACGGGACCTGAGGGCTGAAGCAGAGTTGAAAGGCTTTGCAACAACAGAGCTCGGGCACCTCCATTTTGGAGGAGGTGCCTTATATATGGTGAGGTCCTCCGGCCATTGTCCGGGGACTCCTTAGGACTGCGCGCGCGGCCCCTTTAAGAGAGAGGGAGCGCGCGCCCTAAACACATTGACCAGGAAGCAGCGTGCGCTGCCAGCAGAGCGGGAGGAAGACGCCGGGCACGGAGCGGAGAGGTGAGGGGAACGGCGTCCCTGCCTAGCAGGAGGCAGGGACGACGACGCTACAGTCACTTGATTGTAGCAGCCGTCACGTGATTGTGGCAGCCGTCACGTGATTGTGGCAGCCGTCATGTGATTGTGGCAGCCGTCACATGATTGTGACAGCCGTCACGTGCTGGTATAACACGCTGCAATTAGAAATGGGAATCGGCACAGGAGTCACAATATAAAGTCAGTGCTGGTAGTAACATAAGAATCCAACAAGCCGAGCGTCCACACGTCGTCCAACAGACCAACATGGATGATGAGAAGCTGTGGGACGTCACATAATCCGCGATATTCAGGCAGAGAACACAAACCGCAATGTGCTGCCACCGACATCTTCATCAGCTCAGGAGGAGGCGACTGTGTAAGAACATCACCGTTTTGTTTTCCCCCCTGAATATAATGGATTATTAGATGACTGATGTTCTGCTACTTTTTCTTTTTGAAGTTGTCTACACACATAATGGCTGCAGAGGACTGAGAGAAAGTCCACAGGGAACAGAACAGAAGTCGGGAACAGAAGGGGAGACGAGGGCTGAGCCACTTACACAGACAGAAAGCTGAGGAGGACATGTTATTACTCCAGGATCTGCTCCATTCATTCCCTATGTGGCATCCAAGCGCTGAGCTCGGCTTTTTCCAGAGCCCCATAGAGAAGGAATGGAGCTGCAGTTGTTCCCTGACTTTCCGTTCCTTCCCGATCAGACGATGGTTCGCAGTGGTCAGACCCCACGATCAGTAAGTGATCACTGAGCCTGTGGATAAGTGATAACTAAAGTTGACAAATCCCCAGGCCCGGATGGGATACACCCGCGAGTACTGCAGGAATTAAGTAACGTCATAGATAGACGATTATTTTTAATCTTTAAAGATTCCATAATAACAGAGTCTGTACCACAGGACTGGCGTATAGCAAATGTGGTGCCAATATTCAAAAAGGGGACAAAAACCGAACTTGGAAATTATAGGCCGGTAAGCTTAACCTCTACTGTGGGTAAAATCCTGGAGGGTTTCCTAAGAGATGCTATAATGCAGTATCTGAAGAAGAATAACCTCATGACCCAATATCAACATGGGTTTACAAGGGACCGTTCCTGTCAGACTAATCTGATCAGTTTTTATGAGGAGGCAAGTTCTGGACTGGACCAAGGAAATGCAGTGGATGTTGTGTATATGGACTTTTCAAAAGCTTTTGATACGGTTCCACACAAAAGGTTGATACATAAAATGAGAACAATGGGGATAGGGGAAAATATATGTATGTGGGTTAAGAATTGGCTCAGTGATAGGAAACAAAGGGTGGTTATTAATGGAAAACACTCAGACTGGGTCTCATTTAACAGTGGGGTACCACAGGGGTCAGTATTGGGCCCCCTTCTTTTTAACATATTTATTAATGACCTTGTAGGGGGCATACAGAGTAATATTTCAATATTTGCAGATGACACTAAACTCTGCAGGGTAATCAATACAGAGGAGGACAATTTTATATTACAGGAGGATCTATGTAAACTAGAAGCTTGGGCTGATAAATGGCAAATGAGCTTTAATGGGGATAAATGTAAGGTAATGCACTTGGGCAGAGGAAATAAAATGTATAATTATATGCTTAATTGTAAAACACTGGATAAATCTGTCACTGAAAAAGACCTGGGTGTATTGGTGGACGACAAGCTCATGTTTAGTGGCCAGTGTCAGGCAGCTGCTGCAAAGGCAAATAAAATAATGGGATGCGTTAAAAGAGGCATAGATGCTCATGAGGAGAAGATAATTTTACCTCTATACAAGTCATTAGTGCGACCACACTTAGAATACTGTGTACAGTTCTGGTCTCCGGTGTATAAGAAAGACATAGCTGAACTAGAGCGGGTGCAGAGAAGAGCGACCAAGGTTATTAGAGGACTGGGGTGTCTGCAATACCAAGACAGGTTATTACACTTGGGGTTATTTACTGTGGAAAAAAGAAAGCTTAGGGTTGATCTTATTACTATGTACAAGTACAGTCATATGAAAAAGTTTGGGCACCCCTATTAATCTTAAGCTTTATGTTTTATAAAAATTGGTGTTTTTGCAGCAGCTATTTCAGTTTGATATATGTAATAACTGTTGGACACAGTAATGTTTCTGCCTTGAAATGAGGTTTATTGTGCTAACAGAAAATGTGCAATCTGCATTCAAACAAAATTTGACCTGTGCATAAGTATGGGCACCCTTATCATTTTCTTGTTTTAAATACTCCTGCCTACTTTTTACTGACTTACTAAAGCACTTTTTTTGGTTTTGTAACCTCATTGAGCTTTGAACTTTATAGCCAGGTGTATGCAATCATGAGAAAAGCTACTTAAAGTGGCCACTTGCAAGTTGTTCTCCTGTTTGAATCTCCTCTGAAGAGTGGCATCATGGGCTCCTCAAAACAACTGTCAAATGATCTGAAAACAAAGATTATTCAACATAGTTGTTCAGGGGAAGGATACAAAAAGCTGTCTCAGAGATTTAACCTGTCAGTTTCCACTGTGAGGAACATAGTAAGGAAATGGAAGAACATAGGGACAGTTCTTGTTAAGGCCAGAAGTGTCAGGACAAGAAAAACATCAGAAAGGCAGAGAAGAAGAATGGTGAGATCAGTCAAGGACAATCCTCAGACCACCTCCAGAGAGCTGCAGCATCAACTTGCTGCAGATGGTGTCACTGTGCATCGGTCAACTATACAACGCACTTTGCACAAGGAGAAGCTGTATGGGAGAGTGATGCGAAAGAAGCCGTTTCTGCAAGTATGCACAAACAGAGTCGGCTGAGGTATGCAAAAGCACATTTGAAGAAGCCTATTTCTTTTTGGAAGAAGGTCCTGTGGACTGATGAAACCAAGATTGAGTTGTTTGGTCATACAAAAAGGCGTTATGCATGGTGGCAAAAAAACACAGCATTCCAAGAAAAACACTTGCTACCCACAGTAAAATTTGGTGGAGGTTCCATCATGCTTTGGGGCTGTGTGGTCAATGCCGGCACTGGGAATCTTATTAAAGTTGAGGGACGCATGGATTCCACTCAGTATCAGCAGATTCTTGGCAATAGTGTTCAAGAATCAGTGATAAAGTTGAAGTTACGCAGTGGATGGATCTTTCAGCAAGACAATGATCCAAAACACCGCTCCAAATCTACTCAGGCATTCATGCAGAGGAACAATTACAATGTTCTGGAATGGCCATCCCAGTCCCCAGACCTGAATATCATTGAACATCTGTGGGATCATTTGAAGAGGCTGTCCATGCTCGGCGACCATCAAACTTAACTGAACTGGAATTGTTTTGTAAAGAGGAATGGTCAAAAATACCTTCATCCAGAATCCAGGAACTCATTAAAAGCTACAGGAAGCGACTAGAGGCTGTTATTTTTGCAAAAGGAGGATCTACTAAATATTAATGTCACTTTTCTGGTGAGGTGCCCATACTTATGCACCTGTCAAATTTTGTTTGAATGCAGATTGCACATTTTCTGTTAGTACAATAAACCTCATTTCAAGGCAGAAACATTACTGTATCCAACAGTTATTACATATATCAAACTGAAATAGCTGTTGCAAAAACACCAATTTTTATAAAACATTAAGCTTAAGATTAATAGGGGTGCCCAAACTTTTTCATATGACTGTATATGAGGGGACAGTACAAAGACCTTTCTACTGATCTTTCTACTCTGAGGCCTGAGACGGGGACAAGGGGGCATCTTCTACGTCTGGAGGAAAGAAGGTTTAATCATAATCACAGACGGGGATTCTTTACTGTAAGAGCAGTGAGACTATGGAACTCTCTGCCGCATGATGTTGTAATGAGTGATTCACTAATAACATTTAATAAGGGCATGGATGCCTTTCTTGAAAAGTATAATATTACAGGTTACAAAAACTAGATTCCATGATAGGGCGTTGATCCAGGGAACTAGTCTGATTGTCGTATGGAGTCGGGAAGGAATTTTTTTTCCCAATGTGGAGCTTAGTGTTTGCCACAGGGTTTTTTTTTGCCTTCCTCTGGATCAACATGTTAGGCTATGGGTTGAACTAGATGGACTTAGTCTTCCTTCAACCTTAAAAACTATGTTACTATGTATGTAACTTGTTAACTTCAGACATCCCCTCTAAGCAATGGCGCACGCCAGCAGTGAAGGAGGGAGGAGGCGCTGGGTACAGGGAAGACTTTACCTCTGGGGGCCACATATAGGGCATGTGAGGGGTGGACACTTCCCGTATTCACCATTACTGAGCCCCCGCTCTGTACCGCTCTTATCTGAGTGCAGGAGACACAGCAGTCACTAATCAGCCACTCTCCGGCACTTGCAGCTGTCCGAGCTCTGCTGTGCCTGTTAGGGGTGAAGTTCGGGTCCTAGGAGGCAGCGACTAGGCAGCCTGCAAAGCAGATCACAGCCCGGGTACCACGTCTCCGGATAAATCTCCACCTTGTGAGCTGCTTCTTGTGCAGCAGCCCCATGCAAGTCGCTCCGCTCTCCTCAGCCAGCTCCTGCTGAAGACTGAGCTCCGCTGCCCAATCTAGGAGCCCAATAGCCCTGATCACACCAGTGGTAGCCCAGTGCTGCTGGGGGGGGCAGGGCTAGATCCGATTTACAGATAGCAAACTAATTAGCCCTAGATATTTCTAATAGCTGCAGAGCAGGCGACATAACTCTGACCGGTGTCCTCATAGACCTCTCCTCAGCCGGGGTCTAATAAGAGCAGTAAGATGGCCGTCATGGGGTCCATTGTTAGATCTCGGCTGCCATAGAAACTCATCGGCACCATGATCGCGCCTCCCTCTCCGGTCTTAAGTGCCTAAATGCTGTGAAAGCCACTGACTGTGTCATATAAGGGGTTAAGCTGCCAGGACCAGGGTTGGCTCCACTGCTGGCGCCTGAGGCAGGAGCGGGACTGTGTTATACCGCCACACGACTGCCGCAGATCTTGTAAGAGCCCTGACTGCACCTGCCTGATGATAATGTGTCCTATAACGCGGGTCCTGGTACCAGACTGCCCTTTACATATTAATCACTAGCTGGGAACCAGTTACTTACAGGTTCTAGTTTCTGATGTGTTTCCAGGACCTGTAGTTATCAACATTTTACCCTTAAGGCCCAGTTATAATATTACTGCAACACTCTCACTACATATGAGCGTCCTGTACCTGTATACCTGCCCTGTGTGCGGCACAAAAGTATATAACAAAATGTGTGTACACAAATACCTATCTCCTGAATGGTATTACTGCTAGATCTCCTGTACATAGAAATATGAGGTTCTTAGCGCACACTTTGAGCAAATTGTGCGAGCCCATCTGCCAACGTCAAGGCGACCTCTTCAGATGGGTCCCTACACTAACACTACACTAACTTACTAACTGAGACCACCATTTTTAATGTTTATTATTACTGTACTAATGCAATCAATTGTACCTGTTATAATTCATTTTTTTAATTAGTTTTATAATTTTTTATTACTCTTGTGTTTATGATAATGGTATTACTAAAATCCCTATACTTAGTGTTGATCCAGAAGAAGGCAAAAACCCCTGGACACCTTCAGCCAATTTGTGTCACAGGGGAAAAATTCCTTCTTGACCCCGAGAAAAGGCGATCAGTCCTAGGACCCTGGATCACACTGCTATTTTACCTACTACTATTACTACTGTTATTTTATTACTATTTTATTTATTTCTTACTATTATCACTAGTATTATTACTCTTATTACACTAATACTGATACATTACCACTATATTACACTATCCTGCTGTTATTTGGTGGTCTGATACTTACCAGCCGGTATTGCCGTATGTGATGTTATCGGCAGAGAGGTTCCAGCAGGATGGTCCACATGATGTTCCTCTTTCCTCTCAAATACCGGTTGATGTACTGGCGGAAGTTGGTCTGGTTCTCCTTCTTCCTTCTTGTTGTTGGGATCGGTTGTCTTCTTTTCTGGCCTTTGGCCGTCACTTCCCCCCTAGGGATCTTGATGTGGAGTTTCATCTTCTTTGCTTTCTCTTCTTTCTCTTCTTCCTCTTCTTCCTCTTCATCCAGGTAGGCGCACAGTTCTTTTAGTGTCTTCTGTCTTAAATCCATGATGTCCAGCTTTATCTTCTTTGCTGCTTTCTCCTCTTCTTCCTTCTCTTCTTCCTCGTCTTCCTCTTCATCCAGGTACTTGCGCCGTTCTTTTAGTTCCTTGCGCCTTTCTTCCCTCTTCCTTTTCTCCCTGGCTTTATACTCTTCGATGCATCTTCTTTGGGCAATGGGGTTGGTCGGCATAAGGCGCTGGAAGAGAAGAGATGAAGTTAGGAGGCTACAAGGAAGATCCGAATACACAGCTACCTTATAGAAGAGGCCGTAGCGTTGCCCTGAGTCGTCTCACTGACCTCCTTCTTGTAGAGGGGAGAAGGGAGAAACTTCACACAATATGCCAGTCTCCTCAGCTGTTCCTCAGGACTGATGTAATCTGCAGAAAACACAACCAGATATTAGGAGCAATCCTCACCGTACAAAGAGGACGTATGTATGTTAAGACTGTCAGAAGGAGCTCACTGATGGATTCTCAGTTAACTAGTTCTGCAGCCAGCAATAGACAGTACAGCACAGAGGGTACAGGAGGCAAACTGTGCACAATTTTCAATAAAACTCAGAAAAATATTTACCACCAAGTATATGCATTAAAGGAAAGAAAATGTCCCCACAGATGAGTCTGTTTAATGAAAGCCCCAGAAAGCCATGTAAGAAGAGTATAGAGAACGGTGAGTGAGTGATGGATACTACCTGCTCCAACGCTGGCAGAATACTCCATCCCCATGGTGTCCGCTGATATCTTCTCTTGTAGAAATGTCTCCACAATCTATAAAACCTCAGGAGGCGTCAGCAGAGGGTTTGGGGATTGGCTGATATTTCTTTGGTCTTAGAAACATTGGCTATAAATAATTCGGGGGCTCTGCTGGGGAAAGGGCAAATTGGGAAATGTGGAGGATATTTACTGTTCTGTATCTGAGCTTCATTAAAGGGGAATTATCAGATGGAACAAGTCATCCCCTTATCCCTGGGCTCGGTGACGACTGATAGATCAGTGGGGTCCGACCGCGGGAAACTCCAGCAATCACCAAAAAAGGGCAGTGACCCCCATTAGAAGTGATGGCTGGATCCTTCCAGATGGGAGATGTGATGAGTGTGGCGCCCCCCACTGGTGTCTCAGCGTATCATGTGTTGGGGAATAATGACTTCTCCTCTGGTAAATGGGCTGATTCCTGTCAGTTGTGGTCGCTGAGTGCGTGTGATGGGATGTGGCTTCGTCCATTATATTATATCACGTCTTATACCTATAATCTCTCGCTGATCGCAGGTCTCTGTCTTCACACTCAGATCAGATGGAACAAACTGACCACATAGGAGGTTTTTTTTTTTTCAAATTCAAACCGAGCAATCCTATTGGCTGAGTATGACTGTCGTTACCATGGTGACAGAATTTTAAAGGGACAGAACATTAATAATGTATAATAGTGTATTTTATTACATATTTCACATAATAGTGGCTGATATATGGACCTGTACAGATAATATGTGGGCGCACACTTCTATAACTCCTCATATTTTTCATACAGCAATTTGGTGGTGCTGCAGAGATATTTTGGGCGTAATATAACTTGCGCTGGCAATTGATCATCTATAAAGTAGTCTGGTAATGTATGTAATGGTCCTAAGATTGTGCTTTTATGTTCAATACAAATCTAAATATTAATCAGACGTCACTCCCTGCTATTTGAAGGGTTTTTGTCCCTCTCCCTATGTCAGAGTAGTATCACATATAGCTCGGATACGCTGCAGCCTTCAGAACAATGAGGTCCGTTGTGGCTTTTCCCTGCACATTCGGCCATTATATAAGTGACGGCAGCTGCGTTGTGTCCCTGCACGGCTGATAGCGTCGCTGTGCAGGGATTCAGTATGGTGGAGCTGCGGCTCTTTTCTTTTATGGGTCGATACAAGTCTTGTTCAGACATATAAATCTGCCTTGATTACATTGTAGAAAAGAAGGGTGACATTACAGGAGTCCCATACATTCTCAGTGTAAGATCAGTGGGGTCGGACCCCCGGCACCAGGGAGTATACAGAAGGAGCTTGTGAATGTCTTACTTTAGTGGTCTTGTAAGCTCCTCATCCCACACTTTTCCTGTATAGGACATATAGCTTTTCTGTATACATAACTCTTATGTAAAAACAACATCCTCCATGCACATTTCTGTAGGTTGCCTGATGGTTCAGGTGTATTTACATCATTTTTTTCTACTGCCCGACCTAACAGCGTTAGCTTGCTCTTTCAGCAATCCAATTGTATTGTTTCACATTTGGGGCGATTGTGTCAGCAGCAGGTTTCATTGTGGGGTTATATAATGGGCACTATTTTTATAGGCTTATTTGGATATTAATGCCTTTGTGAATAGATACTTTGCTGCTACCTTGCTCTTTATTATATTGTGGTGGGCAGTCTGTAGTCATATATTGAGATTTTCTGTGACTAGTTGGGCATATATATGTGAGGATTAACCATATCAGTACCTTGCATTGGTTTTGTTATTCATTGGGGCAATTGTTGCTTTTTAGTTGTTTTTTTTAACATGTCTTGTATGTTTAGTCTTTAATAAAATTCTATATTTTTGATATTCCTTGGTGATCCCGGCCATTGCATCCTTTCTTTCTCCTTGTTTCTTTGCATCTCTATTATGTAGCTGCAGGGTTAGGGACGGCCGGTTCCTTGCAGGAGTAGTTATCAGGACGGTGCGGTTTCTGCTGTAATAACTCATTCATGTGACCCATCAGTCATCACCCGATCAGCCGGGCAATGCTCAGCACAGGCCGCCGTCATCCCACTTCTCTACATCTATTATATAGACACTCCACAACTGCTCCTTCTCTTCAGAATTCAGAAAGATTTATTTATTTTTTTTTTTATTTCCGCAGCCATGCAGTGACGCTAGGTAGGTGCAGAGCTAAAGGGAAACCCACCTCAGAAGAAAATTCTAGGGTCCTGATCACTAGAGATGAGAGCTTAAAGGGAATCTGTCACTAGGTTTTTGCCATATATTCCCAGAGCAGCATGATGTAGAGACAGAGACCCTGATTCCAGCGATGTGTCACTTTCTGGGCTGCTTGCTGGTGTTTTATAAAATCTTTGTTTTATCAGTAGGAGGTTGTGGCTAGAAGACTAGTAAACCTGCAACCAGGTATCCCTCATTTTTCAGAAGTGGTCCAAATTAAATAAAAAAGCGGTCTATAGGGCGCTAAAAGAATGAACACTAGAAGTGAAAAAAATTTTAGGACTAAAAAATAAATTTAATGAGCCCTTTCCACAAAGCGTTTCGATAGTGAACTATCTTCCTCAGGTGGTACATGGCGCGCTTTTTCTCCCTTTCTCTTTTCTCATTTTTCACAAGGTCTGTATAGCAGCCTTCTGCCTATGCACAGTGTACACAGAAAGCTGCCAATCAGTGGTGCAGCCGGTTATACGGAGCTCAGCATTCAGAGCACTGCTAGATCTGCAGTAGATAAAACTAAAATTTATCAAAACTGCAGCGAAATAAGGGACACATTTCTGGAATCAGGCTTCTGCCCTTACATCATGCAGATGGGATAGCAAAACCTGGTGGCAGATTCCATTTTAGAGCCATCGGATATTACCTTGTGACCTCTCAAAGGGGAACTTGATGTCTAGGATGGTTATTATTTTATGTCATGTGTCTCTTGATGCGGGATAACTTGTATGTAATGTGTTGTATGTTAGGTCTATGAACAGTACAAGTCCTTCAGTATAGGGTTACCTGAGAAGCGTACCCAGCATGAAGCAGGACTTGTATTATGTTTTGTCAGGGATGATTAATGTCTGAGTGCTTTATGCTGCGTTCTGCAGTCATCTCTCTGCCATCCTCCGTACACCCATCACCGTCCTGTTCTCACACTTCTTTATTTGGCTTTTTTCTTGTGGTTGTAATATGGAGCATGTTGTATCCATAAAGTGGTCAGATTTGCCGGACCTCATGCTGTTCTGCCGAATCAGACCTAGATCATTATTGGGGGCTGGGGCACCTCCAATTCAAGACGGTAGACAAATCGTGTCTTGTGAGACTGCACGCTCCAGCACCCACAATACTGGAGCATCGGTTAGGTTTACACATATCCACCTGTTGTGTTTTCTTTTGGGACACAGCAGTTTGTAGAATTGTCATCATTAATGTTTTCTTTTTTTTATCTTTCCAGTATTACTGAAATTCAGAAAGATGTGGAGTACAGACTGCCAATCACCTTTAAGAACTTCACCATCAGCATCAATATGTAAGTGACACGGGGTGCTATTGTCTTATTTGAGAGATTACGTTGCATTTGTTGGGGTTATTAAATGTGAACCTAATGGGAATTAAAGGGATTGTCCTCTACTTTGATATTGATAACATCAGCATTGGGTATCAATATCAAATCGATGGGGTTCTGACAGCCCCCCAGAGAGGGAGCCGCATGCTCCTATTCACTTGTGAAGATGGCCCCCACTGATTCCATATTAATGACCTATCCAATGGGTAAGTGATCAATATCAAGGTAGTGGGCAACCCCTTAAAGAAAGCAGACCATATTAGGTACTTCTAGAATATCTTTGTCCCATGCTGTTGATAGACCCCACCGCGTGTAATCGGTACCCTACAATGACTTGTCATCCATAGTCATGTCTTGTAGCACTGGAGCCATTAAATGATGTTGCTTGGCGGCTCATGACGTCACTATAGATGTGTATTAATTCAAGTTATTTAATTGCTACTAATAAGAAATCACTTTAAATCAATATGGAGGCTTATAGGGTCCTCTCAGCTTCCTTTTACATAGGAAGTAGTGGTAGAACAGTATCATCGATTGTCCCTCCCCAGAAAAATTATCCTTTTTTTTTTTGCAGAGCTCCGATGTGCCAGTCAAAAGGAAATGGAGTGTCTGCAGATTGGTGTGGGAGTGCAGAGGGGCGTGTCCGTGCACTTGAAAGGAGCTGTCTAAGTGCAGTGATACGCCCCAGTGCACTTCCAGACGGATTTGCATATGTTTTCCACACTAGATTTGTCATGATGGACTCATCAGATCTCTTATAACTAGTGTTGAGCGATACCTTCCGATATCGGGAAATATCGGATCGGATTGGATCGGACCGATACCGAAAAAGTATCGGATATCGCCGATTCCGATACCGGAAACCAATGCAAGTCAATGGGACAGAAATATCGGAATGAAAATAAACCCTTTCTTTCCTTGTAGGTTAATTCTACATGAAGGAAAATAACTAAGAATAATGTAGAATGTATTGGAATGTATTGGGGGAGGTGGGGGAGACAATAAAGGCATAGAGGTTTAGCCCAATCAAATGGAATAGCAGGAATTACTATTTTTTTTTAAGACGTTCTGAGTTACGGAAATATTGACTATGTTAAGTATTTTTATATTTTGTCAGATATTTATGTTTCACTACTTCCATGCTCTTCACCTTCTTTTTTACTTCTCCCACACTTTCTCCTTCATCATCTTCAGCATCTTTTTCATCCACTTCTTCTTCACCTTCTTCATCTTCTTCTTCTTCACCTTCTTCGTATTATTCTTTTTTTTTACATTCTTCATATTCTACTTCTTCATCTTCTTCATCTTCTTCTTCTTCATCATATTCTTATTTGTGGCAGGCATTCCTGTAGTTGTTATCTATAAAAGGTTGGACATTACACCTTTCGTTCTGCCCGTCACAAAAGATTTACAACAGGATTTGTCCGCGTTCAGTTTGGCCTGCAGCAGCAGGTCTTTTCCAGGGGCACCACGAGGAGGAACAGACTCACCCCCATACACTGCTTAGTCATCTTCTGCTTATAATTTAGATATTATCTTTTGCTCTGATTTTTAGTCTTATGCTTAATGTTCTTCCGCTTTTTGTTCTGCAGCTTCTTGTATTTCTGCTTCTTGGCTTTCTGTCTCTTGTTCTTCTGTATCTTGGTGCTTGTCTTCTCTTCTTTGTCCTCTTGGTCAACTTCTTCAGGGTCATCTTCTTGGTCTTCTTCGGGGTGGTCTTCAGGGTCGTCGTCTTCGGGGGTCCTCGTCTTCAGGGTCCTCGTCTTCTTCGGGTTGGTCTTCAGGGTCCTCATCTTCGGGGTCCTCGTCTTCTTCGGGGTGGTCTTCAGGGTCCTCGTCTTCTTCGGGGTGGTCTTCAGGGTCCTCGTCTTCTTCGGGGTGGTCTTCAGGGTCCTCGTATTCAGGGTCGTCGTCTTCGGGGTCCTCGTCTTCTTAGGGTTGGTCTTCGGGGTCCTCGTCTTCAGGGTCCTCGTCAGGGAGATCTAGAGTGATTACCAAGAACCATTTCAAAAAGCTTGAACTTGGAAATGTAGCAGAAGGTACAAGAAAGCTGAGGAACTACCGAGGACCAGCTGACGGTACTGGAACCCGGATGGGTAGCAGAAGGTACAAGAGCCAATGGAACTGCCGAAGACCAGCTGACGGTACTGGAACTCGGTTACTAAGCAGGAGGTACCTGTGCCAGAAAGCACTACCAAGGACCAGCAGACGTTGGTGGAACTTGGATACCGAGAAGGAGGCACCTAATCCAAAGGCACTGCCGAGAACCAGCTGATGGTACTGGAACCCGGATGGGTAGCAGAAGGTACCCATGTAATAAAAAGTTCAAGGCCGCGAGCCGGCCGCAGTTACCAAAACCCACAGTCCTACAGGGGGTGCTTGTCCTATTGGCACTATGGAACCAGCCTTCATTGCCAGATCCCGCAGCCCACATAGGAGTCACCTAAACTGCAGGCACCATAGAGTCGGCTAACCCGACCGCAACATGACAGGACAACGCATTGGAGGCAAAGTGACGTTGACACTACCCGGAAACAGCTGGCGTGCTGGAACCAGGCTGGGCAGGAGGGAGTACCCGTGCCAAAGTCACTGCCGAGAACCAGCTAATGGTACTGGAACCCGGATGGGTAGTAGAAGGTACAAGAGCAAATGGAACTACCGAGGACCAGCTGACGGTACTGGAACCTGGATGGGTAGCAGAAGGTACAAGAGCCAATGGAACTGCCGAAGACCAGCTGACGGTACTGGAACTCGGTTACTAAGCAGGAGGTACCTGTGCCAGAAAGCACTACCAAGGACCAGCAGACGTTGGTGGAACTTGGATACCGAGAAGGAGGCACCTAATCCAAAGGCACTGCCGAGAACCAGCTGATGGTACTGGAACCCGGATGGGTAGCAGAAGGTACCCATGTAAAAAAAAGTTCAAGGCCGCGAGCCGGCCGCAGTTACCAAAACCCACAGTCCTACAGGGGGTGCTTGTCCTATTGGCACTATGGAACCAGCCTTCATTGCCAGATCCCGCAGCCCACATAGGAGTCACCTAAACTGCAGGCACCATAGAGTCGGCTAACCCGACCGCAACACGACAGGACAACACATTGGAGGCAAAGTGACGTTGACACTACCCGGAAACAGCTGGCGTGCTGGAACCAGGCTGGGCAGGAGGGAGTACCCGTGCCAAAGTCACTGCCGAGAACCAGCTGACGGTACTGGAACCCGGATGGGTAGTAGAAGGTACAAGAGCAAATGGAACTACCGAGGACCAGCTGACGGTACTGGAACCTGGATGGGTAGCAGAAGGTATAAGAGCCAATGGAACTGCCGAAGACCAGCAGACGGTACTGGAACTCGGTTAGTAAGCAGGAGGTACCTGTGCCAGAAAGCACTACCAAGGACCAGCAGACGTTGGTGGAACTTGGATACCGAGAAGGAGGCACCTAATCCAAAGGCACTGCCGAGAACCAGCTGACGGTACTGGAACCCGGATGGGTAGCAGAAGGTACCCATGTAAAAAAAAGTTCAAGGCCGCGAGCCGGCCGCAGTTACCAAAACCCACAGTCCTACAGGGGGTGCTTGTCCTATTGGCACTATGGAACCAGCCTTCATTGCCAGATCCCGCAGCCCACATAGGAGTCACCTAAACTGCAGGCACCATAGAGTCGGCTAACCCGACCGCAACACGACAGGACAACGCATTGGAGGCAAAGTGACGTTGACACTACCCGGAAACAGCTGGCGTGCTGGAACCAGGCTGGGCAGGGGGGAGTACCCGTGCCAAAGTCACTGCCGAGAACCAGCTGACGGTACTGGAACCCGGATGGGTAGTAGAAGGTACAAGAGCAAATGGAACTACCGAGGACCAGCTGACGGTACTGGAACCTGGATGGGTAGCAGAAGGTACAAGAGCCAATGGAACTGCCGAAGACCAGCTGACGGTACTGGAACTCGGTTACTAAGCAGGAGGTACCTGTGCCAGAAAGCAATACCAAGGACCAGCAGACGTTGGTGGAACTTGGATACCGAGAAGGAGGCACCTAATCCAAAGGCACTGCCGAGAACCAGCTGATGGTACTGGAACCCGGATGGGTAGCAGAAGGTACCCATGTAAAAAAAAGTTCAAGGCCGCGAGCCGGCCGCAGTTACCAAAACCCACAGTCCTACAGGGGGTGCTTGTCCTATTGGCACTATGGAACCAGCCTTCATTGCCAGATCCCGCAGCCCACATAGGAGTCACCTAAACTGCAGGCACCATAGAGTCGGCTAACCCGACCGCAACACGACAGGACAACGCATTGGAGGCAAAGTGACGTTGACACTACCCGGAAACAGCTGGCGTGCTGGAACCAGGCTGGGCAGGAGGGAGTACCCGTGCCAAAGTCACTGCCGAGGACCAGCTGACGGTACTGGAACCCGGATGGGTAGTAGAAGGTACAAGAGCAAATGGAACTACCGAGAACCAGCTGGCGGTGCTGGAACCCAGGGTAAATACTAAAAACAGAGTGGAGCCAGAGGTGTAATTGGAGCAAGTTTTAAATCCGTAGTACAGTGGATGTGGACAAAGCAGGAGAATTTGCCGGACACACAGCTGGGGATCAGCTGACGTTACTGAACCCCATTAACACTGGAGCAAGCGTTGACTGTGCAGACAGCACTTCTGAGCAGCAACTAGCGGTATTGGAGCCCAGGGTAAATACTAAAAACGGAGGAGCCAGAGGTGTATTTGGAGGAGGTTTAAAATCAGTAGTACAGTGGATGTGGATAAAGCAGGAGAATTTGCCGGACACACAGCTGGGGATCAGCTGACGTTACTGAACCCCAATAACACTGGAGCAAGCGTTGACTGTGCAGATGGCACTTCTGAGCAGCAACTAGCGGTATTGGAGCCCAGGGTAAATACTAAAAACGGAGGAGCCAGAGGTGTATTTGGAGGAGGTTTTAAATCCGTAGTACAGTGGATGTGGACAGAGCAGGAGAATTTGCCGGACACACAGCTGGGGATCAGCTGACGTTACTGAACCCCAATAACACTGGAGCAAGCGTTGACTGTGCAGACAGCACTTCTGAGCAGCAACTAGCGGTATTGGAGCCCAGGGTAAATACTAAAAACGGAGGAGCCAGAGGTGTATTTGGAGGAGGTTTAAAATCAGTAGTACAGTGGATGTGGACAAAGCAGGAGAATTTGCCGGACACACAGCTGGGGATCAGCTGACGTTACTGAACCCCAATAACACTGGAGCAAGCGTTGACTGTGCAGACGGCACTTCTGAGCAGCAACTAGCGGTATTGGAGCCCAGGGTAAATACTAAAAACGGAGGAGCCAGAGGTGTATTTGGAGGAGGTTTTAAATCCGTAGTACAGTGGATGTGGACAAAGCAGGAGAATTTGCCGGACACACAGCTGGGGATCAGCTGACGTTACTGAACCCCAATAACACTGGAGCAAGCGTTGACTGTGCAGACGGCACTTCTGAGCAGCAACTAGCGGTATTGGAGCCCAGGGTAAATACTAAAAACGGAGGAGCCAGAGGTGTATTTGGAGGAGGTTTAAAATCAGTAGTACAGTGGATGTGGACAAAGCAGGAGAATTTGCCGGACACACAGCTGGGGATCAGCTGACGTTACTGAACCCCAATAACACTGGAGCAAGCGTTGACTGTGCAGACGGCACTTCTGAGCAGCAACTAGCGGTATTGGCGCCCAGGGTAAATACTAAAAACGGAGGAGCCAGAGGTGTATTTGGAGGAGGTTTTAAATCCGTAGTACAGTGGATGTGGACAAAGCAGGAGAATTTGCCGGACACACAGCTGGGGATCAGCTGACGTTACTGAACCCCAATAACACTGGAGCAAGCGTTGACTGTGCAGACAGCACTTCTGAGCAGCAACTAGCGGTATTGGAGCCCAGGGTAAATACTAAAAACGGAGGAGCCAGAGGTGTATTTGGAGGAGGTTTAAAATCAGTAGTACAGTGGATGTGGACAAAGCAGGAGAATTTGCCGGACACACAGCTGGGGATCAGCTGACGTTACTGAACCCCAATAACACTGGAGCAAGCGTTGACTGTGCAGACGGCACTTCTGAGCAGCAACTAGCGGTATTGGAGCCCAGGGTAAATACTAAAAACGGAGGAGCCAGAGGTGTATTTGGAGGAGGTTTTAAATCCGTAGTACAGTGGATGTGGACAAAGCAGGAGAATTTGCCGGACACACAGCTGGGGATCAGCTGACGTTACTGAACCCCAATAACACTGGAGCAAGCGTTGACTGTGCAGACGGCACTTCTGAGCAGCATCTAGCGGTATTGGAGCCCAGGGTAAATACTAAAAACGGAGGAGCCAGAGGTGTATTTGGAGGAGGTTTAAAATCAGTAGTACAGTGGATGTGCACAAAGCAGGAGAATTTGCCGGACACACAGCTGGGGATCAGCGGACGTTACTGAACCCCAATAACACGGCAGCAAGTGTTGACTGTGCAGATGGCACTTCCGAGCGCCAACTGGCGGTGTTGGAGCTCAGGGATAATACTGAAAACAGAGGAGCCAGAGGTGTAATTGGAGCAACTTTAAAATCTGTAGTAGTGAGAATGTGGACAGAGCAGGAGAAATTGCCGTCCGCACAGCAGGGGAACAGCTGACGTTACTGAACCCCAATAACACGGCAGCAAGTGTTGACTGTGCAGACGGCACTTCCGAGTGCCAACTGGCGGTGTTGGAGCTCACGGATAATACTGAAAACAGAGGAGCCAGAGGTGTAATTGGAGCAACTTTAAAATCTGTAGTAGTGAGAATGTGGACAGAGCAGGAGATATTGCCGTCCGCACAGCAGGGGAACAGCTGACGTTACTGAACCCCAATAACACGGCAGCAAGTGTTGACTGTGCAGACGGCACTTCCGAGCGCCAACTGGCGGTGTTGGAGCTCAGGAATAATACTGAAAACAGAGGAGCCAGAGGTGTAATTGGAGCAACTTTAAAATCTGTAGTAGTGAGAATGTGGACAGAGCAGGAGAAATTGCCGTCCGCACAGCAGGGGAACAGCTGACGTTACTGAACCCCAATAACACGGCAGCAAGTGTTGACTGTGCAGACGGCACTTCCGAGCGCCAACTGGAGGTGTTGGAGCTCAGGGATAATACTGAAAACAGAGGAGCCAGAGGTGTAATTGGAGAAACTTTAAAATCTGTAGTAGTGAGAATGTGGACAGAGCAGGAGAAATTGCTGTCCGCACAGCAGGGGAACAGCTGACGTTACTGAACCCCAATAACACGGCAGCAAGTGTTGACTGTGCAGACGGCACTTCCGAGCGCCAACTGGCGGTGTTGGAGCTCAGGGATAATACTGAAAACAGAGGAGCCAGAGGTGTAATTGGAGAAACTTTAAAATCTGTAGTAGTGAGAATGTGGACAGAGCAGGAGAAATTGCCGTCCGCACAGCAGGGGAACAGCTGACGTTACTGAACCCCAATAACTCGGCAGCAAGTGTTGACTGTGCAGATGGCACTTCCGAGCGCCAACTGGCGGTGTTGGAGCTCAGGGATTACAGTTCAGGTGGTAGAAACATGAACAGAACAGGAGACCAGGATACTGTTGCCAACCAATTATTTATTCTGGAAGAGGACTGGCAAATTCATGAGAGAAAAGTAAGCCGGTCAACGTTATCGGAGGATAGTCGCATGCGACGGTCTGTTAGTACACCACCTGCGGCACTAAAGACGCGTTCCGATAATACACCAGCAGCAGGGCAAGCTAGCACCTCCAATGCATACTGACTAAGCTCTGGCCATGTATCCAGCTTACAGACCCAAAACTTGAAGGGACCGTCTGGGAGTACACTAAGAGGGCAAGACATGTAGTCTGTCACCATCTGACGGAAACGTTGCCTCCTGCTGACTGGAGCCGTCTGTGATGGTGTAGACATTTGTGGCGGCGGGGACACAAAACTTTGCCACATTTCGGCCATACTGGTCTTGCCTTGTGCTGAGGCACTGCTTCTGCTCCCTCTTTGTGCAGAGCTTCCTCCACTGCCTCGACGCACTGAGCTGCTTTGTAAAGCACTAGCAGCACTGCTCTCGGTTGGAATGGAGAACATGATAGAATGCACCAGTGCGTCTTGGTACTCCCGCATTTTACGCTCCCGGTTCAACGGTGTTATGAGGCTTTGTAAGTTGTCCCGGTAGTGAGGATCTAGGAGGGTGGACACCCAATAATCAGCCGTGTTGAGAATGTGGGCGATGCGGCGGTCGTTTCTCAGGCACTGCAGCATGAAATCAACCATGTGCTGCAGACTGCCAACTGGCCAAGAAACGCTGTCCCCTGCTTGAGGCGTGATCTCTGCCTGCTCTGCATCACCCCACCCTCGCTCTAGATACTGACTACTAGAGCATTGTGTACCTCCCTCCTCTGGACAGATGTCTTCCTCATCCATTGACTCCTCCTCATCCTCCTCACAAAGTGTCCCCTGCCTAGGCCTTTGTGAGGAACCACGTTGCGCAGACTGTAGAGAAGCAGATGGCATTTGTGACTCCTCATCCTCCACCTCTTCCAAAACCTCGTCCCTTAGTGCTTGCAGTGTTTTTTCAAGCAGGCAGATAAGGGGGATAGTCATGCTGACTAGTGCATCATCTGCACTCGCCATCCGCGTGGAATAATCGAAGGCACGCAAAACGTGGCAAATGTCCTTCATAGAGGCCCACTCAGTGGTGGTGAAGTGTGAACGGCGCGCACTGCGACTTGTTTGCGCCTGCTGCAGCTGGTACTCCATTACTGCTGCCTGCTGCTCACACAACCTCTCCAACATATGTAACGTTGAATTCCACCTGGTGGGTAGGTCACATATGATGCGATGTTCCGGAAGACGTAATCGGCGCTGCAGAGCTGCAATGCGTGATCTTGCATTGCTGGAACGCCGCAAGTGAGCGCACTCTATGCGGACCTTGTGAAGCAGTGCATCAAGATCCGGATAGTCCCTCAAAAAACTCTGCACGACCAAGTTGAGCACATGTGCCAGACATGGGATGTGAGTGAGGTTGCCTAGGCCCAGAGCTGCCACCAGATTTCGGCCATTGTCACACACTACCATGCCTGGCTGGAGATTCGCTGGCACAAACCACACGTCGCTCTGCTGCTTGATGGCATTCCAGAGCTCCTGCGCTGTGTGGCTTCGATTCCCAAAAGAAATTAATTTTAATACGGCCTGTTGACGTTTGGCCACGGCTGTGCTCATATCGGTCACCATAACAGGTAACCGTTCACGGGTCGATGTGGAGGTAGACCATGACGGCTCCTGCAGCGCTGATTCAGAGGAACTGGAGTATGAGGAGTCAATGTGTACAGACTGGATTCCTGCAATCCTTGGAGTTGGCAGAACACGTACAGCGCCACTCTCAAGATCTGTACCCGACTCCACAACATTTACCCAATGGGCAGTGAGGGAAAGGTATCGTCCCTGTCCATGCTTACTGGTCCACGCATCGGTGGTCAGGTGGACCTAGCTACTGACGGCGTTTTGTAGCGCATGTTTAATTTTTCCCTCCACATGATGTTGCAGGGCAGGGACGGCTTGCCTGCTGAAATAAAATCGGCTGGGCACGTTGTATTGTGGGACTGCCAATGCCATAAAGTTACGGAATGTGTCAGTCTCCACCAGCCTGAATGATAGCATTTCAATGGCCAGTAGTTTAGCAATGCCAGCATTCAGAGCCTGTGCTCGGGGGTGGTTTGCCGAGTATGGGCGCCTTTTCTCCCATGCCTGTGCTAACGATGGCTGTAGACTGGCCTGGGAGTGTGAGGATGACTGGGAAAGTGGTGCTGTGGGTGGAATTACACTGTGTCTCTGTACAACAGTGCCAGAGATTCTTCCATGGCGATCCTGTGAGGAAGCCGAACCAGCTGTGTGTGAGCTGGAGGAAGAGGCTACAACACGAGCTGAAGAGGTGGTAGGTGGCTCTGTAGGTTGGCCTAGGTCTTCAGTGTGTTTTTGTAACTCCACCACGTGCTTGGTCCGCACATGTTTCCACATATTTGTGGTATTGAGGTTGCTGACACTTTTCCCTCTTTTCACCTTCTGATTACACAGCTTGCATTTGACAAAGCAAATGTCATCTGCAACTGTGTCAAAAAAGGACCAGGCACTGCAAGTCTTGGGAGCGCCCGCTTTGGATTTTGGAAGAGCCATGCTCCTAATGGGTGCCGAAGTGGAGGCTACAGGCAACCAAGTCTGCCCCCTCCCTCTCCCTCCTTTTTGGGCTGTTCGGGGAATCTCTTCCTCAGAGCTGCTCCCACCACCTTCCTGTCCCTCATGCCATGATGGGTCAAGGACCTCATCATCTACACCACCCTCTTCAAACAACTGCTTCTCCTGGGTAGTCTCGACAGCACAGTACGCACCAGAAAGTGGCACCTGAGTCTCATCATCAGATGCGTACTGAGGTGTGCTGCTGACCATAGGCACTGGCCCACCCGCCTCTTCAGATTCAGAGAGACAAAACGGTTGCGCATCACTGCATACTACCTCTTCTTCAAATTCTAGAATTCTGCTTGGCTGGCCCCCTCTTTCCAAGCAAAGAGATTCAGAGAACAGAAGTAGAGATGGCTCCTGTCCAGGGCTCTCTGACTGCCTGGGCAATTTGGCAGGTGGTGAAGAGACAGATGGGTGCTCTTCAGTGCTCAGGACCTGAGAGGATCTGGAACTAATTGAAGTTGATGCGTTAGCTGCCATCCATCCGACAACGGCTTCAATTTGGTCCTCGCGCAGCAGTGGGGTACGGCTAGCTCCTACAAAGCTGCGCATAAAGGACTGTTCCCTGGTAAAACTGGGGGATGCTGAGTCACTGGTACCCGCAGCAGGCACAGAATCCCCACGTCCTCTCCCTGCAGGCACAGAATCCTCACGTCCTCTCCCTGCAGAAACTCCACGCCCACGCCCACGACCACATGCCTTAATCCCTGCCTTATTCATCTTGGTAGACTGATAAAGATAGGCAGAAAAGTACTAAGGGCTTAGTGTGCTTATTCCTGAACAGCTGCTAACAGGTATAAGAAACACTAATTTTATAAAGTGTGGACTAGACTTTAATATGAGCTAATGTGGCCTACACAACTGTAAAGTGGAGTGTTTGGTGAACTTTATTTAGGTTTTTTTTGTCACAAAAAGACACTGGATGTGCCTAAAGATGTAATAACGATAGTATCACAAACTTTTTGTAGCTATTACAATGTAGGAAGGTAACCTACAATGCAATAGATGAGGCTGCAAAAAATAGGCTAATACTAATCTGGCTGGGGCTGCAGGGCCCAATGCTGCAGAAAGGCTCCTCTAACTACTCCTATATAGTGTGTTTGGAACCAATTTAGCTGAATACGGATGGAACCACCACACTAATAGGAGAAATCAGGAAAAATTATGAATTGGCAAAAAAGGACAATGTATGAGGCAGTGACACACACTGAGTGCACTACAACCAGACGTGGTTGAAGCACACACTACAGGGTGAGCTGCACTCACACACCAGACCTTGCAGACAGCGGTGAACAGCACAGAGAACTGTGCACTAGCACTGCAAGGCACAGCGATTTATAAAGTAGCTTGGGCAAAGCAGAATAGACCAAATAGGTAGCTAAAACTGTCCCTCAGAACAACAGCGTCCTATCCCTAACTGAATTCACAGCAGAGTGAGCTCAAAATGGCGGCGGCGGCTTTTATAGTGCATCATGACATCATTTCAGCAGCCAATCACAGCCATGCCATTAGTTAAGATGCCTACATGCCTAACAGGATGTGCCCACACTTCTTAGGATCCTCATTGGCTGAATAAAATGAAAATGGCTCATTGCATTATGGGAACTTCCGATTCCGGTATACGATATTGCAAAAGTATCGGAATTAAGTATCGGAATTCCGATACTGCGAATATCGGCCGATACCCGATATTTCAGTATCGGAATGCTCAACACTAATCACCAGGCATGATAAAAGATACTAAGCATTTAATGCAGGCCATTAATCATATGTCTTGGCATGAGGACTGTAATTGGATAACATGTGACGTTGTCCAGTTATATTCCTCAATACCTCACGATAAGGCATTGAGGGTTGTGCAACATTTTTTGAATCTAACTGATGTTTTTGCTGATGGTGTCAAGGAATTTTTGCTTTTGAGTTTGGAATTTCTTTTGAAGAGTAATTTTTTCATCTTCAATGATAAATTTTACTTACAGCTTTGCGGTTGTCCGATGGGCTCTAAGTTTTCCCCTTCACTGGCCAATGTTTATATGAAAAGATGGGAGGAAGAATATATTTTCAATGAATGTTGTCCATATAGGAACAACATTCGGTGGTGCGGGAGATTCATTGATGACATGATCCTCATATGGGGTCTGTCATCGGGGTCTCCCGCACCACCTGTTACAGAATTTCTAAATTATCTGGAGAATAACAACTACAATTTGAAATTCACTATGGAGATTCACAAGGAGTCCACTCCGTTTTTGGATGTCGTATTGACTGGTTGTGTGAATACAGGGAAAATTGCCTCTAAACTTTACCGCAAGCCTCTTAGCGGCAATTCTCTCTTGAGAGCTGAAAGCAGCCACCCAAAACATGTTATAAAAAATTTACCAGTGGGTGAGTTCATTAGAGCTAGACACAATTGCAGTGAACAAGAGTGTTTTGTGGAGGAAACTAAAACCATGTCAACGAGACTGAGGTCTAGGGGATATAAAAAATGGATGATCAATAGGGCTGTATCCAGGGCCGGCGTCAGCACCCGGCGTACCCGGGCAAGTGCCGGGGCCCTGGAAAATCAGAGGGGCCCAGCCGCCCACTCACTGTCGGGGCCCGGGCCCACACACCCACCCGCCCACTCACTGTCGGGGCCGGGCCCACACACCCACCCGCCCACTCACTGTCGGGGCCGGGCCCACACACCCACCCGCCCACTCACTGTCGGGGCCGGGCCCACACACCCACCCGCCCACTCACTGTCGGGGCCCTGGCCGCTTCCTCGGCACCTGTTCAGGGACGCAGGCGCTGCTTGATTGCCGGCACTTCCCCCAGACATGGCCGCGCGCTGTCCGGCTGTGTCTGCTAGTAATGACACGGCACGGTCGACGGCACTGCACCTTTAATTGTGCTTGTGTGTCGCTCCTGCCGCGTCATTACTAGCAGACACAGCCGCACAGCGCGCGGCCATGTCTGGGGGAGTGCCGGCAATCAAACACCGTCGGAGCAGAGGTCCTGCACAGATGGGCGTGAGGGGCCCGGACCCGACCGCAAGTGGGCCCCTCTGATGTTCCAGGGCCATGAAGTCTGTGACACGCCGGGGGCCCTGCACTGCCCCATACCCGAGGAGCTGCTGGACAGGACACTGGACCGGGGACAGGTGAGTGAGGCTTCCCCAATCCCCATATTAAAAATATTAGTAATGGGTCTGTGTGAGTGCATGTATGTGAATGTCAGTGTATATGACTGTGTATATATATTTGTCTGTTTTATCTATGTGTATGTCTGTATGTGTACATATGTCTGCGTACCGTGTGTGCGCGCGCATATGTCTGCGTACCGTGTGTGCGCACGCATATGTCTACGTACCGTGTGTGCGCACGCATATGTCTGCGTACCGTGTGTGCGCACGCATATGTCTGCGTACCGTGTGTGCGTGCATATGTCTGCGTACCGTGTGTGTGCGTGCATATGTCTGCGTACCGTGTGCGTGCGTGCATATGTCTGCGTACCGTGTGCGCGCGCGCATATGTCTGCGTACCGTGTGCGCGCACGCATATGTCTGCGTACCGTGTGTGCGCACGCATATGTCTGCGTACCGTGTGTGCGCACACATATGTCTGCGTACCGTGTGTGTGCGTGCATATGTCTGCGTACCGTGTGTGCGCGCGCATATGTCTGCGTACCGTGTGTGCGCGCGCATATGTCTGCGTACCGTGTGTGCGCACGCATATGTCTACGTACCGTGTGTGCGCACGCATATGTCTGCGTACCGTGTGTGCGCACGCATATGTCTGCGTACCGTGTGTGCGTGCATATGTCTGCGTACCGTGTGCGTGCGTGCATATGTCTGCGTACCGTGTGCGCGCGCGCATATGTCTGCGTACCGTGTGCGCGCACGCATATGTCTGCGTACCGTGTGTGCGCACGCATATGTCTGTGTACCGTGTGTGCGCACACATATGTCTGCGTACCGTGTGTGTGCGTGCATATGTCTGCGTACCGTGTGTGCGCGCGCATATGTCTGCGTACCGTGTGTGCGCGCGCATATGTCTGCGTACCGTGTGTGCGCGCGCATATGTCTGCGTACCGTGTGTGTGCGTGCATATGTCTGCGTACCGTGTGTGCGCGCGCATATGTCTGCGTACCGTGTGTGCGCGCGCATATGTCTGCGTACCGTGTGTGCGCATGCATATGTCTGCGTACCGTGTGTGCGCGCGCATATGTCTGCGTATGTGAAGGATGAGGGGGCAGGCTGGGCCATGTGTAATAAATAAATAAATATATATATATATATATATATTTATTTCTCCGCCGTATCTGTGCATCATGAATCGTGTATGTGTTAAAAGGGCCCACTGAGACTCTTTCGCCCGGGGCCCAGAAAAACCTGGAGCCGGACCTGGCTGTATCTATAGCTACATCTAAAGATAGAGAAGGTTTGTTGACACAATCAGTAAAACATGGTTCTAATAAGACTAAATCTTCATTAACTTTCTCTACGCCATATAGTGATCACTTTCACAACATTAAACAAATCTTTCTCAGGAACTTACCCATATTATATCAGGACGACAAATTGTCTAATATATTGGAAGCAGGCTGCAGGGTGGTTTCAAGGAAAGGTCAGGATCTACGCAATATGTTGTCACCCAGCGTTTTTTTGGATAATAAAGTACAAAGTCCCACCTGGCTGAAATATGTCGGCATGTATAAATGTGGTGAAAATAGATGCTGTATGTGCAAATATGTCGCTATGGGTTCAAGTTTCTCTGATTTACATACAAGTAGAAAATATGACATAGAGTCTTATATAAATTGTAACACCTCCCATGTTGTCTATATGGCAACTTGTGCCAGCTGTTCAAAATATTATGTAGGCTGTACTATCAGAGCCCTTAAGGCAAGAATATCAGAACATATTACAGGAGCAAATCCTGCCTCAAAATCCATCAAGTTATCAGGTCTCTCCAAACATTTCAGAGAGGTACATGCGAGCAATATAAGTACATTAAATATTAGAGGCATAGAGAGAGTACCACGTCCCCATCGTGGCGATAATTGGGAGAAAATGCTCCATAACAAAGAAAAATTGTGGATATTGAAGTTAAATGCACGGATACCGCAAGGTATGAATTATAGATCAGATTTAATGTTTTTTTATTGAATTATATATACATATATACCTGCATCTACAATATTATATGCATATTCTGTTCTGTGCATCTATATGGCAAATTATTTACAAAAAAGTTTTTTTTTTCTTTTTTTTTTCCTTAAGTCTATGTCTGTATATTCTATGAGAATTTGTTGCACGCAAATCCTGTCTAAGTAGAAGTTAATATCCTAATGTGTATACTAATCTATCACACATGCTTAGGGGTGGTCACAGTTTTTATTATAAATGTGTTGTTTTTTAATTCATTTGTATACTGACGATTAAGGGGCTGTGTCCTCGAAACGCGTCCAGTTGTTCCCCTCCTAGCGACATGTGATTTTTAATATTTGGAATAAAGGATTTATCGCTTGTGGCACCGGATTTTACCTTTTCTATATAATCTAGATAGGTGCCTTGGGGGGTCTAGTTTCCAAAATGGGGTCACTTGTGGGGGAGCTCCAATGTTTGGGCACACAGGGGCTCGCCAAACGCAACATGGTGTCCGCTAACAATTTGAGCCGACAATTTGTTAGCGGATATCATGTTGCATTTGGAGAGTCCCTGTGTGCCCAAACATTGGAGCTCCCCCACAAGTGACCCCATTTTGGAAACTAGACCCCCCAAGGCACCTATCTAGATTCATAGTGAGCACTTGTAACCCCAGGTGCTTCACAAATTGATTCATAAAAATGAAAAAGTGTTTTTTTTTTCACTTTTTCATTTTTACGAATCAATTTGTGAAGCACCTGGGGGTTCCAAGTGCTCACTATGCATCTAGAAAGGTGCCTTGGGGGGTCTAGTTTCCAAAATGGGGTCACTTGTGGCGGAGCTCCAAAGTTTGGGCACAGAGGGGCTCTCCAAACGCAATGTGGTGTCCGCTAACAATTTGAGCCGATTTTCCATTCAATTTGCTAGCGGATATCATGTTGCATTTGGAGAGTCCCTGTGTGCTCAAACATTGGAGCTCCCCCACAAGTGACCCCATTTTGGAAACTAGACCCCCCAAGGCACCTATCTAGATGCATAGTGAGCACTTGGAACCCCAGGTGCTTCACAAATTGATTCATAAAAATGAAAAAGTGTTTTTTTTTTCACTTTTTCATTTTTACGAATCAATTTGTGAAGCACCTGGGGGTTCCAAGTGCTCACTATGCAACTAGAAAGGTGCCTTGGGGGGTCTCGTTTCCAAAATGGGGTCACTTGTGGGGGAGCTCCAAAGTTTGGGCACACATGGGCTCTCCAAACACAACATGGCGTCCGCTAATTATTCAAGCAAATTTTACAATCAAAAAGTCAAATGGCGCTCCTTCCCTTCCGAGCCCTGCCGTGCGCCCAAACAGTGTTTTTTCCCCAAATATTGGGTATCTGCGTGCCCAGGGGAAATTGCACAACAAATTTTGGGTCCATTTTTTCTTGTTACCCCTGTGAAAATAAAAAAAATTGGGTCTAAAGTAACATTTTTGTGAAAAAAAGGTAAATGTTCATTTTTTTCATCCACATTCAAAAAATTCCTGTGAAGCACCTGAAGGGTTAATAAAGTTCTTGAATGTGCTTTTGAGCACCTAGAGGGGTGCAGTTTTTAGAATGGTGTTACTTTTGGGTATTTTCTGTCATAAAGACCTCTCAAAGTGACTTCAAATGTGATGTGGTCCCTAAAAAAATGGTTTTGTAAATTTTGTTGGAAAAATGAGAAATCGCTGGTCAACTTTTAACCCTTATAGCTCCCTAACAAAAAAAAATTTTGATTCCAAAATTGTGCTGATGTAAAGTAGACATGTGGGAAATGTTATTTATTAACTCTTTTGTGTGACATATCTCTCTGATTTCAGGGCTTAAAAATTCAAATTTTGAAAATTGCTAAATTTTCAAAATTTTCGCCAAATTTCCGTTTTTTTCACAAATAAACGCAAGTGATATCGAAGAAATTTTTCCAAAATCATGAAGTACAATATGTCATGAAAAAACATTCTCAGAATCAGGGGGATCCGTTGAAGCGTTCCAGAGTAATTACTTCATAAAGTGACAGTGGTCAGAATTGTAAAAATTGGCCTGGTCATTAACGTGCAAACCACCCTCGGGGCTTAAGGGGTTAAACCTTTGAGGACATTAAATTTTATTCAATCAAATTTTTTTCCAGTTTAAAACTATGGGACATATATGTGCCTTGGTCCTCAAAGGGTTTTTAAAGGGGCTGCAAACATAAATACGAAAAAAATAATTCAATTAGTGCTTTTGTGTTCATTTAATTTTTATTTGAAGTCCATTTTTTTTATATACCTTGAAATTAAGCCCTACCCCATGGAATGAAGCCCTACCTACATGACATCTGAGAGCTACATGGATCCCGCTTGTGAGGTGCCCGTCCGTCACTACTATTCAGTTTTAGGGTCCACTCACTAAGCCATATATTCTCTCATGCAAGAGAATAGGGCCAATTATGCTAATGACACTCGGCTCAAACTCTGTCAGAGCTTCAACTGAGTGTGATCCGATTCTCTCGCAGCACAGATATGGAGAAGATGGAGAACTTAATTTCTCCATCTTCTCCATAGTCTCTGTGAGTGTTCATCGGACTGCACTTGGATGACATCCGAGTGCAGTCCAATGTTTTACGTGCACCCATAGACTTGACTTGTATGGGTGCACATGGTCCTAATATCGAATGAGATTATTTTCTCATGCCAATAATCGCACTGTCCCATAGTATAACATAGGGCCGAGTCCTATCCGATAAAACATCACATAGCATTTGGCCGTGTTATACGACAGTGTGAGCGAGCCCTTAGAGTCAAGGAATATTTACATGCAGATGATGATATTACTCTCCTAGTGTATATTTTTTTAGGCGAGTTCATAGTAAATGCTTTGCATTTTTGACATGTGATCAACTAAAGAACAAGAAAGATTTAGGACCTCCCCTATAGAGAAACGGAAAATAGTTTGGAGGACTTGCATGTCCTTTTTTATTTATTATGAGAAAATCATAAAAGATCCCGTTTTTTAACCATGCTGTGACTTTCTGCTGAGGGAGAGGGAGAGAGCTGCCCTATTCAGAGTCTGTAATAAGACCTGCTGACAAAAGTGTTGAAGATACAGTCTAATGTGAATTAACAATGAAAAAAAGTTAATTTAACAAATGGCTTGTATTTTTTTTAATACAAACTTTTTTGTCTTTACAGCTCCTTTAAAGGGAATCTGTCATCAGGTTTTTGCCACCTAATCTGAGAGCAGCATAATGTAGGGTTAGAGGCACTGATTCCAGTAATGTGTCACTTACTGGGCTGCTTAGTGTTGTTTTGATAAAATCATTGATTTGTCAGAAGGTAATTATCACTAGATGACTAGTAAGTTCTGTAGGACCCCACCCCCATCACTGATCAGTAGATTTCTGTGTACACTGAGCATGGGCAGAAAGCTGCCAATCAGTGGTGTGGGCGGGGCTATACAGAGCGCAGCATTCAGAGAGCTGCTAGATCTGCAGCAGATAAAACGGTGATTTTCTCAAAATGACAACAAGCAGCTGAAAAAGTGACACATCGCTGGAATCAGGGTATCTTCCCCAATATTGTGCTGCTCTCAGATGAGGCAGCACAATTAATATTATGCCAAATTAATTTCCCGTGAACTATCACATGATCTATCACAGGGGATCATGTGACATGTCACGTGATAAATCAGGTGTGTGGAGGGGGCCCGCGCCTTCTAAACTGCCCGGGGCCCTTGCTACTCTTAATCCACCCCTGCCTATATCCCCGGAGCAGCCTGGCTGCCCCAGTATGCCGGCGAGTCGCATACCTTGGGCGACTTTAAAGAAAGGCTGTATAGCCTGTTCAAAGTTTATCCCCTGACTGAAGAACAGAAACTGATAGGGCAGTTAACTGGTGCGGCCCAGCGGGAGGTAAAGTCTTGGACAGCTGAGGAGAAAAGGACTGTAAGGGAGGTTCTGACCCGTCTACGGGACACCTTTGATACCCGTACCTCAGCAGAAATCAAAATGCGGTTCTATGGATGTAAGCAGCGAGCTCAAGATAGCATCCGAGATTATGCCCTAAATTTACAGGAAGCCTTGGGGGCAATTAAGCAAGCTGACCCTGGCAGCGTGCAGGATACAGATAAACTATTGACTGACCAGTTCATAGAAGGTCTGCTGTCCAGCGCCCACAGAACCCAGCTGCGCCTCATGGCCCTACAGAACCCCGATTTGACTTTTGCACAGTTCAAAGATAGGGCCATCCAGGTGCTCCGAGAACCTGCACCGGGTGGCGCTGTAGCTTCCCGGCGCCCTGCCATCCCTTACCACCAGGGAGCGGCGCCCTATCCCGCAGACCTTGTGGGGGCTGATGCGCAGGCCCTAAATCCATCCCCGCCTGCAAACCTGCACCATCAGGTCCAAGAACTAACAAAGAGTGTTGCTGCATTGACCAGGACCGTACAGTCATTACAGATGGACCCGTCAGGACCAATCAAGCTGGCTTCCAGTCCGGAGGATGTCCCGTGGCGTCGACGGAGGAGGATCCCGTCGTTCAGAGGGAGGCCCGCCGATCATTACACTGAGGATGGACAGCCGATTTGCCACCGTTGCAGCCAGCCGGGACACGTAGCCAGGTACTGTACTTTAAATGGGTCCGACCTGGGGCAAAGGGCCAACCCCCAGGCATAAGGTCATCAGGCCCATCTAATTGGCGTGATAAGTACGTAGGGGGACGCCCGGTTTTACCCGTAGTGCTGGACGGTATCCCCATGAGTGCACTGCTGGACACCGGGTCCCAAGTGACTACCATCCCCTATGTACTTTTCAAGCAGTACTGGAGTGACACTGATATAACTCGTTATCCAGACGATGACTTGAGCATCATCGCCAGCAATGGTCAACCCGTGCCGCAGGTGGGGTTCAGAGAGATGACCATTAAGATTGGTAAAGTTGAACTGCTGGCACAGGGAGTGATCATTGTGGACATTGACCGTCGAGAAAGTCACCCTAAAATAACCTTGGGTACTAATGTGATTGAAAATTGTCTTTCAGAAGCAATTGTAATTTTGCAGCAGGTGGCGATGAACGCGAGCTCCAGCCAACAGAGGGTCCTCCAGAAGGAGATAAGAGCCCTGATGAGATGGCAAAAGGTAGAACTGTCTGGTGGTGAGATCGGTAGCGTGAGGATGAGCGACCCGTTCCCCATTGCCATGCCCCCCAAAAGTGAAATGATCTGGTGTCGGACTGCAATCGGGTTAAGAGGGAGAGACTACCAAGCCATGGTAGAACCCGTGTACTCAGACAGCAGGCCCACCATTTTGACAGCCCGGGGGGTGGTCGATGTCCGCCATGGAAGGGTGCCCGTCCGGATCTTAAACATTGGGGAAAGGGAAGTAGACTTGCCCCGGTACGCTACACTAGCCAAATTGTATACTGTTGAACACAATGCTGTCAGGGCCATGGAACCCTTGCCTCCATCTCCCCAGGCGGAGGGTAATGGTTCCCAGAAACCCAAGGAGGACTGGTGCCAGAAACTCCACGTGGGTGCTGACTCCACTCCCTTGCACCAAAAACAAGGAGTCTACCGGGTGGTTCAAGAGTACGAGAGAATCTTTAGTAAGCACCCGCTAGACTTCGGCAGAGTGAAAGGGGTAGAACACCACATCCCCACGGGGAGCCACCCACCAATAAAAGAAAGATACAGACCTGTACCACCCCGCACACTATCAGAACGCAAAGGGCATGCTGAGAGAAATGAAGGAAGCCGGGGTCATTAGAGACAGTTGTAGCCCCTGGGCAGCCCCCTTGGTTCTGGTAAAAAAGAATGACTGTACTATGAGAATGTGCGTGGACTATAGAGAAGTCAATCGTATCACCCATAAAGACGCATACCCGTTGCCTAGAATAGAGGAGTCTTTGGTCGCACTAAAATCAGCTAATTTATTCTCTACTTTGGACCTTACTAGTGGGTACTGGCAGGTTCCTGTGGCAGAGGCTGATAAGGAGAAGACCGCCTTCACCACCCCGATGGGATTAAGTGAATTCAACTATATGCCGTTCGGGCTCTGCAACGCACCCGGGACCTTCCAGAGGCTGATGGAATGCTGTCTAGGGCACCGAAACTTTGAGACGGTCCTACTTTACCTGGACGACGTGATTGTCTATTCGAAGACTTACGAGGACCATCTAAAGCACCTGGCCGAGGTGTTCGTGGCCCTGGCAGGCTTTGGCATGAAAGTGAAACCCTCCAAGTGCCATCTGTTAAAGCCGAAGGTACAGTACCTGGGACATGTGGTGAGTGCAGAAGGAGTAGCCCCCGACCCTGACAAAATCACGGCAATAAAGAACTGGCCAAGCCCCTCTAACATAAAAGAAGTGAGGCAGTTCGTCGGGTTGGTAGGCTACTACCGAAGGTTCATCCCCAGGTTCACCAAGATGGCAGCCCCTATGCAGGACCTCCTTATAGGACAATCTAAGACCAGAAGCCAAAAGCCACCCTTCAAGAGGGACAAGCCGGAAGAGGAGTCCTTCCGCCAGCTGAAGATGGCCCTCACGGGGGATGAGATCCTGGCCTACCCTGATTATGGCCAGCCTTTTATCCTCCACACAGACGCCAGTAATGTGGGGCTGGGAGCCGTACTGTCACAGAACCAACAGGGCAGAGAAAGGGTGATCGCGTACGCCAGCCGGAAGCTGAGGCCCACCGAGAGAAGCCCGGAGAATTACTGCTCCTTTAAGCTGGAGTCCTTGGCAGTGGTGTGGGCCATAACAGAACGTTTCAAGCATTACCTGGCCTCTGTGAAGTTCACTGTGTACACGGACCACAATCCGTAGACACATCTGGACAATGCGAGACTTGGTGCCCTAGAGCAGCGGTGGATGGCCCGGCTAGCAAACTATGACTTCACCATCAAGTACCGGGCAGGCCGAGCCAATGCCAATGCAGATGCCCTATCGAGAATGCCCCACTTGCCCGATGAGGGAAAAGATCCAGACGAGTTGGAGGAAATAGAGCTCCCTGCATTCCACCGGTACGGGGCCACTCAGTACTCCCACCGTGTAAGAGACAAAGACTTGACCACTGTCATGTTTAATCCCTTACCTCACCACGGCTGGGCTGAAACGCAAGATAGTGACCCTGCAATTCGCCTGGTGAAAGACCTGTTGACCCAGGCAGATGCTAGCCCTGGCTCGGACGCTCCAGAGGAAGCCAAGCAGTTATGGAAGGAGAAAAGCAGGCTATTCCTCTACGAAGGTAAGCTGTGCAGAAGGCTTGTCAACCACCGGACGCACGAGCTGACCTGGCAGGTAGTGGTACTGAGACGAGATGCAGCAATGGTCCTGGAGGCCTACCATGACAGAGCGGGACACTTCGGGTGGAAGAAACTGGAGTTCCTACTGAGAGAGCGGTTGTACTGGGTCGGAATGAGAGGGGCCATAGAGCAGTGGTGCAGGGACTGCGGCCCATGTAACCTCAGAAGGAAGGACTGTACCAGCCAGAAGACGCCCTTGATGCCCATCGTCACCAGGCAGCCTCTTGAGCTGGTAGCTCTGGACCATGTGAAACTGGCTCCAAGCCGGTCGGGCTACGTCTATGCCCTGACAATAGTGGACCACTATTCCCGGTTCCTGGTGGTGGTTCCTGTTAAAGACTTGACAGCCCAAACAGCGGCCAGAGCCTTCCAACAACACTTCTGCCATCCACACGGGTATCCGGAACATGTCTTGACAGATCAAGGTCCAGAGTTTGAGGCTGAAATCTTCCAGGAGTTCTGCAACCTCTACGGCTGTAAGAAGATTCGGACAACGTCTTACCACCCACAAACCAACGGGCTATGTGAGAAAATTAATAATATCGTCATTGATCTCATCAAAACGTTGCCCCTGGAAGAACGCAGCCTGTGGCCGGAGAAGCTGCCAGACCTGATAGACTTATACAACCATATCCCGGTGAATGCTACAAATTGCACCCCGGCTTACCTGATGAGGGCAAGACCAGGTAAGCTGCCGATAGACCTGGAGATGGGAGTCCTCCCCACCTCCCCAGACGCGGACTGGGATACGGAACGGCGGCTACAGTACAAGAAGGTACAGGAGAGTGTGGAGAGGAGTCTGGCTCAAGCGAGAGAAAAGCAAGAGAGGCTCTTCAACCAACACGCCCCTGCTGGTCCCCTGGAACCTGGTGAGCAGGTCCTGAAGCGGAAGAGAAGGCTTCACAAGCTAGATGACCAGTGGGAGAGCGACCCGTACACAGTACTGCAGTCCAACCACAACAACCCGAAGGTATGTGTAATTACCAAGGATGGAGGAGAAACCACTAGCACCGTCTCCAGAGACCACCTAAAAAGGTGCCCCAAGCAACTACAGAGTGCAGGAGAAGATCAAGATGACCTTGAACCCGCAGAAGACAAGAAAGAAATGATCAGCACAGTTCTTGGAGAGTTCCCCCGGTCCTGGACTCGGATAAATGATGCAATAGTGGTACCCGTCCTACACTTCCTTCAATCAACCCAGCAGGAACCTACAGGAGAGCAGGAGGAATCAGAAGACCAATCAGCCCTAGAGGCAGAAGAACCCATGCCAGCAACCCAGGAGAGTCAACCCTCTGCTGACAGTGAGCCTGCCATACCTGCGGTAAGCCAAAGGACCCGCAGATAGCTGCCTGCACTGCCTGTAAACCCAGCTAGTAGCTGTACCCTGAATGCTAGTGGGGAAAGTCAGGTTAGACCACCACCAGACAGTGGGTTACGCAGGTCAACCCGGAGCACTAGGGGGCAAATACCAGCTCGCTGGAAGATCTAAATGCTGTATATTGTAAATGTTTTATGTTTGTTGCCTGGTTGCTAATTATGTTTTTCCAGTCTTTCTAGTTCATGGACTAACAGGTTATGGACGCTGAATAACCGGAACTGTCTTGTAGATAGTTGCACTTGGTGCCCTCTTTCGAAGATGGCCACGGAAGAAAAATCTGTCCGGTGTGGCCTCCTTGCAGCCCAAAGTAGAGAGCTCAGCCTTGTCGCCACGCCCAAGGCGAGGAACTTGGGGTTTATGGAAACAGGTCCCCACACCGTGGAAAACTTCACACCTTGTTGGGTGACATGGACACCCGGTCACGGAAGCGCCGTGACCTCAAGGACAAAATATACTTGTATATATGTTATGTTGTCATTTATACCCTGTATTTGTGTTTCCTGTTTAGTCCGGAGTACTAAATTTTACTAGGGGAGAATGTGTCACCCCAGGCCTGGATGCCACAAACAATAATCTGTGTCTGAGAGCAGGAGGGAGGTCCCCTGGTTAGGGACAATTAGCATACAGCACCTCCTGTCCCAGGCCAGCAGGGGGAGCTGGCTGCCCCTATAAAAGCTGGAACTGGGGGCAGGGTTAGAGAGAACTGGAAGACCTAGCTCAGGAGTGAGACTAGGCCCAGAGAAAGAGGGACAGTTCAGCTGTACCTGAGGAGTCCGTGAGGCAGAGGAGAAACTGCAAGCCAGGGACAGAGGTGACGAGAGCCGGTCCTGCAAGAGAACCAATCTACCGGGCATTGGGGTCCGGGGCTGTCAGGGTTACAAGCCCAGCAGCAGAGAACCAACCTGCGAGGGATTTCAGGTCCCTTGGCCTAAGAAGCCTGGAGGCTCCGCCACACAGAGGGACCAGTACAGTGAAGAGCAAGCAATAGGTACCCAAGGCCCTAGTCGCATGCCATACAGGCGAGAAGTACACGGCCAGCTCAGGGACGTGGGCTATTACACCACGAAAAGGGGGATAGTCAGAAAGAGCATAGAGAGAACGGTAGGCCTACACACTCACCCTGACCAGTGGGGCTCGCCCGAATGCTCTCAGACACCCAGGTCCATTCCTAACCGGTACTGTTGGGTCATTAATAATATCTACAATAAAGACCCTGAACTGTTTGAAGCGGACTCTGAACTCTTACTATTGCGGCCTGCACTATCACCCCCAACATCCACCTACACTGCCCTGAGGCTACACTCTTCCCGTTAGGAGTTATCCTACACCTGTGCTGCACACCAACACCAGCCTCAGCAGTCTGCCTCGCAGCGGCGGTTATCCCTGACCGCAATCCACGGGTGGCGTAGTCGGACATTCAAAACACTGATAAATAGACTGCCACCATTTGGTCTGACCACCCTGAGCCACGGGATCGGGTTGCCACTACTACCCCCATCAGCACCGTACACTAGAAGGCCCGGTTCCGTGTACCCCACGGCCCAGGGGGCGAGTCATGTGCATCAAATTATACATACACATATGGGGCAGTGGGGCTTCATACTATATACAGGTGCTTCTCACAAAATTAGAATATCATCAAAAGTTAGTTTATTTCAGTTCTTCAATGCAAAAAGTGAAACTCCTATATTATATAGAGTCATTACACACAGAGGGATCTATTATATAGAGTCATTACACAGAGGGATCTATTATATAGAGTCATTACACACAGAGGGATCTATTATATAGAGTCATTACACACAGAGGGATCTATTATATAGAGTCATTACACACAGAGGGATCTATTATATAGAGTCATTACACACAGAGGGATCTATTATATAGAGTCATTACACACAGAGGGATCTATTATATACAGTCATTACACACAGAGGGATCTATTATATAGAGTCATTACACACAGAGGGATCTATTATATAGTCATTACACACAGAGGGATCTATTATATAGAGTCATTACACACAGAGTGATCTATTATATAGAGTCATTACACACAGAGGGATCTATTTTAAGTGTTTATTTCTGTTAATGTTGATGATTATGGCTTACAGCCAATGAAAACACAAACGTCATTATCTCAGTAAATTAGAATACTTCATAACAACAGCTTGAAAAATGTTTTTAAAATCCGAAAAGTTGGCCTACTGAAATGTATGTTTAGTAAATGCCCTCAATACTTGTTCGGGCTCCTCGTGCATCAATTACTGCATCAATGCGGCAATGTGGCATGGAGGCGATCAGCCTGTGGCACTGCTGAGGTGTTATGGAAGCCCAGGTGGCTTTGATAGCAGCCTTCAGCTCATCTGTATTGTGGGGTCTGGGGTCTCATCTTCCTCTTGACAATACCCCATAGATTCTCTATAATAGATTCTCTATGGGGTAAAGGTCAGGCGAGTTTGCTGCCAATCAAGCACAGTGATACTGTTGTGTGTAAACCAGGTATTGGTACTTTTGGCAGTGTGGACAGGGGCCAAGTCCTGCTGGAGAATGACATTTCCATCTCCATAAAGCTTGTGGGCAGAGGGAAGCATGAAGTGCTGTAAAATGTCCTGGTAGATGGCTGCGCTGACTTTGGTCTTGATAAAACACAGTGGACCTACACCAGCAGATGACATGGCCCCCCCAAACCATCACTGATTGTGGAGACTTCACACTAGACCTCCAGCAGCGTGGATTGTGGCCTCTCCACTCTTCCTCCAGACTCTGGGACCTTGATTTCCAAATGAAATGCAAAATTTACTTTTCATCTGAAAACAACACCTTGGGCCACTGAGCATCAGTCCAGGTCTTTTTCTCTTTGGCCCAGGTAAGACGCTTCTGGCATTGTCTATTGGTCATGAGGGGCTTGACACAAGCAATGCGCCACTTGTAGCCCATGTCCTGGATACGTCTGTGTGTGGTGGCTCTTGAAGCAATGACTCCAGCAGCAGTCCACTCCTTGTGAATCTCCCCCAAATTTTTGAATGGCCTTTTCTTAGCAATCCTTTCAAGGCTGCGGTTATCCCAGTTGCTTGTGCACCTTTTTCTACCACACTTTTTCCTTCCACGTCCATTAATATGCTCGGATACAGCACTCTGTGAACAGCTGCTTCTTTAGCAATGACCTTTTGTGGCTTACCCTCCTTGAGGAGTGTGTCAATGACTGCCTTCTGGACATCTGTCAAGTCAGCAGTCTTGCCCATGATTGTGGAGCCTACTGAAACTGACTAAGGGACCTTTTTAAATGCTTACGAAGCCTTTGCAGGTGTTTCTTGTTAATTCTAATTTACTGAGATAATGACTTTTGTGTTTTCATTGGCTGTAAGCCATAATCATCAACATTAGCAGAAATAAACACTTAAAACAGATCACTCTGTTTGTAATGACTCTGTATAATATATGAGTTTCACTTTTTGGATTTAAGAACTGAAATAAATTCACTTTTTGATGATATTCTAATTTTCTGAGAAGCACCTGTATGTAGCAGTGCGGCAATTATACTATATACAGTCAGGAGTATAAGTACTTGATACACTGACAATTTCGAAAGTTTTTCCACCTACAAAGAATGAAGAGGTCTGTTTTGTTCTACTTAACTGCTGCAACTTGGACCTTTAACAGGATTTATATTTCACCTATGAGAAAGCATACTATGTGTATTTGGCAGATTAACTCAGGCATGTTTATGATAAACTGAATACCTGGATTGGAGTCCTATTTGTATACAGAATACTGACTATTAATGCTGGCAGAGTAAGTCTTAGGCTATATTCACACTAGGTGTTTTTTTCTGCAGCAAAACATAATCTCTTGGCAGGAAAGAAGTAGCGTCAAAAATGCAGGTTTTGGTGTGTTTTTTTGCAGTGGTTCTTGGTGCATTTTTGGTGCGTTTTTCAGGATCCCAAAGTTCAGCTTTGCTTCCACCATAGACACATGAAAACAGGTCACCATTGCAAGACATATGTTCATGAAAAAGTACACATTACAAATGTAACAGGTGGGGGTGGGGGGTGAATTGGTCTGGAATGGTTTATCTAAGACCCTGGCAGTGCATTGAATTTGTAGGACACTATTTACTTTCACATTATGGTTTGCCATTGAGTTGCTCTGGCATTGTTCATTTTCACACCTCCCTGGGCCACACGTGTTGTTCAATCTCACACCTAGCTCAACCAATGTTTACTTTGTAGGCATCACTAATTTAATTAAACTGTAATAATCCAAGCTGCTATCTCAGGTGACCAAGACAAGATGGTTTAAACTTGGGAAAATCACAAGAATAAATGTGTGTCACATACTTGCTTTTTTCACTAAAAACGCAGCAAAATGTTCACACTAGGCTTTTCTTCAGCATTTTTTTCCACCACCCTTTTTTTTAATGGGTGAAAAACGCTGAAACAAGTGACATACTCTATTGCAAAAAGCCATGGAAAGCACAAAATACTGAGGACAAATAAGCAAGCTTTGTGCATGAGATTTCGGAAATCTCATAGACTTTGTTGGTACTGTAAAACGCAGCTGAAAATTTGCATAAAAAAGCCCGCTAAAAAAACGTCTAGTGTGAATATAGCCTTGTATAACAGTTCGCCAATGAGTTAGGATATATGACCACGATGCAGAAATGCTGCGGATTTTTCCTAAGCGTTTCTGCATCTCCCTGGGTTGTCAAGCGCTTTGCCAAGTGATTTTAGCATCACTTGGAAAAGTGCTTGACAACTTGGTCACACTATATAATTCCATGCAACCGGCATGGATTTATATAGTGTGACCAAGTTACAATGCTGCAAATGCAGCATCAATAATGAAAAAAAAGAATAATAATGGTGAAAAATAAAAAAAACCCATTATACTCATCTTCCGATGGTCCTCGATCTCCTTCTCCGGTGCGTCCGGTGTCTTCGGCGGATCACGGTGCTGTAAAAGGACCTTCCATGACGTCATTTAGTCATGTGACAGGTCACGCGACCGCCGATGTCAGCGGTCGCGTGACCTGTCACATGACTAAATGGCGTCATGGAAGGTCCTTTTACCACCGCGAGCAGCCGAAGAGCCAGCAGCACCGCCGGGAGCAGACAGGGGCCATCAGAAGGTAAGTATATGTTTATTTTTTATTTCAATTCTATTTTAACTACAGGTACTATGGTACCCGGGTCTGGAGGAGAGTCTCTTCATCTCCTGACCCGGGTACCATCCACGCATTGAGTCGCATAATATCCACATGTGTATTTGTAGTCATACGGATGTTATGCGTTCCAATGCAAGTCAATGGCGGCTAAATCGCAGCGACTCTGCAAAATTAAAGGACGTGCTGCGGATTTTTCCGCAATGATAATCCGCAGCGGAAATCTCTGCAGCATGTGCACAGCACATGCGGATTATCATTGGGGACCATTGCAGACCTATGACCAAGCGTTTTTTAAGTGTTTCCGCGGCTGAAGTTACGCTGCAGAAACGCCTAAAAAACGCATAGTGGGCACACAGCCTTAAAAGTTCTATGGTGAAGAAAAACACGTGAGATAATAAATGCGAAATATACAATATTTCCCATAATATGACTGAGGATATCTTTAGGGTGTATTCACTGTTTTTCTTCTGCAGCAAAAATGCTGTGTTTTACAGTACCATCTTAGTGAATGACATTTCTGAAATCTCATTCACATGCTGTTTTTTTTGCATTTTTTTTAAATCTGCAGCTTGTCAAGTCTTTCAGAGGTTTTGCAGCATTTTTCACCCATTCAAATGAATGAAAAAAAAACACAAGTAAAAACACCTGAATTTTAAGCAGCGTTTTTCCTGCCTCCTTTGATTTTTGGGATAGAAATAAAATGCTGCCAAAATCCAACTTGTGAAGGCACCTTTATCCTGGTTGTGTTCTAATTGGATATAAAATAGAACGGCCATGATAACATGGGTATTTAATTGTATGGTGTTTTCACTTTATATAATACCAGGCCGCATTCTATTTGCGCAGAGCTGCTCCGTGAAGATTCTATCACAAGATTCCGTGATGACATCACAGGTGATGGTGACATCACTGCTCACAGGCGCTATATATACAATGCACATAGGCTCACCCGTGCCTTTCTTGGCTCTATAGTGACTGATAGCACTTGCAGTTTTTCACTATGGCTGGAATTGTTTTGGACATTCCTCAGGTAAAAGCACTATTGTTGATCCTTATGATCAATCGTCCTAACAGTGTGCTTCTACCACCCGATGGCGTCCTCAGCTTCACTCACCGGCTGGTGATGGAGCTAGTAAAGGATTGCCTGACCAAACACCGACAACGTCGTCTAACATCAGACTATCTGACGGATTTACTTCAGAACATCAGGACATTACTACACCAGGTAAGTGGCGGACACTCTGCACAGAACATCTCAATATTAACAGATAATAATGGAGGGATAGAAGCTTTTTCTTCTAATATATCGTATTTTGCAGACCATAAGACGCACCAAAAATTTTTGGGAGGTAAATAGGAAAAACATTTATTATAATAAAATGGGGGTCTGTCTTATAGTCCTGTCTTATAGTCCGAATTTTCGGTTGCTTACTGAGGGGGGTGGTGACAGTGGAGCGAGGTCACAGGAGGCAGAGTCGCTGCTGCAGGAAGTTGGCAGTAGGAGTGGGGCGCTGCTGCAGGCCCCAAGCTGGGAGGAGCGGGGTGTCCAGAAGGTGCGAGACTGCGGGCCCTGGGCTTCAAGGAAATGTTAGCGGTAATTCAGGAGGGGAGGCCCTGCTCTGCTTATTGATTTCTCTGCAGTGGGCTTCAAGAAGTAGGCTGCTGGAGATGGCCAATACGCAGATTGAGATCTCAGCTCCTCATTGAGCCGAGATCTAAATCTGCACATGCACTGCCTCCAGCGGCCATTTGCCTGAAGCCCACCACCAGAAATTCAATGGGCAGATCGGGGACTCCCCTCCTAAATCACCGCTAACATTTCCTTGAAGCCCAGAGCCCGCAGCCTCGCACCTCCTGGATACCCCGCTCCTCCCAGCTCGGGGCCCGCAGCAGCGCCCCACTTCTACTGCCGGCTTCCTACAGCAGTGACCCTACCTCCTGTGACCTCACTCCAACACAGCCACCCCCCTGGTAAGCTACATTCAGACAATTATTATTATTAATAATCTGTCTGATATGCTGGGGTGGAGAGTTCCAGAGTAGGGGGGATGCACGGGAGAAATCTTGTATGCGATTGTGGGAAGAGGAGATAAGAGGGGAGTAGAGAAGAAGATCTTGTGAGGATCAGAGGTTGCGTGCAGGTAAGTACCGGGAGACTAGGTCACAGATATATGGAGGAGACAGGTTGTGGGTGGCTTTGCATGCCAAGGTTAGGGTCTTGAACTGGAGTCGCTGGGTAATGTGGAGCCAGTGAAGGGATTGGCGGAGCGAGGGGAAAAGCCAGGGAATAGCGGGGGGACAGGTGGATTAGTCAGACAGCAGAGTGTAGGATAGATTGGAGGGGTGCGAGAGTGTTAGAAGGGAGGTCAAAAATTTTGGAAAAAAAGGCATCTTATAGTCCAAAAAATACGGTAAAACACAACGAGTCCCCAAATACAGTATGTAGTCATTGTATCTGCAGACAGAGAACCGATGTCACGTACAATTTCCGCCTCCATTCTGACCGCTCTCATCTCAAAATTCTCCTTTCCATTTTTCCTTCTTTATAGGCTGAAGAAAGATCTCAGACTGAAGATTTGGCTGTCTTTAAAGAACTGGCCGAAAAAGTCCTGTCTATACTAGAACGCTCATTGGAACGCCCGGTAAGGATCAATATTAATAGACGTATCTTAATCCACCGTATCTGAGGAGACTTTCTGAGAAAAGTTCTGAAGATGGCGCGGGATTTGTATCGTTACAATTGGTGCATCTGTAAATGTTGGTTTAGTCCTTCATGATTTATGTATTTGGTGATTTAGTGAAATCTTCCACATATTAAATATATATATTATATCTATCAGGAAACAACAGGAGGCGACGCCAAATATGGGCAAAATGTGACCCCGAAAATCCCTGACCCTAATAGGAGTCAGCCGGAGCTGAACAGCGATCTGATTACAGGTGAGCGATCACCCGACCTTCTACAAGGAATGTCCAGATATTACAGAGGACGGAGGATAATGTTAGATTTACTCTCTACTCTGTGTAATGGGAACCTGGCAGCACATTGTTACATATAGAAGTAGTGGTGTGACGGTATAGGCCATTGTCCCCTAATAATAATTGTTTGTAGAAATCCAATGTGTCAGTCAGGAGAAATGTAAAGTAGACACCATATACAAATCAGAATGGGAGTGCGCTGGGGGCGTGAAAGAAGAAATCCAAGTGCAGTGACACGCCCCCAGTGCACTTCCAGGCTAATTTGTAAATCTCTCCTATGTTTCAGCTCTCTTACCATCACTCGTATGTGCAGCGTGGGTGGGGGCTTCCTCATTCATGTGATGGAGGGTCCATTCTGCAGTGCTATAGCAAGTAACATGAAATAAATTAAATTTAAATTGCATTACTGCTCTAGAAAATGGGAAAAAACTAAGATACTGAGCACATAATTTGGCCAATTCATGAATGCCCAGCAGCCAATGACAAGGCGATCTTTTTGTTGGAATCCTCTCCTAATGCGAATCCTCTCCTAGGCTGAAGCCTACATTTATATGGGTAGGTAGGATCCTGTTGTAATTAAAACCACCCCGGGCTGATGGGTGGAGATAGCTTCCCAGCAAAAAAGGTCGCCTTGCCGTGTCTGCAAGGCATGCACCCAGCAAAAGAAGGTCGCCTTGTCGTGACTGCTGGGCATGCACCCAGCAAAAGAAGGTCGCCTTGTCGTGACTGCTGGGCATGCACTCAGCAAAAGAAGGTCGTCTTGCCGTGACTGCTGGGCATGCACCCAGCAAAAAAAAAGGTCACCTTGCCGTGGCTACTTGGCATGCACCCAGAAAAAGAAGGTCGCCTTGCCGTGGCTGCTGGCCATGCATGAATTGGCCAAATTATGCGCTAAGTATCTTCCTTTTATCCTATTTTCTACAGCAGTAATGCAATTCAAATTTCATTTATTTCATGTTTACATGCTATAGCGTTACAGAGTGCAACTTTGTTAGTTATGTATTTGGATGGCTACTCTTAGTATGCACCTGTTCACACCCATTTTCTTTTCGGAAGTGATGGTCAGTCTTTTGTTATTTATGAAGGGGTTCCTCCATCATTTACATTACATTTATCTATGGATTCCCCGTATATTCTCATATTTAGAATCCCCATATAACGAGTATTAATCCCATTTACAGACATCTTGTCATTTCTCCGTTATATTGCTGTATTATCTATGTAGGAATAATATCCTCTAATACATTTCATTTCTTCATCATTATTTTAGAAACAACTGAGCTGTCGAATCCTAACAATGGAATTAGTGAGATCCCGGAGATCCAAGAATCCGTAAGTATCATAGAGGGGGATGCGTGTGTGTCATCAGATCATGGGGTGTGAATGACTCGTCCAGTATTATCCCCCATACAACCATGGGACGTCTCTATTCTAAGTGTAGATGACCCTATGGTGTTAATTACATTTGAATTACAGGGAATCTGTCACCAAGTTTATGCTATTTGGTCTGAGAGAAGCATGATGCAGGGACAGAGACCCTGATTCCATGTGTGGTTTACTTTACTCGGTGGAGCAGTTGTGATAAAATCACTATTTTTTTCTGCTGCAGAGCTCTGAATGCTGAGTCTTGTATAACACCGCCGACACCATTGATTGGCAGCTTTCTGTGTACACTGTGCATAGGCAGAAAGCTGCTAATCAGTGGTGGAGGCAGGGGTACAGAGCAATAGGACTACCTGGCTAGACAGATAGTCTTCTAGTGATAATCTACTGATTTTATTGAAACAGCCACACACAGCCTAGTAAGTAACACATCACTGGAATCAGGGTCTCTGCCCCTACATCATGGTGCTTTCAGAATACATAGCAAACACCTGGTGACAGATTACCTGTAAATCCTCCTCTGTGTGATCTCCCACATTATCCAGAATGTTAAAGTAATGTATGATGACCGTTGCAGGGCGGCTCCAGGATTTCGTGGGCGATTCATGATGCACAGATACCGCAGATAAATATATATATATATATATATATATATATATATATATATATATATATATATATATATATATATATATATAGTACAAGCCAGAAGATTTCACTTCTTACATTACATGAGCGATATCTATTGTAAATTCCACAATAACTCAGAAAGCGGCGAATCCTCACAGCTCACAGTGCAGACCGGACAGTAATGTCCTCCACACAGTATAATGGCACCACATAGTCCTCTATACCGTATTATGAGCTCCATATATTGCTCCATATAGAATAATGGACCCCATAAAATGCTCCACGCAGGCTGTGCCCCCATATAATGCCCCATGCAGGCTGTGACCCCACACATAATGCCCCATGCAGGCTGTGCCCCCCACATAATGCCACATGCAGGCTTTGACCCCCCACATAATGCTCCATGCAGACTGTGACCCCCACATAATGCCCCATGCAGGCTTTGACCCCCCACATAATGCCACATGCAGGCTGTGCCCCCCCCCCATATAATTCCCCATGCAGAATGTCCCTCCCACATAATGCCCCATGCAGGCTGTGCCCCCCACATAATGCCCCATGCAGGCTGTGCCCCCCCACATAATGGCCCATGCAGGATGTCACCCCCCATATAATTCCCCATGCAGGATGTCCCCTCCACATAATGCCCCATGCAGGATGTCCCACCCCACATAATGCCCCATGCAGGATGTCCCCCACACATAATGCCCCATGCAGGATATCCCCCCCACATAATGCCCCATGCAGGATGTCACCCCCCATATAATTACCCATGCAGGATGTCCCCCCCACATAATGCTCCATGCAGGATGTCCCCCCAACACATACTGCCCCATGTAGGATATCACCTCTCACCCCATATATTGCCCCATGCAGGATGTCACCTCTCACCCCATATAATGCCCCATGCAGGATGTCACTTCTCCCCCCATATAATACCCCATGCAGGATGTCACTCCCCCCATATAATGCCCCATGCAGGATGTCACCCCCCATATAATGCCCCATGCAGAATGTCACCTCTCACCCCATATAAAGCCCTATGCTGGATGTCACTTCCCCCCCATATAATGACCCATGCAGGATGTCACTACTCCCCCTCATATAATACCCCATGCAGGATGTCACCCCCCTATATAATGCCCCATGCAGGATGTCCCCCCCATATAATGCCTCATGTAGGATGTCACCTCTCACCCCATATAATGCCCCATGCAGGATGTCACTCCCCCCCCATATAATGCCCAATGCAGGATGTCACTCCCCCCCCCCCATATAATACCCCACGCAGGATGTGCCTACCTCCCTCCCATATAATGCCCCATGCAGCATATCACTTCTCCCCCCATAAAATGCCCCATACCTCCATACATAAAAAAAAAAAATCAAATGCTCACCTCACTGCTCACCAGCTGTGGAGAGGTAAGTATTGTGCCGGCCGTGGTCCTGGGCAAGCATTGGAGGGGGGGAGCAAGGCCCACTAGCTGGCGCTGGCACCACTCTCCTCTGCTCACCTGTCCCATAGCGCGCCAGGGTGCCCGACAGCAAGTGGGCCCCTCGCCTACTCAGGGCCCCGGCACTTGCCTGGGTGTGCTAGGTGCTAGCGCCAGGTCTGCCCAGCGTCCGGTTTGTATCCTCCCAACATCATATCAGTGTAAATCATCTGGGACATAATATGGGGGGAGAAGTTTTTGCATCTGTAACTTTTTTCCTGCATCTTCAATAAATCAGTATTATTTCTTATTCTTTTATAGAGCGTGATGGATTCATTGGTTCCGGCGAGAAAGCCGCATATGAGCGACTATGAAACTTCCAAACTCATCAGCAGTGGAAATTTTGGGTGAGATTTCTGTTGCCATAATCCACATTTCTCAGGGTTCCCTATGACAATGCTTCTGCCCCTGCACTCTGCCATTCAGTGTTATCATAGGGAAATTATATGATCTGTAGCAAATCAAACTGTAAGGAAAGCGATTTAAATAATATAATTACATATAATATAATATATAATAATATAATATTATTACATTCGCCTGTGCTAGACCCTCATCTGTTCTTATGCTGCCTCCTCCACCTGAGCTTTTCTGCTCTCCACTCTGATCTTTGTTTTGATGGGGGGGCTCCATTATGAAGCTGATCAGAGAAGTTGGCTACACATGGTCACATGAAGGGTGACACCATATTGACGTCAATGACATCTACACCCTCCACCATGACCATGTGGGCCCAATCACTGGCCTCAGCAGCAGAAGAGAGCCCTGGAGCACATTCATTTTGGACCAATTTTATTTTGCACTAAATTGTATTTGGTCAGTTATAGCGAATCTGCCCAAAGAGAATTTCGATAGATTCTCGTATCTATAATGTGACCTGGGTGATGGCTCCGGCAGAAGTGGCATTGTGGAGACCTCCCATAGGTGATCTATGTAGTGCTATTTTATGTATTTCTAGATGTGAATTTATAGTGGCTGCCAGACTTCTATTATTAAACATATGCAAATTGTCTCTTCAGAGAGGAAGCAAACTAGAACTCCACCTATAGGAAGTAGCAATCCTAAAAGTCAATATCGACCCTTTAACAAGCCTTGTCATATGACTTAGGATAAAAGCCAAAACCAAAACCTCAATTTGCAGGAACTGTGTTCTGGGGTACTGCCCCTCTTCAGTGCAAAGTGTGAGATATGGTTTGACTGGGTGAGAGGTGTCTGACCGGTATCCAAGGGGTTGACGTTTCTCCTTGCGGACATGAGGAGACTTTTAAGCCGCAATGCTCCTCTGGGAAATAGGATTGCTACTTCCTATAGGTGGCACTAGGGTGCTAGTTCTCTTCCTCTCTGAAAAGAGACAATTTGCATATTTCCCAGAAGAGCATTGCAGCTTAAAAGTCTCCTCACCTTGACATGCTTAACATGGCTTTTTCCGCAAGGAGAAACGTTACCGCTTGGATCCCGGTCAGATGCCTCTCACCCAGCCAAACCATATCTCACACTTTGCACTGATGAGTGCTTGCACCCCAAAACATAGTGTCCGAAAATTGAGATTTTGGTTATGGCTATTATTCCATGTCATGTGATAAGGCTCGTTAAAGGGTCGATATTGACTTTTAGGATTACTACTTCCTATAGGTGGCACTAGAGTTCTAGTTCTCTTCCTCTCTGAAGAGACAATTTGCATATTTCCCAGAGGATCATTGAGGCTTAAAAGTCTCCACACCTTGACAAGCTTAACATGTCACTCTCCGCAAGGAGAAATGTTACCCCTTGGATACCAGTATTAAACATATAATGATTTCTATAGATGGATTATTAATAAGGATTTATTATAACCGATGGATTCTCCTTCTCTCCAGGGCCGTCTACTTAGTGCATCATAAAGACTCACACCAGACCTTTGCTATGAAGAAAATGGCTAAGCGGAACCTAAATACTGCACAGAGATTGGAATGGGCCTTTCTGGAGAGGGACATCTTAACATTTGCTGATTGTCCCTTTGTGGTCTCCATGCTCTGCTCCTTTCCAACTAGATCTCACCTGTGTATGGTCATGGAGTATGTAGGAGGTAAGACACATCTATTGTATTATATTCAGCCCATGTCTGCTTTCATCTTATCACTGCTCATATCATTAGGACATTGTTGGTTACATCCCCACAGAGCATTTACTATAGGTTATCTATTACCAAGATGCTCGTAAATTCATTGATCTTGGTGCAGGGGCGCTATGGGGCTCATCAGTCGGAGGGGGTCTGTCGACGCTCGGCAGTGGGCAGCATCCCTCCACCTGTCATCACAATTTCAGCGGTATTTGCTTCTTCAAGGGGGTGGGGCTGGTGGGGGCAAAAATACTGAGTAGGTGGCTAGTAGGGGCCAAAATACTGAAAGGGGGCCGTATGACTAGATATGGGGGGACTGTGAATGCTGAGTGGAGGTCATCATATTAAGTGGGGTGCTGTGGGGGTCCTCACTCTATATGGAGGCCCCCATTCTGTGTGGGGACATCATACTGAGTGGGGAGTTATGCGGACCATTATATTGTGTGAGGGACTGTGGGAACCATTATCCTGAGTGGGAGGGTTGCTGTGGGTGCCATCACACCGAGTAGGGGGTTGTGGCTGGCCTCCTTCTAAGTGGTGGCCTCCTTAGGAGGATTCACTGTGGGGATACCATACTCATTGAGTGTGGGTGTGGGCATTTTTGGGAGCATCATACTCTAAAATGGCCATAAAAGTTGCATTGCTGGTGAGAACACCAAGCTGCTTCAACAGGGATATAAATATATTTCTTTTTTATTTTTTAGGGTGGGGGGCAATTACAACTTTTGATATGGGGTCTTGTGATTTCTATGTACGCCACTATCTGTGTGATCTCCCCAGGATGTTTCCGCTCACTGCTCATTATACATCATGGTTATCTGCTCGTGGTATATCATGGTTATCTTCTGTATAAGCCCCTCACCGGTCATATTTCCTTTCTTCTATAGGTGGAGACTGTGGGACCCTTCTAAGCACCAGGGGTCCTTTCTCTGTCCCCATGGCCCGCTTGTACTTTGCAGAGGCGGTACTTGCCGTGGAATACCTGCATAGTTACGGTGTGGTGCACAGAGACCTGAAGCCGGATAAGTAAGTGCCCCCGTAGTATAATAAAGTGGGGAAAGTTGTCATTTATTATCATTCAGTCTGTGAGGCTAAAACCATCTTCTCTTTTGCAGCCTCCTGATTACATCTACTGGACATATTAAAGTTACCGATTTTGGGATTTCAAAACTTGGTCTAATGATACCGAAAACCAACACCTACAAGGAATTAGCAGTGGACATCTCCAGAGAGTTCCAGGACTGTGAGGTCAGCATCACCTACAATTACTTAGCTTGTTATTTCCAAATCTCATCACACTATTGTCTCTTCTCTACGTTCTTCCTTTCTAGAGAACTTTTCCACTAATATTTTATCTTCTGCATTGTGTTTTAACGATGATGTCTTGTCATAATAATTGTTTCATCGATTCTCATCTCTATGTTCTGTTGGTTTCCAGTTCTGTGGCACCCCATGTTACATAGCCCCAGAGATCATCCTGAAAGAAGGCTATGGAAGACCTGTTGACTGGTGGTCATTGGGGATCATCCTGTATAAATTCCTGCTGGGATGTGTACCATTTGATGCTGATTCCCTCACTGAGCTTTATAAAAGGGTTGTCATTGGTGAGTAGAATAATCCGATCATTGCGTTGATTGGTTACATTTGTTTAGTTATTTCCTTTGCTTTATGTTACAGTCCAGTAAAGAGGTTTTATTTTCTGTAATTTTCTATGTAACAGGAGAACTAATTTGGAATTGTGATCGCGCTCCACCCCTGGATGCTCAGAATCTCATCACTGAGCTGCTCAGAAGAAATCCTGTGCGTAGACTTGGGACAGGTAACAGATATACTAGTATTAATATTCCCTTATTAGACCAAGGACATATCGCTCATGTCCATGAAGATCAGCATTTCTCTATCAGCTCATCTACTGTATTTCTAGTTCTCCACACTAAGACTTTCAGTTTATTTCCTTCATGTCGGCTCAGTTTTGTCATTAGTTCAGATTACGATAAACTGTTCAGATATGGAGCCATCCCTGACTATGTCCGCATCACTTTTGGTTTTCTTTTTCTAGGAGGAGCATTTGAGATCAAGGTTCATCCATTCCTGAGTGACTTGGACTTTGACAACATTCTGAGCCAGGAGCTGGAGTATGTTCCTCAGCTTGTTTCAGACGCAGACACCAGCTTATTTATCAGTAAGTAGGAGGAGACGTCATCTAGACTAAGCGACTGTTTGTCTCATCTTACCTAATATGTGATCATCTGTTCCCATTAATATTAGTGATAAATAGTGACTGTGTTATACTGACAACCTCTAATAATACTTCATTTCCTATTTCTTGTAGATCATTCTGATATAAACAAACATCTGGTCTCAAAGGATGAGGAAGGCACAAGTGAGAACAATGAGAGCCTTGACTTCCAAAATTTTACGTCATCTTCTGAAAAGCTTTGTAAAGTAAGTATGTGATTAATAAATCCAAAATATGTAAAAAAAAAATAAAAAAAACTCTAAAAGTACATAAAAAAAATATTTTATATCTTATTTTTATCCGTATTTAGCTCTGTATCATCGCTACCAGGATGGTGAACAATGAGGATCCCAATGCCCCTCCAGAGTATACACCAGAAACCAACACAAACATCTCAGAAATGTGAGTAGATTATAAAGGGTCATTACTTCATTACTGGGAGTTCCAGGCTTATCTATGTACACAACACCAAATATAGGACATAAATATCAGAATATCAAATGCAGCATTCACCGCTTCATGGTTAACGGTCATTGTACTTTTGGCTTCAGAAAATGCAGAAGATAACAGCCCATAATTGTGGCAGGTCATGCATTTTTAGCACTGCCTGCTCTGTAGGAGAGCTGTAGTATTACTTGCCAGCCATTCTTGATAGTTGTGTTCTGATCCATGGAAGGTAGTTTTGAGCAGAAAACCTTCCCCACTATGACAGTCATATGTCCTATTAGGCCTTATAGTCAGTGTTCTTATAATGAGACAACCCATTTTATACTGTGTTTACTTACGATTTACATGTTTTTCTTCTTCAAACAGGCAGAAAGAATCTGTTCCTGTATGTAATACAGACTATGCTGTTACCATCTTGCCACCCTCGTCCCCATTGCCAGGTATGTACATGTCTACAGCACCAACAATGTGAATGTTGACTTCAATGCTCAAATATTTCCACATGGTTTTTCTGGTCTACTATATTATCCATGTTTCATGGATCTCAGCTATGTTGACCATGGGTTCGTACTGTATCCCTATTTCCCTAATTTTGTACAGGAGTTTTTTTTCATGCATTCTGTATATTACGTTGTATCATCTAGTAACCTAGTGAGATATAGCGACTGTGTTATACTGACACCCTCTAACAATCCTTCATTACCTATGTCTTGTAGATCACTCTGATGAAAACAACCATCTGGTCTCAGAGGATAAAGAGGGCACAAGTGAGGACGATGAGAACTTTATCTTCCGAATATTTGCATCATCATCTTCTGAGAGGCTTTCTAAAGTAAGTATGTGATCGATAAATCCAAAATATGTACAAAAAAAGGATCTATAAAATTAAAAAGTACGTATATTTAATAACTTATTGTTATCCACATTTAGCACTCTACCACCACTAACGGGATGGTGAACAACGAGGATCCCAAGGCCCCTCCAGAGTGTACACCAGAATCCAACACAAACATCTCAGAAATGTGAGTAGATTATGGGGTCATTACTGGGAGCTCCAGGCTGATATATGTGCACAACATCAAATATAGGACATAAATACCATAATATCAAATGCAGCATCCACCGCCCCATGGTTATGGGTCATTGTGCTTTCAGCTTTCGGAATTGTTGGAGATAACAGCCCATAATTGTGGCCGGTCATGCACTTTTAGTGCTGCCCTCACTGTAGGAGAGATGTAGTATGAAATGCCGGCCATTCTTGGTAGTTGTTTTCCTCTCAGCTCTCTATAAAAGGTAGTCTTGAGCAGAAGACCTTCCCCACTATGACAGTCATATGTCCTACTAGTCCTTATAGTCGGTGTTCTTCTAGTGAGACAACCCCTTTTATACGGAGTTTACTTGAGATTTACATGTTTTTCTTCTTCAAACAGGCAGAAAGTATCTGTTCCTGTATGTAATACAGACAATGCTGTTACCATCTTGCCACCCTCGTCCCCATTGCCAGGTATGTACATGTCTACAGCACCAGCAATGTGAATGTTGACTTCAAGGCTCAAATATTCCCCATAGTTTTTATACAATACTATAGGTCTCTTATGTTATCCATATTATGACAAAGCAGATCCTATAAGAATATATTGTTACTGATTTTTTTTTTTTTTTTTCATCAGAATTTCCATCTCATGAAGAAAGAAAATCGGCAATAAATCTGAGTATGGAGCAACAAAACTCAGAAAATGGAAAAAATGGGAAAAAGAGACGAGGTAAGTGTGAGAATCAACTCCATGTTGTGTGATGTCAGTGATAATAATTCATGTGGAGTAGATGTCATCTGTCAGTGATGGGATTGTCACATGTATGATTGCTGACAATGACCCCTGACCTCTGTATGATAATATTCCTCTGCCGTCCGGCCACAGTGACTGCACAGCATTATCATGTAATATGGAGTCCCATCACTTACATTATATTTATTTCTCTTCTCATAGGTTCCATCTTCCGCCGGATCTTATCATCCTGCCGGCGTGGATTATCCAGGGCTGCTCGCGCATTTGCATGCTGTCACTGTTGCCCTAAAACCATCTAAAAGACGGGACACTTAAGCATCCAGCGCCCTGAAGTCCAGCAGATCCACCATCACTGCTGGAGCTGTATAGAAGGACCTTCACCATCTACCTGTGGCCTTCTGACTGGTCAACCTGGACAAGTTTCAGTAACGCCTCTGTCATCGGGCTCCGCGGTATTCATACTGCTCGTCTGACTTGTCATTTACTGATCACCTGGTATCTGACCTCGGCTATCTTCCTGACTTTGATTTAGTCTATTGATAATGTTCACGATTTTATTCATCCCATTATTAATTAAAAAAACGTAAAATCTGTTACTGTTGCTCTGATTCCTTTTTGTCTTGAATTCACAAATACTTGTAACTCACTAATTGCTCTTCTTCTCACTAAATGTATTTCTCATTATCCTTAATGCAGAAGTCAGTCTCATATTTCTGTCCAGCAGTTACACTGGTGCCTCCACCCTGTACCAGTCATTACACTCATCCACAAACCTCTCCACACTGCTGCACAGTCCTGCATATCTACCATATCTACACTCCAATGAGCTAATATTAACATCCTCCATAATCAGGACCTCCCACTCTCATGTCCAAGACATTTTCTCTGCTGCACCAGCTCTCAGGAGTGGACTACTGCAGGCAATCAGGTTCATTCCCACTATCAGAGATTTTAAGTGTGCAGTAGAAACAGATTATTTGTGGCAGGACTATCAAATCACCTCACTATTCTAAGTTTTTCCTACAGCACTCAGTAGCACTTAATATTTGTACATATACAGATAATGGTTGGTGACTGGTTCATGCAGCCTTAATTCCACAAAGATAGAAATAAAAGGTCAACATGTTTCATACATCCAAACCATCCTTAATCATGGCAGAAAAACATAATTTTAAGTTCCCACTATGAATATTTGGTGAGATATCACAGCTGTGTATTTTCACAGCACAAAGAACGCATCTTACAGATCAGCAAATCACAGTGTGCTGACGCTTAGTGTTGTAGTTTTGAACAACACCATTCATTTTATCATATAATGTGTTGAAAAATGAGAAAAAATGCCAGGTTTGGGTTCCTTCATTTTACAGTGTGTATTGTGTTGTAAAAACAAACTGACAAAATGATTCAGAGTCAGTAGTACGATTACTGTGATACCAAACTTATAAGGTTTATATATATATATATATATATATATATATATATATATATATATATATACAGTGTTTAGCATAAATCAGTACACCCAAATAGATTTGTCAGCAAACCTGTAGTTTCCTTTCAGAATCATCATTTTATATGGGATACCATACTACAAAATACTCTCGCAAATTTGAGCCATTGAATGCAAACAAGATTTGGTATTTTGCAGACCCCAAAAAAGTAATTTTCTTAACAAACTCATTCAAGATCATGTTTCAAAAATGAGAACATCCCAGTAACAGTCTTAAGAGAAAAGCTAAGTTTAGACAACAAAATTCTAATTAACAAGAACTGAACCACAGGTAAGTGTAATTATTCATTAAACAGATGTCCAGCAGACAGGTGTCTGTAAAAGGAAGTTACTTAATAAAGAAAACTCCTTCCCATTTCATGCTATCAGCAATGGCACCACATAGAAGGGAAATGTCACAAAACCTGAGAAAGAAAATAATTTCTTTGCAATAAATGTGAAGTCTACAAGAAGATCAGCAAAACTTTACTTATCAGTCAGAATACTGTAGCAAAAGTGATGCAAAACTATAACAAAGATGGAACTGCAACCATCTTACAGAGACGTCCAGGCCGACTATGGAAGTTAACACCTAAACAAAAGCGTCCTCTGATGAGAAGGGTAAGTGGCACCACATAGAAGAGAAATGTCACAAGACATTTCTGAGAAAGAAAATAATTTCTTTACAAAAAATGTGAAGTCTACAAGAAGATCAGCAAAGCTTTTCTTATCAGTCAGATGGAAGTTAACATCTAAACAAAAGCATCTTCTGATGAGAAGAAAATCGACAGGCAAATTCATTGCTATTAGCTGAAGAAGTAGAAAGCCAAACCAGGGCGAGTGTTTTCCATGACACGACACGGTGTACACTGCAAATGAATGGCATTCATGAGTGTCCTCCACAAAGGAAGCCTCTCTCCCTTAAAGCCCATGAACAATAAAAGTCCGTCTACAATTTGCCAGGGTCCATGCTTAAAACTATGAGGACTACCGGGACTCTATACTGTGTATGTGCATCTTATGTGTATGTCCGTATTTTATGTTTGTGTGCACTATGTATATGCATACGTTAAAATGTGTATAGAGTATTAGCATGTGCAAATTTTATATGTGTGCCTAATATAAATATACATGGAAATGTATATGTAGGTGGTGCCTGATGGAGGGTGGGGGGCCCAGATCAGAAGTCCTGATTAAGGGCCCTTCACTGTCATTGTCTGCCCCTTATATAAACAGTAAAATCTCCTTTAATAACTGGACTTCCATTGGGGTGGACTTCTCATAGATGGCCAGTATGCATACTATATTGTGAATCTGGGCATCTCTCACAGAAAATCTGATCTGGATATGAGGGTGGTCTTCTATAAGCGGTGATGTTTTGGAGAGATTTAGGGAAAAGTCCCAATGCTTATCCATCGATCTGGTAATTTGAGTAAAATATTTGTGTTGATAACTGATCACAAAGTCACAAAATATGTAAGATTTGGCATAACCTGGTTCATTTTTCAAAAAGTTATGCTCAATTTTTTTAGCACCAAGTTTTGTTGCTTTTTTGTAGACTTACACTAACTTAGTATATTGTGTGAGAATTAAATGAATTATGAATTAGTTGGCGCATTTTACCACACTCTGGTGGTCCCTGACAGTCCTTCTTTACCGGCCCTGTAGTGATGCCAATGTAAACTTCCAAGTGACCGCGCAGTCAATCACTGTCACGAATGCAGGACAACCTATGATTAGCTAATTTTTGGGAAATCCTTATAACAAAAGGGGATTGAAAATATTTACAATTATTTTAAAAACATTAAAAAAAAAAACATACCCAATACTTATAATTAGTTTGTTGAAAGTAGTCTAATTAAAGGGAGCTGAAAGGATTAGAGATTATGAACCCGATTCACCAGTGTTTTGCCAGAAAACTGGCATAAAGCTCTTGAAAAGTTGCAAAGTTTTGTGACTTTTCCCATTTTCATGTAATTTTAACTTCTTTAAAGCCCAAGACGTACTGATACGTATCTGCGCCCTGGGACTTAAGAGCCTGATACGTATTAGTACATCTTTGCGATCGCGCACACAGGCTGTGCGGGCGTGATCGCCGCCGGGTGTCAACTGATTGTCACAGCTGACACCCGGTGCTATGTGCTGGGAGAGGTCCCGCACATTAACCCCCGCAATGCTGCGATCGAAGTCGTTCGCAGCATTGCGGGGGCAAGGGGAGGTGATCGGGATAGTCACCTCTCCTGCCGGCGTCCAGCAATGTGTACCGCGGCTTCCCGGATGTTGCCATGATGACCCGATTCACTGAGGGGTGCAGTTTTAAGAATGGTGTCACTTTTGGGTATTTTCAGTCATAAAGACCCCTCAAAGTGACTTCAAATGTGATGCGGTCCCTAATAAAATGGTTTTGTAAATTTTGTTGGAAAAATGAGAAATCGCTGGTCAATTTTAACCCTTATAGCTCCCTAGTAAAAATAAATTTGGGTTCCAAAATTGTGCTGATGTAAAGTAGACATATGGGAAATGTTATTTATTAGCTTTTTTTGTGTGACATATCTCTCCGATTTAAGGGCATAAAAATTCAAATTTTGAAAATTGCAAAATTTTAAAAATTTTCGCCAAATATCTGTTTTTTCACAAATAAACACAAGTGATATCGAAGAAATTTTACCACAATCATAAAGTACAATATGTCATGAAAAAATATTCTCAGAACCAGGGGGATCCGTTGAAGCGTTCCAGAGTAATTACCTCATAAAGTGACAGTGGTCAGAATTGTAAAAATTGGCCTTCTCATTAACGTGCAAACCACTTTGGGTTGTAAAGGGGTTAAGGACTCTACCTGCATATACAGTCATGGCGGAAAGTGCTGGCACCCTTGAAATTGTTTCAGAAAATTACACATGTTTTATTACACGCATGTTTATTTCCTTTGTGTTTATTGGAACAACACAAAAAAACTGAGAAAAAAAAGGCAAATTGGACATAATTTCACACAAAACTCCAAAAATGGGCCGGAATACATATATATATTTTTGATGGGACAACACTGAAGATGCGACACTTTGATACAATGTACAGTAGTCAGTGTACAGCTTGTTTAACTGTAAATTTGGTGTGCCTGCAAAATAACTCAACACACAGCCATTAATGTCTAAACCGCTGGCAACAAAAGTGAGTACACCCCTAAGTGTGTTCTCAGCTGATGTCATTTGTTGGTTTTTCTTTGCATCCCGAACAATTTTCTTGGCAGTTGTGGCTGAAATTTTTGATGGTCTACCTGACTGTGGTTTGGTTTTTACAGAGCATCTGATTTTCCATTTGTTAATCACAGTTTGAACACTGCAGACTGGCATTATCAATTCCTGGGATATCTTTTTGTATCCCTTTCCTCTGTTATACTCTTTTTGCCTCCCTTTCCTGTGTAATACAGTTCAACTACCTTTTCCCGTAGATCCGTTGATAATTCTTTTGCTTTCCCCATCTCAAAATCCAGAAAAGTCAGTGGCTGGATCCCAGAAACTCACTCAGCTTTATGCACACACACTGATTACAAGCAAACAGGTCATAGGTGAGGATGTTACCTTTAGTAGCCATTCAAACCCATTTGTGTCAAATTCTGTGCATGTTATCAGGCCAAAATCACCAGGGTATGTGAACTTTTTGATCAGGATTATTAGGATGTTTTTGGTTGTCATTAGTGATGAGCGAGCACTAAAATGCTCGAGTACTCGTTGCTCGGGTCGAGCAAATTGAAATACTCGGGTGCTCAACCCGAGCAATGAGCCCAATATAAGTCTAGGGGAAACTTGAGCATTTTTCAGGTGGCTCCCCACGGCAGTCTGCAGAGGGCCTAAAAATTGCCCAAATCGATGGGAACTGTGCTCAAATGACATGGGAACAGCATGGGGAAAGACCCCTGGAAGCATCTCTGACTCCCAGAACACTGCTGTCAACAACGTCGTCAGAGTATTATGCCACTTTTACGGCGTAAGGAACATCCTTTCCAGGGTGATGACTTGTATATAAGGCAAAATAAATAAACAAAAACAAAAATACTCCTACACACGTAGCATTTTTGACACATTTTTGCACTTTTGCATTGCTTTCAACTAAGACAAATGCATTCACCAGGAAATGTCATTTTAACATTTTACAACCTTATCTGGCCATGTGGTGTGTGACACATCATCAGACACATGCATACAGTGCTGAAAACACATGGGAACAGCAAGGGGAAGACCTCTGGAAACATCTCTGACTCCCAGGTCACTGCCTAAATGTGTGCCCATCATAAGTGATCCTTGGCACATGCGAAGATGATTCCCGCCATGCACCTGTCGTTGCAGACTTGCAACAATCACCGTCCACGTCCTTGTCCCACTGCAGTGTTCAGTTGTCCCTACCCCATTCCTTGGAATGCAAGCACAAGAATGCCGGCAGCCACCCACCCAAAGGCTGCAATACTATACTGCCAAATTTTTGACAGCTGCTTGCACTTGAAATGTGTCCTTTTAGGCTCGTGGAGGCGGAAGCTTTTCATAACCTCATGCCGGCGGCGGCCGGGTGTCCATACTCGGTCCCCAGCCGCCACTATATTTCCCGGTATCGCCTCCGCTTTCCACAAGCACGGGTCCCATAACATTACCCGTGCCCTCCCCAGTGCACTTACTGGGAAGGACCGCCTAACCACAAACACGTGGACAGGTGAATGTGGCCAGGGACGGTACGGAGCCAGTCCACAACTTTTTTTGCTAAGAGTTGTATTTAGCTCGGTGAAAGGACTGGCATAGAGGGAAACCGTATCTACCCTGCATGTCATTTCTCCCAGAAAATCCTGTAATTGAGCTTGTTGCAGAAGCAATGGCAGCCCATCCAACATCAACTCGCACTTGTCAATGGTGCTTTGACACACACACACATCTTTCTTTGCGCATTTAATTTCTTGAATACAGAGTTGGAAAATGGCCTGATCCGTAATGCGTTTTGAGAAATAACATGCATAAGCATGGCCGATCCGCATTAAAAAAGCAACCATAGAGTGTCCAGGAACCTTCCCCCACACTTTTCTTAGCCAGGGCTGCTTTTCGGCAGGGTTGGACGGGCCCACCAGAGAACCGAAGACTCCTCCGGCGGGCCCTGGCTTCTCCTTCAGGAGAGTTCATAGTGCCGAGGTGAGGCCATGATGATGATAGAGGCCATCATCTGCTTAGTTTTCTGTTACTTGGATTGCAATTGCAAGTATGCAGCCAGCCACCCACCCACCCACAGGCCGCAACACTAAACTGACAGATTTCTGGGCAGCTCTTTGCACTTGAAATATGGCCTTTTAAGCTTGTGGAGATGGAAGCTTTTCACAACCTCATGCAGGCGGCGGCCGGGTGTCCATACTCGGTCCCCAGCCGCCAGTATTTTTCCCGGTATCGCCTTCGCCTTCCACAAGCACGGGTCCCACAACATTACCTATGCCCTACCCAGTGCACTTACTAAGAAGGAGTGCCTAACCACAAACACGTGGACAGGTGAATGTGGCCAGGGACGGTACGGAGCCAGTCCACAACTTTTTTTGATAAGAGTTGTATTTAGCTCAGTGAAAGGACTGGCATAGAGGGAAACCGTATCTACCCTGCGTGTCATTTCTCCCAGGAAGTCCTCTAAAGCTGCTTGCACTTGAAATGTGGCCTGAACATTACTGCTGGTACTTTTCTGTGGGAATTTTCTTGCCTCCTACCAGCCTGGAATATTTCCAGCAAACTATGGTACAACACTATGGTATTAACACTGCCCCCAGTACCAGTAGCGAAGCCATCCTCAATTTCCTTCTCTGGAATTTTATTTGGTAGAGTGAGTGGCTGCCCAAATACATTTTCTCACAAAGGAGCTGATGATAGAGTGGCAGTAGGTTCAAGTTTCTCCAGCCTGTTAGATATTAGAGGGTGAATGGCAGCACATTGGATCAGTGGTTAGCACTGAAGTCTTGCAGCACTGGGATCCTGGGTTCAAATCCCAGCAAGCACAACATCTGCAAGAAATTTGTATGTTCTCCCCATGTTTGCATGTGTTTTCTCCTCAGTAAAAATAGAGTGTCCTGGAATCTTCCCACACACTTTTCTTAGCCAGGACTGCTTCTCGGCAGGGTTGGACAGTCCCACCAGAGAATTCTCTGGTGTGCCTTGGCTTCTACCTCAGGAGAGTTCATGATAGTGCTAACTTTGCAGCTGCTATGGGGCTCTTGAGCGGGTGAGAAAGGTTAGCCCTCAGAAACAAATCCTCTGGTGGGCACAATGTTTTTCAATCTGAAACAGCTTCTCAGTGGGAGTTGTATTTAACCACAGCCATATTCTTTAGCTCTGTGAAAGGACTGGCATAGAGGGAAACAGTATCTACCCCGGTTGTCATTTCTCCGTCACCAAGTTCCGCCCATTGTAACACACGACCATGCCTGGCTGTATGTTCAGCGGTGAGAGCCACAGATCAAGCTGCTGTGTTACAGCTTTCAACAACTATGCAGCGCTGGGCGGTTTGTCAATTAAGCATTAAGCATGTTATCTTCAGCACAGCCTGTTGCTGTTTGGCCAAGGCAGTGCTGCAGTGCTGTCAGCTTGTGACTGATGTGGTCATTTCGGAGATGGAGGAGGAGGTGCATGAGCTGAACAATGTGATTACATTGAGGTTAAATTGGTGATGCTGTTTTTTATACTAAAGAAAGATCCTATTGTTATGTTTTTTTATGTTATTTTTTATGACAAATGCATTCACCGGGAAATGTCATTTTAACATTTTACAACCTCATCTGGCAATGTGGTGTCATCAGACACATCCTGTTTTATTTATGATGGAGGGACTCTGAAAGTCATAAAGCCTATTTTTATAGGGACATCAGACGGCCCTTACTATTCTTAAAAGGCCAGCAGTCGGCCCTAGCTATTGTTAGAGAGCCATCTGACGCGCCCCTGGGCCTGTGTCGCGCTGCGTTGCGCACGCGGGAGCTTACCCGGAGCCGGATCTCTTGAGGGTTGTAGTCTCGTGGCGGTGACCCGGTCCGTGCCCAGGGAGTCAAACTGAGCGGCGATGTAACAGCGGTAGATGTAGGACGACTACGCCACCCGTTGAATGCAGCTATGGAGCTGCCGCTGCAGGACAGTCCGCTGAGGCCGGTGGATGGATGGTGCAGCGTAGATGGTATAACCCCCAACGGGAGGGGTATGGCCTCAGGGCAGCAGATGTGGATGATGGGGGTAGCAGGAACCACTCAGAGACGGTGCGGTGTAATTCAGGGTCTTTACTGGTAACAACGATAGACCCTCCCGGAGTACTTGCTAGTGAACGGGGCCTGGTCAGTCCTTGAGCAGATGGGATCTCCCCTGGCCAGGCGGAGTTGTAGGCCTCCCAAACTGACTGTACTCTTCTGGCTACCTTGCTAGAAGCGGATATAAGTAGCCCACGTCCCTGAGTGTACCGTGTGGTGCTCACCCGTATGGCCGGTGACTCGGGGCCTTCTAATGGCTTCCGCTCCACGATGGCGGTGCTGGTCCCACGCGTGTGACCGTGCCTTCGGGTTTCTGGGCCTGAGGACCTGAAATCCCCTGCCGGTCGGCTTCTGCTGCTGGGTAAGAGTTAGTCCCCACAGCCTCGGACGCCGGGTCCGGTAAGAAAGCTTCTCAGTCAAGGCGAGCTCTGCAGCTGCCAGCCCCTGACTCGTAGTAGTATTGCTTCTGCTGTTTCTTGTCTCTACTCTCCTTGACTGCTAACCCTGCTTCAGCCCCGGGTTTATATAGGGGAAGTTCTTCCCCTCCCAAGACTGGGCAGGAGGTGTGGCATGCACAGGATCCCTGACCAAAGGACCTCCCACCTGCTCTCAGACATAACATTGCTTGTTACTGTGGAAACCAGACCCCTGGGGTGCCACATTCCCCCCTAGTAAAATTTAGTACTCCGGGACTAAACACATTTTAGAAAAACATAACAAGATATAACAATAACAATACAATAAGAAACACAAAAAGGTGGTCACGGCATGTCCGTAACCGGGTGCAGTCTTTGAAGAAAGCAAGGTGTCCATTTCACCAAAACAGGGAGACGTAACCAGGTAGGGGTCTGTCCTACCCCGAGTCCTTAACAGTCTCTAGTCCATCCTGGGTTACGTTCCAACTATGTACAAGGATTCCCGGTAAATCCACCAAGGATTCCTAAAAATAACTGGAAACACAAAATTATACACAAGCAACAATACACAGATAAACATAAATAAAACAATTTATACACTTCAAATCCTCCAGCGTGCGGGTAACTGGCCTCTAGTGGCCCTAGTGGACCTACGGAGCTGACTGTCTGGCCCTGAACTACAGGGTGTAGGAGCTGTCAAGGTTAAACTGGGCAGCTGTCTACCGGCTCTTTGTCTCACTAGGGGTACGGCAGGCTCACTATAAGCAGAGGGTTGATCCTCCTGTTCTGCTTGTGTGGAGTCTTCTGCCTCCTGGACCGGCTGTTCTTCCAGCTCTACCTGTTGCTCCGTAGGTGCTTGGGATGCTGGTTGGAGGAAGGTGAGTACGGGTACCACAACTGCACCATTGACTTGAGTCCAAGACCGAGGGAAGTCCCCGAGCACAGTACTAACCATATCTTCCCTTTCCTCTACGGGTCGATGGTCTTCTTGTTCCTCTTCAGGGTTCCTCAGTTGTTTGGGACACTTCTTCAGGTGGTCCCGGGATACAATGGCTGTGGTTTCCCCTCCGTCTTTACTGATGGTACAAACCTTCGGGTTCTCGTGGCTTGAGGGCAGTACGGTGTACGGGTCCTTCTCCCACTGGTCATCCAACTTGTGGAGCAGTCTCTTCCTCTTCAAGACCTGCTCTCCGGGTACCAGGGGAACAGCGGGAGCATACTGGTTGTAAGTTTTCTCTTGTCTTTCCCTAGCCTGACAGAGACTTCGCTCCACGCTCTCCTGTACTCTCCGGTACTGCTGCTGCCTCTCTGTGTCCCAGTCTGTTTCTGGTGAAGTGTCCTCGGGTGTCAGGACTCCCATTTCCAGGTCAACAGGTAACTTACCAGGTCTTGCCCTCATTAGGTAAGCCGGGGTACAGTTGGTGGAACCTACCGGGATGTGGTTGTATAGGTCCACCAGATCGGGCAACTTCTCAGGCCACAGACTGCGTTCTTCCAGGGGCAACGTTTTTAGAAGATCCATTACCACCTGGTTCATTTTCTCACAAAGTCCATTAGTTTGCGGATGGTAGGGTGTCGTCCTTATCTTCCGGCAGCCATACAGATTGCAGAATTCCTGGAAGACCTCCGCTTCAAAGGCAGGTCCCTGGTCCGTCAGCACTTGGTCCGGGTACCCGTGTGGACGGCAAAAGTGCTGCTGGAAGGCTCTAGCTGCTGTTTGAGCCGTTAAGTCCTTGACGGGGACGACAACCAGAAACCGGGAGTAATGATCCACGATGGTTAACGCGTAGACGTAGCCACTTCTGCTTGGGGTCAGTTTTACATGATCCAAGGCTACCAGTTCCAACGGTTGCCGGGTGACGATGGACTGCAGGGGAGTCTTCTGGCTGGCACGGTCCTTCCTTCTCAGGTTGCACGGGCCACAGTCTCTGCACCACTTCTCAATGGTTCCCCTCATGCCTACCCAGTGGAACCGCTCGCGCAGCAGGAACTCCAGCTTCTTCCACCCGAAGTGCCCAGCTCCGTCGTGGTATGCCTCCATCACCATGGCTGCGTCCCATCGTGGCACCACTACTTGCCAGAGTAATTCATGCGTCCGGGAGTTAACCATTCTGCGGCACAACTTCCCTTTGTAAAGGAACAGTCGACTCTTCTCTGCCCATAGTTGTTTGGCTTCCTCCGGAGCGTCTGGTTCAAGGCGAGCCTCCGGCCGAGTCAGCATCTCCTTCACCAGTCGGACGGCAGGGTCGCTGTCTTGCGTTTCCGCCCAGTTGTAGTGGGGTAAGGGGTTCAACGAAGCAGTCTGCTTACTCCTTACCTGGTGGGAATACTGAATAGTCCCATGACGGTGGAACGCAGGGAGTTCAACTTCTTCCAGTCCCTCCGGATCTTCTCCTCCGTCCGGCAGGTTGGGCATCCTGGACAGGGCGTCCGCGTTGGTATTGGAGCGTCCTGCCCGGTATTTGATTGTGAACTCGTAGTTGGACAGACGGGCCATCCACCTCTGCTCCAGGGCACCGAGTCTTGCCGTGTCCAGGTGTGTCAGCGGGTTGTTATCCGTGTACACGGTGAACCGGGAAGAAGCGAGGTAATGCTTAAAGCGCTCGGTGACTGCCCATACCACGGCCAGGAACTCTAGCTTAAATGAGCTGTAATTCTCGGGGTTCCTTTCGGTGGGTCGCAGTTTTCGGCTGGCGTAGGTGATTACTCGTTCTTTCCCTTGCTGAATCTGGGACAGTACGGCTCCTAGCCCGATGTTACTGGCGTCGGTGTAGAGGATAAAGGGCTGGCTATAATCCGGGTACGCCAGGATTTCATCCCCCGTGAGGGCCATCTTCAGCTGGCGGAAGGACTCTTCTTCCAGCTCCTCCCATTTGAAGGGCGGCTTCTGGTTCTTGGCCTTCCGGGACTGGCCTATCAGGAGGTCCTGCATAGGTGCTGCCTTTTTGGTGAAACCGGGGATGAATCTGCGGTAATAGCCTACCAACCCGAGGAACTGCCGCACTTCCTTTACACTGGAGGGACTTGGCCATTCCTTAATTGCGGTGATCTTATCAGGGTCGGGAGCCACTCCGTCAGCGCTCACCACGTGTCCCAGGTACTGCACCTTTGGCTTCAGGAGGTGACACTTAGAGGGCTTCACCTTCAGGCCGTAACTTGCCAGGGCTTCGAACACTTCCGCCAGATGTTTCAGGTGGTCCTCATAAGTCTTGGAATATACGATGACATCGTCCAGGTACAACAGGACCGTCTCGAAGTTTTTGTGTCCCAGACAGCACTCCATTAATCGTTGGAAGGTTCCTGGTGCGTTACAAAGTCCAAACGGCATGCAGGTAAACTCACTAAGTCCCATCGGGGTGGTGAATGCGGTCTTCTCCCGGTCCGCCTCTGCTACAGGAACCTGCCAGTACCCGCTAGTGAGATCCAAGGTGGAGAAGAAGTTAGCAGATCTTAAAGCAGCCAAAGACTCCTCTATCCTTGGTAAAGGGTACGCATCCTTGTGTGTGATACGGTTGATTTTCCGGTAATCTACACACATCCTCATAGTGTTGTCTTTCTTTTTGACTAAAACTAGTGGGGCTGCCCAGGGGCTACAGCTATCCCGGATTACCCCAGCCTCCTTCATGTCTCTAAGCATCCCCTTGGCGTGTTGGTAATGTGCAGGGGGTACGGGTCGATACCTCTCTTTTATGGGAGGATGATCTCCCGTGGGGATGCGGTGTTCTACCCCCTTGACTCGCCCGAAGTCTAACGGGTGTTTACTAAACACTCTCTCATACTCTTGAACCACCCGGTAGACTCCCTGTTTCTGGTGGGAGGGAGTGGAGTCAGTTCCCAAGTGTAGTTGCTGACACCAATCCTCCATTACTTTCTTAGAGCCGTTACCTTCCTCCGGGTGAGATGGAGGCAAGGGTTCCACAGACTGTATAGAGTTTTGGTTGATGGTATATAATTTGGCTAGCGTGGCATACCGGGGCAGGTACAATTCCCTCTCCCCGATATTGATTATGCGAACGGGCACCCTCCCATGGCGTACATTGACCACCCCCCGTGCTGTCAAAATGGTGGGCCTACTGTCTGAGTAAACTGGTTCTACCATTGCCTGGTAATCTCTACCTCTCAGACCAATAGCTGCCCGGCACCAAATCATCATTTCACTTTTTGGGGGCATGGCAATAGGAAAAGGGTCACACATTCTTACGCTACCAATCTCACCGCCGGAAAGTTCCACCTGTTGCCGTCGCATCAGTGCCCGGATCTCTTTCTGGAGCACCCGCTGCTCGCCGGAGCTGGCGTTCTTGGCAACCTGCTGTAAAAGGAAAATCACCTCTGCAAGACAATTTTCAATTACATTAGTTCCTAGAGTTATTTTTGGGTGACTCTCATGTTTGTCAATATCTACAATGATCAGTCCCTGTGCTGCCAGTTCGACTCTACCGATTTTGATGGTCACCTCTTTAAATCCGATCTGTGGCACGGGCTGGCCATTGCTGGCGATGATACTCAAGTCGTCGTCAGGGTAGCGGGTAATATCCGAGTCATTCCAGTACTGCTTAAAGAGCACGTACGGGATGGTGGTGACCTGTGACCCGGTGTCCAGTAGGGCACTCATGGGAATGCCATCCAGTACCACAGGCAAGACTGGACGTCCTCCCACATATCTGTCGCGCCAGTTCGATGGGCCTGGTGATCTTTTTCCTGGGGGTTGGCCCTCTACCCCAGGTTGTGCCCGTTTAAAGAACAGTACCTTGCCATATGTCCAGGTTGATTGCAGCGGCGGCAGATGGGTCGTCCGTCCTCGCTGTATCGGTCACTGGGTCTTCCTCTGGCCGGTGGGGTCCTCCTTGGTCGACGCCACGGGATGTCCTCCGGTCCGGATGCCAGCTGGATCTTCCCTGGGGTGGAAGCCTGTAAAGACTGCACAGTTCGGGTTAGCGCAGCAACGCTCTTAGCTAGCTCTTGGACCTGATGGTGTAGGTCTGGAGCCGGGTCATTGTCCAAAGCCTGCGCATCAGCTCCCACAGGCCCTGCCGACAAGGGCGCCGCCTCCTGGTGGTAAGTGATAGCAGGGCGCTTGTGGGTCACAACGCCACCCGGTGCCGGTTGTCGGAGCACCCGGATGGCTCTGTCCTTGAACTGTGCAAAGCCCAGATGGGGATCCTGTAAGGCCATTGCCCGCAACTGGGTTCGGTGGGTATTACAATACAGTCCCTCTATAAACTGTTCGGTCAACAGCCTGTCCTCGTTTCCCACTCCATCAGGGTCGGTCTGCTTAATGGCCCTCAGGGCCTCTTGTAGGTTTAGTGCATAGTCCCTTATACTCTCATGCGCTCGCTGCTTGCACCCGTAGAATCTAAGCTTAATCTCGGCTGAGGTGCGGGTATCAAAGGTGTCCTTCAGCCGGGTTAGTATCCCTGCGACAGTCTTCCTCCCAGGTGGCCAGGATTTTACTTCCCTTTTGGCTGCCCCGGTTAGTTGGGCCACCAGGATGCTCACTTTTTGCTCTTCTGTGAGGGGGTACACCTGGAAGAGGCTATCCAGCTTTTCTCTAAAGTCATGCAGGGTATGTGACTCCCCTGAGTACTGGGGTAGCCAAGCTGCTCCCGGGATATAGGGCATGGTGAAGGGCATAACTGCAGCAGCGGTAGCGCTGGCGGGGGTTGAGGCAGTGAAGCTCTCCTCCGTATCCGACATCTTCCTCCCCCCTAGTGGACCGTGGCCTACCTTGCGATGATCCTGTTGCGTAGGCCGCGGCTCCGCAGTGGATCGTCAGGGTTGAGGACCTTCCGTCGCGCTCCTGTGATGTCGGCGTCTGCTGGGCTCCTTCCAGGACCTTACGCAACGTCCGGACATGAGGCGGGGCTTCAGTTCTCGCGCGCTTTCGGAGTCCACGCCCCTCTTCTTCCCGCGCGGCGTCCTCAAGATGGCGTCCAATGGCGGGAAAACTCCACGGATGGCGGGAAGAAGGCAGAAGATGGCGCCGGATGGCGGGAAACTTCACCGATGGCGGGAAGAAGGCTGAAGATGGCGCCGGATGGCGGGAATCTTCACCACAGGTAAGTTTGAAAAGTCTCTTTTTCAGGCACGCAGTACCCGGTGGTTGCGGGCACGAAATCCTGCCGACTACGCCAAAGTTGACGCGCCCCTGGGCCTGTGTCGCGCTGCGTTGCGCACGCGGGAGCTTACCCGGAGCCGGATCTCTTGAGGGTTGTAGTCTCGTGGCGGTGACCCGGTCCGTGCCCAGGGAGTCAAACTGAGCGGCGATGTAACAGCGGTAGATGTAGGACGACTACGCCACCCGTTGAATGCAGCTATGGAGCTGCCGCTGCAGGACAGTCCGCTGAGGCCGGTGCATGGATGGTGCAGCGTAGATGGTATAACCCCCAACGGGAGGGGTATGGCCTCAGGGCAGCAGATGTGGATGATGGGGGTAGCAGGAACCACTCAGAGACGGTGCGGTGTAATTCAGGGTCTTTACTGGTAACAACGATAGACCCTCCCGGAGTACTTGCTAGTGAACGGGGCCTGGTCAGTCCTTGAGCAGATGGGATCTCCCCTGGCCAGGCGGAGTTGTAGGCCTCCCAAACTGACTGTACTCTTCTGGCTACCTTGCTAGAAGCGGATATAAGTAGCCCACGTCCCTGAGTGTACCGTGTGGTGCTCAACCGTATGGCCGGTGACTCGGGGCCTTCTAATGGCTTCCGCTCCACGATGGCGGTGCTGGTCCCACGCGTGTGACCGTGCCTTCGGGTTTCTGGGCCTGAGGACCTGAAATCCCCTGCCGGTCGGCTTCTGCTGCTGGGTAAGAGTTAGTCCCCACAGCCTCGGACGCCGGGTCCGGTAAGAAAGCTTCTCAGTCAGGGCGAGCTCTGCAGCTGCCAGCCCCTGACTCGTAGTAGTATTGCTTCTGCTGTTTCTTGTCTCTACTCTCCTTGACTGCTAACCCTGCTTCAGCCCCGGGTTTATATAGGGGAAGTTCTTCCCCTCCCAAGACTGGGCAGGAGGTGTGGCCAAAATTTTTGAAAAAAAACACTAACAATTTAAAGACACAAAGAGCATGGCCACAGTAACAAGGTACGACATGTTCCCGTTAGAAAGGAGAGGGTCTGCTATACAGTTATAGGGTATGCAGTGAATCCAACGGCTGACAAATTTTAGGAAAAACCCCACTAAGAATTTAAGGACACACAGAGCAGGGCCACAGTAACAAGGTACGACATGTTCCCATTAGAAAGTAGAGGGTCTGCTATACAGTTATAGGGTATGCAGTGAATCCAACGGCTGACAAATTTTAATGAAAAACCCCAATAAGAATTTAAAGACACACAGAGCAGGGCCACAGTAACAAGGTACGACATGCTCCCATTAGAAAGGACAGGGTCTGCTATACAGTTATAGGGTATGCAGTGAGTCCAACGGCTGACCAATTTTAGGAAAAAACCCACTAAGAATTTAAAGACACATAGAGCAGGGCCACAGTAACGACAAATTCCCATTAGAAATGATAGGGTCGGCTATACTGTTATAGGGTATGCAGTGAGTCCAACGGCTGACAGATTTTAGGAAAATCCCCACTAAGAATTTAAAGACACACAGAGCAGGGCCACAGTAGCAAGATATGACATGTTCCCATTAGAAAGGAGAGGTTCTGCTATACAGTTATAGGGTATGCAGTGAGTCCAACGGCTGACCAAGTTTAGGAAAAAACCCACTAAGAATTTAAAGACATATAGACCAGGCCACAGTAATGACAAATTCCCATTAGAAAGGAGAGAGTCTCCCATAGTGTTGGACTATGCAGTGACTGCAAGGGCTGCCAAAAATTTGGAGGCACTTCAATGGCCCTTGGAAGAGACGTGGAGGAGCGCATCATAAAAATTTTTTACCATTAGAAAGGAGCGGGCCTCCTATACTTGTAATGCCATGCACTAAGTGTATGGGCTGACAAACATTTACTCCTGGGGGGTATACATGAACATACTGTATAAAAAATTTTTTTTACAGGCATCATAAAACTGTAGCGCCCCGAGGGCTCGGACGCTACAGGGGTATTGCACCTCTGCCAGAGGTGTGATATTCCACTCCCGGGTAAGGATGGAGTATGGACCAGGGTTCAGTTAGCTGCATACAGCACACTCACCCCATTTCCGAGGGACAGCTCAACGGTGCTCCCATTAGACAGAAATGCAGGCACGACAGACCATGTCCCTGGCTGGAGTGGGGAGGGGGTAAGAATACCCAGTGATGTAGGAGCAGATAGGGGTTGGTTCCTGAGCGTAGATAGGAGCCCATTGTTTGCTGGTCACCTGGGCTCATGTTCTAGAGGGAGGTATAAAAGGTGGGCACCATCTTAGAACAGTGTTCAGTCAGAGAGAAGAAGTGACAGAGTGGGGGCCTTGGTTGTCGAACGAAGTGTGCCCTCTGCCTCCAGCGTTTTTAGATGGGAATTTTTTTAATAGGTCCGCAACAAGGGCCTTCTGGTACTGCCTCATTTTTGTACACCTGCCCGCCTCAGGAATAAGAGATATAAAGTTCTCCTTGTAGAGTGGGTCTAGAAGTGTCACCAACCAGTAATGACCTAAAATTTTGAGAATGCGAGGGTCATGGGAAAGGCAGCATAACATAAACTCAGCCATGCGTGCCAGACTACTAACAGGCAAGACTTCCGTGTCCTCACCAAGAGGATGACTGACCATGCTCTCCTCCTCCTCCTCTCTGTCCTCTGGCCATCCACGCTGAACAGACGGTATGACAGCTGTGCAGATAGCACCGTCTATAGTGCATGAAACTAGTTCCTGTCCTTCCTCCTCCTCTTCCTCATTGTCACCCAATCCACGTTGGGATGAGATGAGGCTTGGCTGTGTGTAATCACCCTGTATGGTTAATTGCTTCATCTTATCGTGCTCCGCCTGCAATGCATCATCTTTGATTGTGAGCAGAGAGCGTTTCAGAAGACAGAGAAGCGGGATGGTGAGGCTAATTATGGCATCATCGCCGCTCACCATCTTGGTGGAGTCCTCAAAGTTTTGGAGGATGGTACATATGTCTGACATCCACGTCCACTACTGAGGTCTTATGTGTAGAGTCTGAACTGAATACCGATAGCCTTTTTGATGCTGGTACTCAACAACTGCCCTCTTCTGCTCAAAAATCCTTCCCAACATCTGCAATGTAGAGTTCCAACGTGTGGGGACATCACACACCAGTCTGTGAGCCAGAAGCTGCAAACGCTGCTGAAACACTGCAAGGGCGGCGGAAGCTGTAGCTGACTTTCTAAAATGGGCACACAGGCGGCATACTTTAACAAGCAGATCCGGCAGCTCCGGGTAGGATTTGAGTAACCGCTGAACCACGAGGTTAAGCACATGGGCCAGGCATGGTACGTGTGTGAGCTCGCCTCGCCTCAGAGCCGCCACCAGGTTCCGGCCATTGTCACACACGACCATGCCTGGCTGTAGGTTCAGCGGTTGAGCCACAGATCTGCCTGCTCTTTCAGAGCTGTCCATAACTCTTCAGCATTGTGTGTTTTTTCACTTAAGCATATTAGCTTCAGCACAGCCTGTTGCCGCTTGGCCGAGGCAGTGCTGCAGTGCTTCCAGCTTGTGACTGATGTGGTCATTTCGGAAATGGAGGCTGAAGAGGAGGAGGAGGCTGAGGAGCATGAGGTTCAGGAGCTGTAGACCGTGGGGGCAACCCTGATTGACCTAGGGCCTGCAATCCTTGACGTCGGGAGGACGTGTTCCGTCCCAAGGTCGGACTGGGTCCCGGCTTCCACTATGTTAACCCAGTGTGCCATCAGCGAGATGTACCATCCCTGCCCACAAGCACTTGTCCACGTGGCTGTGGTTAGGTGGACTTTACTGGTAACTGCGTTGTTGAGGGCACGGCTAATGTTTTGGGACACGTGCTTGTGTAATGTGGGGACGGCACACTGGGAGAAATAGTGGCGGCTGGGGACAGAGTACCGAGGGACGGCCGCCGCCATCAGGTTGCGGAATGCTTCTGTCTCCAGAAGCCTAAAAGGCAACATTTCGAGCCAAGCAGTCGTGAATTGTGAGAATTTAGTAGTGTGGCCTGTGGGACGTTGGCTGCATATTTGCACTTGCATTCCAAGGACTGGAGTATGAACAACTGAACGCTGCGCTGGGACAAGGACATGGACGTGCTTCCTGATGTGCTACTTATCATAGAATCATAGAATGGTAGAGTTGGAAGGGACCTCCTGGGTCATCTGGTCCAACCCCCTGCTCAAAGCAGGATTCACTAGATCATCTCAGACAGATGTCTGTCCAGCCTCTGTTTGAAGACGTCCATTGAAGGGGAACTCACCACCTCTCGTGGCAGCCTGTTCCACTCATTAATCACCCTAACTGTCAAAAAGTTTTTTCTAATATCTAATCTGTGTCTCCTCCCATTTAGTTTCATCCCATTGCTTCTAGTCTTTCCTTGTGCAAATGAGAATAAAGATGATCCTTCTACAATGTGACAGCCCTTGACATATTTGTAGACAGCTATTAAGTCTCCTCTCAGTCTTCTTTTTTGCAAGCTAAACATTCCCAAATCCTGCAACCGTTCCTCATAGGACATGGTTTGCAGACCAGTCACCATTCTGGTCGCTCTTCTCTGACCTTGCTCCAGTTTGTCTATGTCTTTTTTAAAATGTGGTGCCCAAAACTGTACACAGTATTCCAGATGAGGTCTGACCAAAGAGGAGTACAGACCGATAATGACTTCACGTGATCTAGACTGTATGCTTCTGTTAATACATCCCAGAATTTTATTTGCCTTTTTTACTGCTGCATCACACTGTTGACTCATGTTCAGTCTATGATCTATTAGTATACCTAAGTCTTTTTCACATGTACTGTTGCTTAGCTCTATTCCTCCCATTCTGTATATGCTTTTTTCATTTTTACTGCCCAGATGTAGTACTTTGCATTTTTCCCTGTTAAAAACCATTCTGTTGGTTGCTGCCCACTGCTCCAGTTTATTTAGGTCTTTTTGAATCCTCTCTCTCTCTTCTCTAGTATTAGCTATCCCTCCCAGCTTTGTGTCATCAGCAAATTTAATCAGTTTACCCTCAATTCCTTCATCTAAATCATTGATAAAGATGTTGAACAATACAGGTCCCAGGACGGAGCCCTGTGGTACCCCACTTGAGACATTCATCCAGCTGGATGTGAAGCCATTTACAACCACCCTTTGAGTCCGATCACTAAGCCAGTTATGAATCCACCTTACAGTTGCCTAGTCCATTGCATACTTGGGCATTTTTTCAATAAGGATGGTGCGAGATACTTTGTCAAATGCTTTGCTGAAGTCAAGATATACTATATCTACAGCATTTCCCTGATCCACCCAGTCAGTGATTCTGTCATAGAAGGAAATTAAGTTAGTCTGACATGACTTGTTAGTTACAAACCCATGCTGACTCTGGTTAATCACTTCATTCTTATCCATGTACTTACATACATGTTGTTTAATAATTTTTTCAAAGATCTTTCCTGGTATAGAAGTCAGACTCACCGGCCTATAGTTCCCTGGGTCCACCTTCTTCCCCTTTTTGAAGATAGGAACAACATTTGCTCTTCTCCAGTCTTCTGGGACTTCTCCTGTTCTCCAAGAATTTTCAAAGATTATGGAGAGTGGTTCTAAAATTTCTTCTACGATCTCCTTCAGTACTCTGGGGTGTAATTCATCTGGACCTGGAGACTTGAACTCATTTATGTTAGGTAAATATTCCCTCACAATCTTTCTGTTTACAGATAACTTGGATTCCTCTATTCCTTTAAAAGGACAGTGAAGATCAGTTGATGTTACATTTTCTTTCTGAGAGAAAACAGATGCAAAATAGGAATTAAAAAGTTTGGCCTTCTCAACATCCTCTCTTACCATTTCTCCATTTTCATCCTGTAAAAATCCTATAGCATCTTTGACTTTTCTTTTACTTTTGACATACCCCCAAAATCCTTTTTTATTGCTTTTGACATCTCTTGCAAGCCTTAATTCATTGTCAGCTTTAGCTAACCTGATACGTGCCCTGCAGGATCTGCAGACTGCATTATAATCTTCTTTAGATATGCCTCCCTCTTTCCATTTAATAAACATTTCTTTCTTTCTTTTTAGCATGTGTTTAAGTTCTGTGTTCATCCATCCTGGTTTCCTTAAATGCTTCCCATTCTTTCTACTTTTCGGGATTGTTAACGATTGTGTTTTGAGAATCTCATTTTTAAAAATTTCCCATCCTTCCTGGACATTTTTGTCATTAAGGACATCCAGCCATTGGATCCCTCCTATTCTCTTTCTGAGTCTCTTAAAATCTGCCTTTCTAAAATCTAACCTTGAAGTTTGAGTCTTCACATGTCTTCCTCCTCTAGTTATCCAAAATTCTATAATAGCATGATCGCTGCCTCCTAGGGTCCCAGCCACCTTTACCTCCTCAACCATTTCCTCCCTGTTTATAAGGATTAGATCCAAAGTAGCAGATCCCCTTGTTTTCTCCCCTACCTTTTGGAAGATAAAGTTGTCAGCAAGAGAGGATAAGAATTTGCTTGACCTGTTAGTTTTACTTGAGAGAGATTCCCAACAAATGTCTGGATAGTTGAAATCTCCCATGACCACTACGTCATATTTTTTGGAGTACTTGGTCATTTGATACATAAAGAGTTCATCCATATCTTCAGCTTGCCCAGGTGGCCTGTAGTAAATGCTTACAATGGTGTCCTTTCCGTTGTTCTCTCCTTGTATTCTTACCCAAACAGTTTCCACAGAACTCCCAGTCTCTGAAGCTTCAATCTCTGTGCAGATATACGCTTTTCTAACATACAATGCAACACCTCCTCCTCGTTTATCAAGTCTGTTTCTTGCAAATAAGTTGTATCCTTTTAGCCTTTTATTCCAATCATGTGTATCGTCCCACCAAGTTTCAGTGATTCCAATGACATCATATTCCTTTTCCTGCATTAGTAGTTCCAATTCTCCTTGTTTGTTGCCCATGCTTTGTGCATTTGTATAAAAACATTTTAGTTTGTGATTGGTTTCTCTTCCTCCCATATTTTTATTATTTAAATTGTTTTGTCTTTGTTCTTCCTTTCCACTTCCAGTAGCAGAGATCTCAATAGTATTTGTCAGCTGTATGGCTTTTTCTGGACTTTTGCTTCCCTTCCCACATTGTTCTAGTTTAAAGCTCTTCTGATGAGTGTAGCAAGGCGACTTCCAAATACATGTTTTCCAGTCTTCGTAAGGTGCACCCCATCTCTAGCAAGTAGTCCATCGTATAGGTAATTCATTCCGTGATCCAGAAATCCAAATCCTTGTTGACGGCACCATCGACGTAGCCAGTTGTTCACCTGTAGAATCTTATTCCACCTCATTGTTCCATGGCCATCCACTGGGAGGATGAATGAGAAGACCACCTGCGCTCCCAATTCTTTCACTTTCTTGCCTAAGTCTTCAAAGTCACTGCAGATGGTTTCCAGGTCCTTTCTTGCGGTGTCATTTGTCCCCACATGTATTAGCAGGAATGGGTAGTGATCTGTAGGTCTGAAGAGTCTTGATATCCTGTCAGACACATCTTTAATTTTTGCTCCTGGAAGACAGCACATTTCTCTTGAGATTATGTCTGGTCTGCAGATAGCGGCCTCTGCTCCTCTTAACAGGGAATCCCCCATGACCACCACTCTCCGTTTATTCTTCACAACATTCTTCTTTCTCCATCCAGGAGGATTCTGAGGGCTTACAAGGTTATTCATTGCTGGCAAAGTCTTATTTTGCTGTATTTCTTCATGGTTCTCCTGCGTGAGAGCCTGGTACTGGTTCCTGAGCAGTATGGGTGCTGACTGCCTCTCGATCCTCCTGCTTCTGTGGGTCACATGCTTCCATTCCTCTGTTTCGTCAGGTGCAGTTCGAATTTCTTCTCTTTCTGAATCATGAAGAGATAATTCTGCTCTGTCTAAGAACTCTTCACCTTCCTTAATGATTTTCAAGGTAGTTAACCTCTCTTCTAGATTTCGCAACTTTTCCTCCAACAGGGACACAAGCTTGCATTTCTGGCATGTGAAGTTTGGCTTTTCCACTGGCAAGTCTGTGAACATGTAGCAGGATATGCAGCTCACCAAATGGCTCCTGGACTCTTCCATGTTCTTATTGTTAATGTTCTGAAAACAGTGAAAAAAGCTTTAAAAAAAAGCTTCAAAATGCCTACCGGTGCGCGGTTTACCGATGTCCTCTTTTCAGCTCCAACAGCCAAAATCCAGTGTTCTTTGAGCTCGCGGAGACTCTTCACTTACCCCAAAATGCAGTGGGAATATGCAAATTATCTCCTCAGGACTCCTCCCCTGGTTTACCGATGTCCTCTTTTCAGCTCCAACAGCCAAAATCCAGTGTTCTTTGAGCTCGCGGAGACTCTTCACTTACCCCAAAATGCAGTGGGAATATGCAAATTATCTCCTCAGGACTCCTCCCCTGGTTTACCGATGTCCTCTTTTCAGCTCCAACAGCCAAAATCCAGTGTTCTTTGAGCTCGCGGAGACTCTTCACTTACCCCAAAATGCAGTGGGAATATGCAAATTATCTCCTCAGGACTCCTCCCCTGGTTTACCGATGTCCTCTTTTCAGCTCCAACAGCCAAAATCCAGTGTTCTTTGAGCTCGCGGAGACTCTTCACTTACCCCAAAATGCAGTGGGAATATGCAAATTATCTCCTCAGGACTCCTCCCCTGGTTTACCGATGTCCTCTTTTCAGCTCCAACAGCCAAAATCCAGTGTTCTTTGAGCTCGCGGAGACTCTTCACTTACCCCAAAATGCAGTGGGAATATGCAAATTATCTCCTCAGGACTCCTCCCCTGGTTTACCGATGTCCTCTTTTCAGCTCCAACAGCCAAAATCCAGTGTTCTTTGAGCTCGCGGAGACTCTTCACTTACCCCAAAATGCAGTGGGAATATGCAAATTATCTCCTCAGGACTCCTCCCCTGGTTTACCGATGTCCTCTTTTCAGCTCCAACAGCCAAAATCCAGTGTTCTTTGAGCTCGCGGAGACTCTTCACTTACCCCAAAATGCAGTGGGAATATGCAAATTATCTCCTCAGGACTCCTCCCCTGGTTTACCGATGTCCTCTTTTCAGCTCCAATAGCCAAAATCCAGTGTTCTTTGAGCTCGTGGAGACTCTTCACTTACCCCAAAATGCAGTGGGATTATGCAAATTATCTCCTCAGGACTCCTCCCCTGGTTTTCCAATGTCCTCTTTTCAGCTCCAACAGCCAAAATCCAGTGTTCTTTGAGCTCGCGGAGACTCTTCACTTACCCCAAAATGCAGTGGGAATATGCAAATTATCTCCTCAGGACTCCTCCCCTGGTTTACCGATGTCCTCTTTTCAGCTCCAACAGCCAAAATCCAGTGTTCTTTGAGCTCGCGGAGACTCTTCACTTACCCCAAAATGCAGTGGGAATATGCAAATTATCTCCTCGGGACTCCTCCCCTGGTTTACCGATGTCCTCTTTTCAGCTCCAACAGCCAAAATCCAGTGTTCTTTGAGCTCGCGGAGACTCTTCACTTACCCCAAAATGCAGTGGGAATATGCAAATTATCTCCTCGTGACTCCTCCCCTGGTTTACCGATGTCCTCTTTTCAGCTCCAACAGCCAAAATCCAGTGTTCTTTGAGCACGCGGAGACTCTTCACTTACCCCAAAATGCAGTGGGAATATGCAAATTTTCTCCTCAGGACTCCTCCCCTGGTTTACCAATGTCCTCTTTTCAGCTCCAACAGCCAAAATCCAGTGTTCTTTGAGCTCGCGGAGACTCTTCACTTACCCCAAAATGCAGTGGGAATATGCAAATTATCTCCTCAGGACTAGTGTTGAGCCACCCCCGTAGTGTTCGAGTTCGGTTCGGTTCGTCGAACACCCGTGTGTTCGCCGAACTGTTCGTCGAACTGTTCGTCGAACACCTTCGAACACCGTTAAAACCAATGGCAGGCAAACAAAAACACATAGAAACACATAGAAAACACCTTCAAAGGTGTCCAAAAGCTGACAAACTGCTCAGAAGACACAACTAACACATGGAAAAGTGACAAGTACATATAGTCATGCGAAAAGAAAAGAGGTGGAGGAGTAAAAGGAGGGGGAGACACAGATATAGGCATGTCATGCCCTTCTAAAATCCAAAAAGTGAGAAGCCGAGACGGCCAGTCCGCTCCTGCCCGTGCCACCTCCGTGTCGCCGGGTTTGTGCCAGAGCCGCGGTGAACCCTGACGGCCAGCCCCCCTCTCCCAATACTGGTGCCTGTCCGCTGGTGGGTCGAGAGAGCCCCCCTGTGGTGGAGGCAGCTCTAAGCTTTTTAATTTAAATTGTCCCTCTAATTTGAATGAATACACTTTAAATCCATTTACAAGGATCTATTGGAGGGCAAGTCTCATGCCAGCAGCCGCGTAATTCCAGCTCCAGTAGCGTCCACTAAAGCTGCTGCAGTTAAAAAGCTTTTATAAGGATCGAGCTCGGCTGTCCACCGCAAGGCATCCTAGTGCCAGTCCCAGCCCCTATGCCTTGGGGTGCCTCCTGATGCTCTTCACTAAGTATCCCGTGGTCCCGAAGCATTTCCTTTGAAAAAATTAAGTGTCCAAACTACGGGTGGTGTAGCTTGCTTAACAGCCGGGATAATCCGCTGACTAGCAGACACTGCTACTAGGCACAAAGTATTTCCTGGGCTAGATGCAGTTAAAAATTTGTAAGTAGATACTCTCGTTGGATGCTGAGAAAGCATTCCATAGAGTCTCCTGGCACGCCATATATGATTCTCTTAAAAAGCTTGGGGTAGGGGTCTAGGGGACCCTTTTATAGCCAAAATCACGGCCCTGTATCACAATACGTCACCTAGGCTGAAGATAAATGGAACTGTAGCACCGAGGGCTCGGTTGCTACAGACGTATTGCACCTCACCCAGAGGTGTGATATCTCACTCTCAGATAAGGATGGAGTGTGGATCAGGACCCGACACCTGCATGCATTACACCACATTGCCGTGGGGCAGGGCGACCAATATGCCCCTGAGATGGGCACGACAGTCCCTGTCCCTGGCTGGAGTGGGGGGAGGGAACACTGAGGAAGGGGAACCCTGCAGTGCAGGAGCAGGGAGGAAGCAGTTCCTGGGTGCATTGAGAAGGGAGTATAAAAGGTGGGCACCATCTTAGTTCAGTGCAAAGAAGTCTGAGCAGAAGTGGCAGGGAGCAGGGGCTCTGCATGAGCTCTGCTCCGGAGGCGGGCCTAGTAACAGAGGCCCAGGCCTGCAAGAGGGAGAAGGAAGGAAGAGGAGCGGAGAAGGCTCCAGGAACGAGGAATGAAGGGATCCCAGGGGTGCGGACGGGCGAGTCGCCACCGCACGCCCGAATCCACCTGCGTGGAGGGGTCAGGCCAAAGGGGGAGACCGGTCCCCGAACTAGTGGAGGCAGGAAATGACCCTCAGCTAGAAACCGGAGGCTCTGACATTTTATGTGGCGCAGCCCCTTGCTCCACCCGCTAGGAAGGCACCACATAGGGTCAGGGAAACTGGCGCCAAGTTTACCAAGAGGAGGCCCGAGGCAGCCGGACAGAAGTGTTGGTAAGAAAGGCCAGACAAAGGACACACAAAGGGGGTCCTGTGAAGCGCTCCAAAGTTATCTGGGAGTTGTCTGAGCCCCTCACCTGGTGAGCACAGTACGACGTGGGCAGCCGTTACCTGCAGACGTGGTCTGGATAATAAGAACTGTGAGTAAAGGCCCTGAACTGCATCACTGACTCCGTGTCGTTACTGCTGCTGCCCTGCACCATCACCCCCATCCTCCGCATACACTGCCCTGAGGCTATACTCCTCCCGTGGGGAGTTATGCTACGCTCTGCTGCACCCACAACACCAGCCTTAGCGGTCTGCCCTGTAGCGGCGGTTCACTCTGACCGCAATCCACGGGTGGCGTAGTCGGACATTTAAACATCAAAACCACATAAATAGTTCCGCCACTGGTTTGACCGCCCTGAGCCACGGAACCGGATCGCCGCCACGAAGACTACAACCACCAGCATCCACCAAAAAGGGTCCGGCTCCGGGTGTCCCAAGGCCCAGGGGGTGCGTCAGAACATTTTCATCACCTTTCACAATCACCAATGGGACAAGGCAGGGATGTCCTCTGTCCCCTCTCTTATACATCCTAGTGACGGAGCACCTGCTCTCATCAATTCGCCATAACCCCAATATTAGGTGGATTGAGGTGGGAGGCACCGAGTACAAGTGCTCTCTATTTGCTGATGATGTCCTAGTATATATCACTCAATCACATATATCCATCCCTGCTGTTATGGCTGAAATAGATCACTTTGTTACATGGTAAAATTTTAAAATCAATGCAGCGAAGTCTGAGGCCCTCGATGTCTCCCTCCCTAAATCCATATAGGATTCCATCCAGTCCAACTTTCCCTTTGCCTGGCCCTCACAGGGTATCAAATACTTAGGAATTCCTATTCATAGAGACCTCTCCCATCTATGTTATCTTAATTTTGGGCCCTTTATTGAACAATTCCATACAGACCACGGTTGGCAAGTTGGAACTGTGAGATTCACTACGTGCACCACTGGTATTTTGTGGAAAAGCACATGTAAGATTCTGCAACAGTCTCTGCTGATACTCCTGCATGCGTGCATCCCTTTCTATGGCAGGAATAATTTCTGCAAATTTACTTTTGTACCGGGGATCTAACAGTGTGGCAACCCAGTAGTCAGGATTATTTCTAATTCTCACAATTCGAGGGTCATGTTGCAGGTAGTGCAGCAAGAAGGCACTCATGTGTGTTGCGCATCCAGGAGCACCAAGTCCCTGTTGTGTTGGTGGCGAGGTAACAATCATGCTTCCTTCCTCTGTCCTCTCCCCCCAACCTCGCACAACAGAAATGTGATCAAGGTCTCCCTCATCTGATGAGTCTTCCATCAGTTCGTCCTCCACTTCTTCCTGGGCTCCTGCACCTTCCTCACTAGTTTGGCTGCTACCATGCGCCCTGGTAAAATCATCTCCCCCACCCTCACATGCCTGCCGCCCTGGTGCTGCCGACCGTCTGGACCTTGCAGATGTTAGCCCTTCCGCATACAACTCCTCCTCCTCTACTTTCTCCACCTCCTCTTGTGCCACCACCTGACTCCGAATTCTGTTTAACATGTGCTCCAGCATGTAAATCACCGGAATAGTCATGCTGATAATGGCATCGTCAGCACTAAACATCTTCGTCGCCATTTCAAAACTGTGCAGAAGGGTGCATAGGTCCCTGATCTGAGACCACTCCTCCAGCGTGATTTGCCCCACCTCTGAATCTCGTTGGCCCAGGCTATACGTCAGAACGTATTGCACCAGGGCTTGTCGGTGCTGCCACAGTCGCTGCAACATGTGCAGAGTTGAATTCCACCGGGTAGGCACATCGCATTTTAGCCGGTGAAGTGGCAGGCCCAACGACTTCTGTAGAGATGTAAGTCGCTGAGCTGCGGGATGCGAACGGCGGAAGTGAGCACACAGCGACCGTGCCCTCTGCAGAAGGCCATCTAGTCTGGGATAGTGGGCTAAAAATTGCTGGACAACCAGGTTCAACACGTGAGCCATACAAGGCACGTGTGTGACATTGCCCCGGCGAAGGGCCGCACCCAGGTTTGCAGCATTGTCGCACACGGCCTTCCCTGGTTTCAGGTCCAGTGGAGACAACCATTCATGAAATTGGTTCTCCAGAGCTGACCACAACTCCTCAGCTGTGTGACTCACATTTCCCAGACATTTCAATGTAAAAACCGCCTGATGACGTTGAGCCCTACTGCCAGCATAGTAAGGAGGTGTGCAGGATCCCTTCTGCGCAGTTAGAAAGCTTGTGGCATGACCAGACAGGCTTTGGGTGCAGGTGGAAGACCGAGAGGAGGTTGAGGAGGCAGAAGCAGTGGAGGAAAAATGACATAAAGAGGATTGACGCACAACTCGTGGGGACGGCAAGACTTGGACAGCAGCCCCTTGTCCTGCTGTCACCATAGTTACCCAGTGCCCAGTCAGCGACATGTAACGCCCCTGTCCATGCCTACTCGTCCAAGTGTCTGTGGTGAAATGCACCCTGTCACACACAGAGTTTCTCAAAGAAGCGGTGATGTTGTGTGCGACATGCTGGTGGAGCGCAGGCACACCTTTCTTTGAGAAGTAGTGCCGACTGGGCATCTGGTACTGGGGCACTGCGACGGACATAAGGTCTCGAAAATCCTCTGTGTCCACCAGGCGGAAAGGCAGCATTTCTGTAGCCAAGAGCTTGCAGATGGTGAAATTCAACCTCTTAGCTTTCTCATGGCTAGGAGGAAATGGTCTTTTACTTGTCCACATCTGAGGGACCGAGGGCTGGCTATTGTGCTTAGACGGGGTTGATAAGGGTGTCCCCGGCAAACTGCCGGTCTGTGAGGAAGATGCAGGCGGACATGTTAGGTTGCCTTGATCCAAAGGTGGTGCTATCGATGTCGGACAGCGCTCAAGACCAGCTGGTGTTACCACCTCCAAAGAAAATGATGACCTGCCAATCACGCTGGCTGTTGCGGGTAAAGAGGTGGCAGGTCTGCGCCCCAAAACAGGTGTGACTGCTGTCCCCCCAGTCACAGAGGATGAAGAGGCCGCGGATGCACAAGATATGGCAGACGGTGGTTGGCTCGGCCGGCTAGACCGCATTGTAGCACACTGAGCTTCCCACTGCAACTTATGCTTCATGTCCATGTGCCGGTTCATGCATGAAGTACTCAAACTATGTATTTTTTGGCCTCTACTTAGCTTTTGCTGACAAATGTTACAGATAACACGAGTTGGGTCATCTTTATCGATCTGAAAAAATGCCCAGGCTATGCAAGGCTTAGCACCCATGCGACCTGAAGAGCCACCACGACTTGTGGTGAGAGGCAGAGTTGTGTTTGAGGATGCAGTTGTTGACGTGCTTCCAGTACTACGTCTCTGTCCAGGAAGGTGCAACCTGACCTCGTCGTCACTAGCATCTTCCTCCACCTCCTCTGCTGACCTCATCTCTTGGCTGACTGTGGGTTGATAGTAAGTGGGATCTCCGACCTCATCATCATCACCCTGTGCGTTATCACACCCGTCGTCCTCAGAGCCAACCTGTTCCTGCCCTGACAAAAAACTAAAGTTGTCGCTCCAATCAGGTATTTGAGTCTTATCATCGTCTTCCTCATTGTCTCCACCAACAGGAGTTACAGTTTGGGAATGAGGGTCTACATTATGGTCAGAACCTTCTGCGTCTGGTCCTGGATCCGACTCATAAAGATTCTGGGCATCAGTGCAGATCATTTCCTCGTCTGGATTCACAGAAGCGCTGGAGTCGACTTCTGATTCCCAGGCTATAGTATGAGTAAACAGCTCTGCAGACTCAACCATCTGTTCTACCTCATACTCAGACGGGCAGCTGGAGATTTGGGAGCTGTGAGGAAGCAAGTGCGATTTGGGTGACACCTTTGAGGACTGGAGTATTTGTGATGTTGAAGTTGATGTGGAGGAGAGCCCACTTAAAGGAGCACTTGATATCCGTTGAAGCACCTGCTGTTTTTGTGCCTCATCTGGAATTTGTAGCGATTGGCGTGGCCGTAAGAAAGGGATCTTATCACATTGTCCGCTAAAAGAAGTAGACATTTTAGTTTGGCTGGAAGATGGTCTTTCTTCTGCACCTACCCCACGGACACAACCTTTTTTCCCCTTCCCAACACGCCTATTCCCCTTTCCACCAGCAGCAGGCCTTTTTCCACTCATTTTGGTGGTTAACTAATTCACAACTCTGGAGTTGTTTGCACAAAAAAACAATGGATGGTAACCGAGCAGAGCTGAGTGGCCAAACTGTGGTATTAGGCCAAAACTATTGGCTGGGTTAGATGTAGAAAAAAATTATTTTTAATTTGCAACCTGATGGAGGTCAGTATAGATGGACTAATAGACCAAGTCCCACACACCGCTAGAAGCCCAAATATTTTTTCAGAGCTAGATGCAGAAAATTTTTTTATTCAATTTGCAACCTGATGGAGGTCAGTATAGATGGACTAATAGACCAAGTCCCACACACTGCTAGAAGCCCAAATATTTTTTCAGAGCTAGATGCAGAAAAAAATTATTTTTAATTTGCAACCTGATGGAGGTCAGTATAGATGGACTAATAGACCAAGTCCCACACACCGCTAGAAGCCCAAATATTTTTTCAGAGCTAGATGCAGAAAAAAATTATTTTTAATTTGCAACCTGATGGAGGTCAGTATAGATGGACTAATAGACCAAGTCCCACACACCGCTAGAAGCCCAAATATTTTTTCAGAGCTAGATGCAGAAAAAAATTATATTCAATTTGCAACCTGCTGGAGGTCAGTATAGAAGGACTAATAGAACAAGTCCCACACACTGCTAGAAGCCCAAATATTTTTTCAGAGCTAAATGAAGAAAAAAAATATTTTTAATTTGCAACCTGATGGAGGTCAGTATAGATGGACTAATAGACCAAGTCCCACACACTGCTAGAAGCCCAAATATTTTTTCAGAGCTAGATGCAGAAAAAAATTATTTTTAATTTGCAACCTGATGGAGGTCAGTATAGATGGACTAATAGACCAAGTCCCACACACCGCTAGAAGCCCAAATATTTTTTCAGAGCTAGATGCAGAAATTTTTTTTATTCAATTTGCAACCTGATGGAGGTCAGTATAGATGGACTAATAGACCAAGTCCCACACACTGCTAGAAGCCCAAATATTTTTTCAGAGCTAGATGCAGAAAAAAATTATTTTTAATTTGCAACCTGATGGAGGTCAGTATAGATGGACTAATAGACCAAGTCCCACACACTGCTAGAAGCCCAAATATTTTTTCAGAGCTAGATGCAGAAAAAAATTATTTTTAATTTGCAACCTGATGGAGGTCAGTATAGATGGACTAATAGACCAAGTCCCACACACCGCTAGAAGCCCAAATATTTTTTCAGAGCTAGATGCAGAAAAAAATTATATTCCATTTGCAACCTGCTGGAGGTCAGTATAGAAGGACTAATAGAACAAGTCCCACACACTGCTAGAAGCCCAAATATTTTTTCAGAGCTAAATGAAGAAAAAAATTATTTTTAATTTGCAACCTGATGGAGGTCAGTATAGATGGACTAATAGACCAAGTCCCACACACTGCTAGAAGCCCAAATATTTTTTCAGAGCTAGATGCAGAAAAAAATTATATTCAGTTTGCAACCTGATGGAGGTCAGTATAGATGGACTAATAGAATGATGCTATGCCCAAAAGATTTTACTTCACTAGGTGCAGTAAAAAAATTGGTATTCTATACACAGGTGGTATATCTTGCAACACAGATAGGCTACTCCACTGACTAACACACTCTGCAATAGGCCAAAAAGGATTAGCTTTGCTAGATTCAGCCAAATGCTGTGAAAAAAACTTGCACAGCACTGGCACAGACCTGCCTGGCAAAAACTGATAGGAACTGATGTAACCTAGTCCTGAAAAGGACTCCAATTACAATTAGTCTTTACTCCCACAATCTATCTATTTAAGAGCACAGACCTGCCTGATAAAAGTCGTAGGAAATGCTGTAACCTAGTCCTTAAAAGGACTGCAATCACAACTATTCCCTACTCCCAAGCTATCTGTATATTTGTGCGAAAATTGGCTTGAAATTAACAAGGTATAGCGCACACAGCAACAGCGGTGCCGTCTAACACGCAGCTGCAGCAGTGAGAAAATGGTGGCGACGGGGAAAATGGCTTGGTCTTATAGGGCAAGGACATGTGACATACACTGCCAATCACACATGCCGTTGCTTGTGTGAAAAAAAGCACTTCGCTCCGTGTGTGCGCTGCTGATAGGCTGACAGATTGCACCTCCCCACTGCAAATGCGGGAAAGAGAAAAAAAAATGGAGATCTTCATTGTTCCTGCAGAGATCCATCCCCTGCCCCTCCCCCCGCCCCGCTGTACACTCAAACTGCGTATTAACATTAATTTTCATCATTACTGAGAAAAAATCCAGTTATGATTTTGGTGCACGAACAGTTATCGAACATAACCTCGAACAGCCGAATTTTTCTCAAATTGTTCGTGTTCGCCGAACGGCTCGAACACTGCCCAAAACAGCTCGAATTTGAGATTGGCGAACAGTTCGAGTAGAACAACGCTCATCTCTACTCAGGACTAGAGATGAGCGTTGTTCTACTCGAACTGTTCGCCAATCTCAAATTCGAGCTGTTTTGGGCGGTGTTCGAGCCGATCAGCGAACACGAACAATTTGAGAAAAATTCGGCTGTTCGAGGTTATGTTCGATAACTGTTCGTGCACCAAAATCATAACTGGATTTTTTCTCAGTAATGATGAAAATTAATGTTAATACGCAGTTTGAGTGTACAGCGGGGCGGGGGAAGGGGCAGGGGATGGATCTCTGCAGGAACAATGAAGATCTCCATTTTTTTTTCTCTTTCCCGCATTTGCAGTGGGGAGGTGCAATCTGTCAGCCTATCAGCAGCGCACACACGGAGCGAAGTGCTTTTTTTCACACAAGCAAGGGCATGTGTGATTGGCAGTGTATGTCACATGTCCTTGCCCTATAAGACCAAGCCATTTTCCCCGTCGCCACCATTTTCTCACTGCTGCAGCTGCGTGTTAGACGGCACCGCTGTTGCTGTGTGCGCTATACCTTGTTAATTTCAAGCCAATTTTCGCACAAATATACAGATAGCTTGGGAGTAGGGAATAGTTGTGATTGCAGTCCTTTTAAGGACTAGGTTACAGCATTTCCTACGATTTTTATCAGGCAGGTCTGTGCTCTTAAATAGATAGATTGTGGGAGTAAAGACTAATTGTAATTGGAGTCCTTTTCAGGACTAGGTTACATCAGTTCCTATCAGTTTTTGCCAGGCAGGTCTGTGCCAGTGCTGTGCAAGTTTTTTTCACAGCATTTGGCTGAATCTAGCAAAGCTAATCCTTTTTGGCCTATTGCAGAGTGTGTTAGTCAGTGGAGTAGCCTATCTGTGTTGCAAGATATACCACCTGTGTATAGAATACCAATTTTTTTACTGCACCTAGTGAAGTAAAATCTTTTGGGCATAGCATCATTCTATTAGTCCATCTATACTGACCTCCATCAGGTTGCAAACTGAATATAATTTTTTTCTGCATCTAGCTCTGAAAAAATATTTGGGCTTCTAGCAGTGTGTGGGACTTGGTCTATTAGTCCATCTATACTGACCTCCATCAGGTTGCAAATTAAAAATAATTTTTTTCTTCATTTAGCTCTGAAAAAATATTTGGGCTTCTAGCAGTGTGTGGGACTTGTTCTATTAGTCCTTCTATACTGACCTCCAGCAGGTTGCAAATTGAATATAATTTTTTTCTGCATCTAGCTCTGAAAAAATATTTGGGCTTCTAGCGGTGTGTGGGACTTGGTCTATTAGTCCATCTATACTGACCTCCATCAGGTTGCAAATTAAAAATAATTTTTTTCTGCATCTAGCTCTGAAAAAATATTTGGGCTTCTAGCAGTGTGTGGGACTTGGTCTATTAGTCCATCTATACTGACCTCCATCAGGTTGCAAATTAAAAATAATTTTTTTCTGCATCTAGCTCTGAAAAAATATTTGGGCTTCTAGCAGTGTGTGGGACTTGGTCTATTAGTCCATCTATACTGACCTCCATCAGGTTGCAAATTGAATAAAAAAATTTTCTGCATCTAGCTCTGAAAAAATATTTGGGCTTCTAGCGGTGTGTGGGACTTGGTCTATTAGTCCATCTATACTGACCTCCATCAGGTTGCAAATTAAAAATAATTTTTTTCTGCATCTAACCCAGCCAATAGTTTTGGCCTAATACCACAGTTTGGCCACTCAGCTCTGCTCGGTTACCATCCATTGTTTTTTTGTGCAAACAACTCCAGAGTTGTGAATTAGTTAACCACCAAAATGAGTGGAAAAAGGCCTGCTGCTGGTGGAAAGGGGAATAGGCGTGTTGGGAAGGGGAAAAAAGGTTGTGTCCGTGGGGTAGGTGCAGAAGAAAGACCATCTTCCAGCCAAACTAAAATGTCTACTTCTTTTAGCGGACAATGTGATAAGATCCCTTTCTTACGGCCACGCCAATCGCTACAAATTCCAGATGAGGCACAAAAACAGCAGGTGCTTCAACGGATATCAAGTGCTCCTTTAAGTGGGCTCTCCTCCACATCAACTTCAACATCACAAATACTCCAGTCCTCAAAGGTGTCACCCAAATCGCACTTGCTTCCTCACAGCTCCCAAATCTCCAGCTGCCCGTCTGAGTATGAGGTAGAACAGATGGTTGAGTCTGCAGAGCTGTTTACTCATACTATAGCCTGGGAATCAGAGGTCGACTCCAGCGCTTCTGTGAATCCAGACGAGGAAATGATCTGCACTGATGCCCAGAATCTTTATGAGTCGGATCCAGGACCAGACGCAGAAGGTTCTGACCATAATGTAGACCCTCATTCCCAAACTGTAACTCCTGTTGGTGGAGACAATGAGGAAGACGATGATAAGACTCAAATACCTGATTGGAGCGACAACTTTAGTTTTTTGTCAGGGCAGGAACAGGTTGGCTCTGAGGACGACGGGTGTGATAACGCACAGGGTGATGATGATGAGGTCGGAGATCCCACTTACTGTCAACCCACAGTCAGCCAAGAGATGAGGTCAGCAGAGGAGGTGGAGGAAGATGCTAGTGACGACGAGGTCAGGTTGCACCTTCCTGGACAGAGACGTAGTACTGGAAGCACGTCAACAACTGCATCCTCAAACACAACTCTGCCTCTCACCACAAGTCGTGGTGGCTCTTCAGGTCGCATGGGTGCTAAGCCTTGCATAGCCTGGGCATTTTTTCAGATCGATAAAGATGACCCAACTCGTGTTATCTGTAACATTTGTCAGCAAAAGCTAAGTAGAGGCCAAAAAATACATAGTTTGAGTACTTCATGCATGAACCGGCACATGGACATGAAGCATAAGTTGCAGTGGGAAGCTCAGTGTGCTACAATGCGGTCTAGCCGGCCGGGCCAACCACCGTCTGCCATATCTTGTGCATCCGCGGCCTCTTCATCCTCTGTGACTGGGGGGACAGCAGTCACACCTGTTTTGGGGCGCAGACCTGCCACCTCTTTACCCGCAACAGCCAGCGTGATTGGCAGGTCATCATTTTCTTTGGAGGTGGTAACACCAGCTGGTCTTGAGCGCTGTCCGACATCGATAGCACCACCTTTGGATCAAGGCAACCTAACATGTCCGCCTGCATCTTCCTCACAGACCGGCAGTTTGCCGGGGACACCCTTATCAACCCCGTCTAAGCACAATAGCCAGCCCTCGGTCCCTCAGATGTGGACAAGTAAAAGACCATTTCCTCCTAGCCATGAGAAAGCTAAGAGGTTGAATTTTACCATCTGCAAGCTCTTGGCTACAGAAATGCTGCCTTTCCGCCTGGTGGACACAGAGGATTTTCGAGACCTTATGTCCGTCGTAGTGCCCCAGTACCAGATGCCCAGTCGGCACTACTTCTCAAAGAAAGGTGTGCCTGCGCTCCACCAGCATGTCGCACACAACATCACCGCTTCTTTGAGAAACTCTGTGTGTGACAGGGTGCATTTCACCACAGACACTTGGACGAGTAGGCATGGACAGGGGCGTTACATGTCGCTGACTGGGCACTGGGTAACTATGGTGACAGCAGGACAAGGGGCTGCTGTCCAAGTCTTGCCGTCCCCACGAGTTGTGCGTCAATCCTCTTTATGTCATTTTTCCTCCACTGCTTCTGCCTCCTCAACCTCCTCTCGGTCTTCCACCTGCACCCAAAGCCTGTCTGGTCATGCCACAAGCTTTCTAACTGCGCAGAAGGGATCCTGCACACCTCCTTACTATGCTGGCAGTAGGGCTCAACGTCATCAGGCGGTTTTTACATTGAAATGTCTGGGAAATGTGAGTCACACAGCTGAGGAGTTGTGGTCAGCTCTGGAGAACCAATTTCATGAATGGTTGTCTCCACTGGACCTGAAACCAGGGAAGGCCGTGTGCGACAATGCTGCAAACCTGGGTGCGACCCTTCGCCGGGGCAATGTCACACACGTGCCTTGTATGGCTCACGTGTTGAACCTGGTTGTCCAGCAATTTTTAGCCCACTATCCCAGACTAGATGGCCTTCTGCAGAGGGCACGGTCGCTGTGTGCTCACTTCCGCCGTTCGCATCCCGCAGCTCAGCGACTTACATCTCTACAGAAGTCGTTGGGCCTGCCACTTCACCGGCTAAAATGCGATGTGCCTACCCGGTGGAATTCAACTCTGCACATGTTGCAGCGACTGTGGCAGCACCGACAAGCCCTGGTGCAATACGTTCTGACGTATAGCCTGGGCCAACGAGATTCAGAGGTGGGGCAAATCACGCTGGAGGAGTGGTCTCAGATCAGGGACCTATGCACCCTTCTGCACAGTTTTGAAATGGCGACGAAGATGTTTAGTGCTGACGATGCCATTATCAGCATGACTATTCCGGTGATTTACATGCTGGAGCACATGTTAAACAGAATTCGGAGTCAGGTGGTGGCACAAGAGGAGGTGGAGGAAGTAGAGGAGGAGGAGTTGTATGCGGAAGGGCTAACATCTGCAAGGTCCAGACGGTCGGCAGCACCAGGGCGGCAGGCATGTGAGGGTGGGGGAGATGATTTTACCAGGGCGCATGGTAGCAGCCAAACTAGTGAGGAAGGTGCAGGAGCCCAGGAAGAAGTGGAGGACGAACTGATGGAAGACTCATCAGATGAGGGAGACCTTGATCACATTTCTGTTGTGCGAGGTTGGGGGGAGAGGACAGAGGAAGGAAGCATGATTGTTACCTCGCCACCAACACAACAGGGACTTGGTGCTCCTGGATGCGCAACACACATGAGTGCCTTCTTGCTGCACTACCTGCAACATGACCCTCGAATTGTGAGAATTAGAAATAATCCTGACTACTGGGTTGCCACACTGTTAGATCCCCGGTACAAAAGTAAATTTGCAGAAATTATTCCTGCCATAGAAAGGGATGAACGCATGCAGGAGTATCAGCAGAGACTGTTGCAGAATCTTACATGTGCTTTTCCACAAAATACCAGTGGTGCACGTAGTGAATCTCACAGTTCCAACTTGCCAACCGTGGTCTGTATGGAATTGTTCAATAAAGGGCCCAAAATTAAGATAACATAGATGGGAGAGGTCTCTATGAATAGGAATTCCTAAGTATTTGATACCCTGTGAGGGCCAGGCAAAGGGAAAGTTGGACTGGATGGAATCCTATATGGATTTAGGGAGGGAGACATCGAGGGCCTCAGACTTCGCTGCATTGATTTTAAAATTTTACCATGTAACAAAGTGATCTATTTCAGCCATAACAGCAGGGATGGATATATGTGATTGAGTGATATATACTAGGACATCATCAGCAAATAGAGAGCACTTGTACTCGGTGCCTCCCACCTCAATCCACCTAATATTGGGGTTATGGCGAATTGATGAGAGCAGGTGCTCCGTCACTAGGATGTATAAGAGAGGGGACAGAGGACATCCCTGCCTTGTCCCATTGGTGATTGTGAAAGGTGATGAAAATGTTCTGACGCACCCCCTGGGCCTTGGGACACCCGGAGCCGGACCCTTTTTGGTGGATGCTGGTGGTTGTAGTCTTCGTGGCGGCGATCCGGTTCCGTGGCTCAGGGCGGTCAAACCAGTGGCGGAACTATTTATGTGGTTTTGATGTTTAAATGTCCGACTACGCCACCCGTGGATTGCGGTCAGAGTGAACCGCCGCTACAGGGCAGACCGCTAAGGCTGGTGTTGTGGGTGCAGCAGAGCGTAGCATAACTCCCCACGGGAGGAGTATAGTCTCAGGGCAGTGTATGCGGAGGATGGGGGTGATGGTGCAGGGCAGCAGCAGTAACGACACGGAGTCAGTGATGCAGTTCAGGGCCTTTACTCACAGTTCTTATTATCCAGACCACGTCTGCAGGTAACGGCTGCCCACGTCGTACTGTGCTCACCAGGTGAGGGGCTCAGACAACTCCCAGATAACTTTGGAGCGCTTCACAGGACCCCCTTTGTGTGTCCTTTGTCTGGCCTTTCTTACCAACACTTCTGTCCGGCTGCCTCGGGCCTCCTCTTGGTAAACTTGGCGCCAGTTTCCCTGACCTTATGTGGTGCCTTCCTAGCGGGTGGAGCAAGGGGCTGCGCCACATAAAATGTCAGAGCCTCCGGTTTCTAGCTGAGGGTCGTTTCCTGCCTCCACTAGTTCGGGGACCGGTCTCCCCCTTTGGCCTGACCCCTCCACGCAGGTGGATTCGGGCGTGCGGTGGCGACTCGCCCGTCCGCACCCCTGGGATCCCTTCATTCCTCGTTCCTGGAGCCTTCTCCGCTCCTCTTCCTTCCTTCTCCCTCTTGCAGGCCTGGGCCTCTGTTACTAGGCCCGCCTCCGGAGCAGAGCTCATGCAGAGCCCCTGCTCCCTGCCACTTCTGCTCAGACTTCTCTGCACTGAACTAAGATGGTGCCCACCTTTTATACTCCCTTCTCAATGCACCCAGGAACTGCTTCCTCCCTGCTCCTGCACTGCAGGGTTCCCCTTTCTCAGTGTTCCCTCCCCCCACTCCAGCCAGGGACAGGGACTGTCGTGCCCATCTCAGGGGCATATTGGTCGCCCTGCCCCACGGCAATGTGGTGTAATGCATGCAGGTGTCGGGTCCTGATCCACACTCCATCCTTATCTGAGAGTGAGATATCACACCTCTGGGTGAGGTGCAATACGTCTGTAGCAACCGAGCCCTCGGTGCTACAGTTCCATTTATCTTCAGCCTAGGTGACGTATTGTGATACAGGGCCGTGATTTTGGCTATAAAAGGGTCCCCTAGACCCCTACCCCAAGCTTTTTAAGAGAATCATATATGGCGTGCCAGGAGACTCTATGGAATGCTTTCTCAGCATCCAACGAGAGTATCTACTTACAAATTTTTAACTGCATCTAGCCCAGGAAATACTTTGTGCCTAGTAGCAGTGTCTGCTAGTCAGCGGATTATCCCGGCTGTTAAGCAAGCTACACCACCTGTAGTTTGGACACTTAATTTTTTCAAAGGAAATGCTTCGGGACCACGGGATACTTAGTGAAGAGCATCAGGAGGCACCCCAAGGCATAGGGGCTGGGACTGGCACTAGGATGCCTTGCGGTGGACAGCCGAGCTCGATCCTTATAAAAGCTTTTTAACTGCAGCAGCTTTAGTGGACGCTACTGGAGCTGGAATTACGCGGCTGCTGGCATGAGACTTGCCCTCCAATAGATCCTTGTAAATGGATTTAAAGTGTATTCATTCAAATTAGAGGGACAATTTAAATTAAAAAGCTTAGAGCTGCCTCCACCACAGGGGGGCTCTCTCGACCCACCAGCGGACAGGCACCAGTATTGGGAGAGGGGGGCTGGCCGTCAGGGTTCACCGCGGCTCTGGCACAAACCCGGCGACACGGAGGTGGCACGGGCAGGAGCGGACTGGCCGTCTCGGCTTCTCACTTTTTGGATTTTAGAAGGGCATGACATGCCTATATCTGTGTCTCCCCCTCCTTTTACTCCTCCACCTCTTTTCTTTTCACATGACTATATGTACTTGTCACTTTTCCATGTGTTAGTTGTGTCTTCTGAGCAGTTTGTCAGCTTTTGGACACCTTTGAAGGTGTTTTCTATGTGTTTCTATGTGTTTTTGTTTGCCTGCCATTGGTTTTAACGGTGTTCGAAGGTGTTCGACGAACAGTTCGGCGAACACACGGGTGTTCGACGAACCGAACCGAACTCGAACACTACGGGGGTGGCTCAACACTACTCAGGACTCCTCTCCTGGTTTACCGATGTCCTCTTTTCAGCTCCAACAGCCAAAATCCAGTGTTCTTTGAGCTCGCGGAGACTCTTCACTTACCCCAAAATGCAGTGGGAATATGCAAATTATCTCCTGAGGACTCCTCCCCTGGTTTACCGATGTCCTCTTTTCAGCTCCAACAGCCAAAATCCAGTGTTCTTTGAGCTCGCAGAGAGAGTGTGCAATGACAGGTGCAGGGCAGGAGGCATCTTTGCATGCACTATGGACAGGGGATTGTCCATAGTACAACAGCAGAAGAAGCAATGGTGCCACCTGTAGACACTGTTCCTGGACCCTGGTGTTCGGCCCACAAAGTCAAGTGCTTTGCTGCCATGTGCCTGATCATGCTGGTGGTGGTCAGGCTGGTCATTTTGCCACCCCTGCTGATGCTGGTCTGGCTCGTGATGCAAATGGCCTTTTTGGAGTTATCGGCAGAGTCTTTAAAAAACAACCAGACTCGGGAAGACCTAACAGTTGTAGTGGCAACTTCCTTCATGTTGGTGTTACGGGAAACGGTAGCCTGCCTTCTGTCTGCGGCCACCACACTGCTTCTTCCTGCCTGTTGGGGTGCTCTGCCTCCCTCCCCCTGTGTGCTGCTGTCCTTGCTCTGCATGTCCTCCTGCCAGGTTGGGTCAGTTACTATATCATCCACCACCTCGTCTCCCACTTCTGCACCCTGGTACTATTCCTGACTTTCTGACAATTGTGTCTCATCATCGTCCACCTCTTGTGACAGTTTCCCACCGTCGCCTTCGTGTGACCGTGGCTGCTCAAATATTTGGGCATCGCTACACGTGATCTCCTCTTGCCCCGCTTCAAGTGGACCGGGCGAGAGGCCCGAATCTATAAATGGAAAAGTGAACAGCTCTTCAGATTGTCCAAGTGTGGGATCAGTTGTCTCTGGGTACTCGGCATGGTGGGAGGAAGGAGGATCAGGGTGAGGAATATGAGGTCCAGACTCATGGCTACTGAGACTTGACCGTGTGGAAGACAGGGTGGTGGTGGTGGTGGTGGCTAAGTGACTGGAAGCATTATCCGCTATCCAACCAACAACCTTTTGACACTGATCTGGGTTCAATAGTGGTGTGCTGCGGTCCCCTAGAAATTGGGACAGGAAGGTCAGGCCAGAAGATGTGGGTGTTTGTTGTGGCACAATTTCGGCTTGCCCGCGGCCTTGTCCTCGGCCTCTGCATGCACCATTACCATCACGTCCAGTTCCCCGTCCCTTGCCACGTGCCTTGCCCATTTTAAATGGAGGATAGTATCTTCCACGCTCACTACAAATGACTGAGTTTGAAGCGAAGTTATATGTGATCGGTGTTATGGAGAAAACAGAGTTTTAAATACCTGGCCTGTAGGTAAGTAGTGTGAACAGCAAACTGCTGTGAATTGCTTCACTGACACACTGAAAAAATGGAGGCCAGAAATGGCAGTATTTTCTGACAACGTATATGTGATCCGTGTGACGGAGAAAACACAGTTTTAAATAGCTGGATTTCTAGCGCTCTAATATGGAAAGGACCTGGCTGTATTCTGCAGTGCCAACAAGCAAATGGCGCAGAAAAACGGTGTTCTCTGGATTGCTTTATAAGCAAATAATGAGGATTAAGATCCAAAGAAAAGTATTCCTGGCCCCTGAGACCTGGGCCTTTGTATAGAAATATCTAACAGCAGCAGAAGGCAGAATTGGAATGGAGCCTCTTGTGCTATATGCACTGCAGTCTGCTATATACACTGCCTGCCTATATACACTGCCTGCCTGATATCTCTGCAGATGGATTAGTCCTCAGAAGGACTGTTTGTTGAGATGGATATGTGTAATGTGCGGTTTTTCTCACTACACTACCTAATACACAATCAAATCTCTCCCTAACGCAGCAGCAGCTCTCCCTACACTGTCTGATCCGGAGTGACTGTGATGAGCATGGCGGCGCCAGGTCAGATATAGACCTGATGACGCTGTGCGGCCAGCCAATCACTGTAATGCCCACAACCAACATGGCTATGGCATTACAGTGCATGGCAGGCAATCCCTGCATGTTCATTGGCTCTGTAAAGAGTGCCAAACATGCAGGGAGGGGACCCGACTTCCCGCCCGACCAACCCGGAAATACTCGGTGAGCGCAGAGCATCTCGAGCAGTGAGATACTCGGGCAAGCACCGAGCAGTAGCGAGCATGCTCGCTCATCACTAGTTGTCATTAAGATTTAAAAAGAGAAAACACAGAAATGTGACAGTAAATGGCTTCACCCAACCAATAACCATGAGTGGAGAAAAAGTGTTTTTGTTATCATTCATTTTCTCTGAAACAAGGCCAAGAAAGGAAAAATTCTGCCGGGGTATGTAAACTTTTGAGCAGAACTGTATATGCGCCAGCCCCAGTGTCTCCTATTCTATATACTCCAGCCCCAGTGTCTCCTATTCTATATACTCCAGCTTCTTCTGTGATGTATATGCTCTAGCCCCAATGTATCCTGTGATGAATATACGCCAGCCCCAGTGTCTCCTATTCTATATACTCCAGCCCCAGTGTCTCCTATTCTATATACTCCAGCTTCTTCTGTGATGTATATGCTCTAGCCCCAATGTATCCTGTGATGAATATACGCCAGCCCCAGTGTCTCCTATTCTATATACTCCAGCTCCAGTGTCTTCTGTGTCGTAGCTAATGTAGCCCTAATGTCTCTTATGCAGAGGCATCGCATGATAAAGCAGTGAGACACAAGCTCCCTGCCCTATCACTATCTCTTTCATATGCCACAGATCGCCATAGGCCTGCGGTTAACGAGATGTCAGCATACTCACGCAGGTGGCTCGATGACATCATTGCATCGCTCTGCTCTGCTGTCCCGCCATGGAATAGGAGACAGAGGCCGTGATGTAGGGAATCAGGATTAAGTGAGAATAAACTTTATTTTTTTAAATAATCGGGCAGTGGAGCCATCCTACTATATATCTGGAGTAGTGGGTCCATCATACTACATATGGAGTAGTGGGGCCATTATACTATATGTATGTGGGGCAGTGGGACCATCATAGTATATACAGGTGCATCTCACTAAATTAGAATATCTTCAAAAAGTTAATTTATTCCAGTTCTTCAATACTGTTTCAGTAGGCTCCACAATCATGAGGAAGACTGCTGACTTGACAGATGTCCAGAAGGCAGTCATTGCCACACTCCACAAGGTCCTAGAGTTCCAATTTTCATTTGGAAATCAAGGTCCCAGAGTCTGGAAGAAGAGTGGAGAGTCCACAATCCAAGCTGCTTGAGGTCTAGTGTGAAGGCTCCACAATCAGTGATGGTTTGGGGGGTCATGTCATCTGCTGGTGTAGGTCCACTGTGTTTTATCAAGACCAAAGTCAGCACAGCCGGCTACCAGGACATTTTACAGCACTTCATGCTTCCCTCTGCCGACAAGCTTTTTGGAGATGGAAATGTCATTCTCCAGCAGGACTTGGCCCCTGTCCACACGGCCAAAAGTACCAATACCTGGTTTACACACAACAGTATCACTGTGCTTGATTGGTAGCAAACTCGCCTGACCTTAACCCCATAGAGAATCTATTATAGAGAATCTATTATAGAGAATCTATCGTGTATTGTCAAAAGGAAGATGAGAGACACCAGACCCAACAATGCAGATGATCTGAAAGACAGCTTTTTGTATTGAAGAACTGAAATAAATTAACTTTTTGATGATATTCTAATTTAGTGAGATGCACCTGTATATGGAGCAGTGGGACCATCATGCTATATATATGGAGGAGTGGGGGCATCATACTAAATATAGAGCAGTGTGTGTGTGTCACCCCAGGCCTGGATGCCACAAACAATAATCTGTTTCTGAAAGCAGGAGGGAGGTCCCCTGGTTAGGGACAATTAGCATACAGCACCTCCTGTCCCAGGCCAGCAGGGGGAGCTGGCTGCCCCTATAAAAGCTGGAACTGGGGGCAGGGTTAGAGAAAACTGGAAGACCTAGCTCAGGAGTGAGACTAGTCCCAGAGAAGGAGGGACAGTTCAGCTGTAGCTGAGGAGTCCGTGAGGCAGAGGAGAAACTGCAAGCCAGGGACAGAGGCGAAGAGAGCCGGTCCTGGCAGAGAACCAATCTACCGGACATTGGGGTCCGAGGCTGTCAGGTTTACAAGCCCAGCAGCAGAGAACCAACCTGCGAGGGATTTCAGGTCCCTTGGCCTAAGAAGCCTGGAGGCTCCGCCACACAGAGGGACCAGTACATCGAGGAGCAAGCAACAGGTACCCAAGGCCTGAGTCGCATGCCATACAGGAGAGAAGTACACGGCCAGCTCAGGGACGTGGGCTATTACACCACGAAAAGGGGGATAGTCAGAAAGAGCATAAAGAGAACGGTAGGCCTACACACTCACCCTGACCAGTGGGGCTCGCCCGAATGCTCTCAGACACCCAGGTCCATTCCTAACCGGTACTGTTGGGTCATTAATAATATCTACAATAAAGACCCTGAACTGTTTGAAGCGGACTCTGAACTCTTACTATTGCGGCCTGCACTATCACCCCCAACATTCACCTACACAGCCCTGAGGCTACACTCTTCCCGTGGGGAGTTATCCTACCCCTGTGCTGCACACCAACACCAGCCTCAGCGGTCTGCCTTGCAGCGGCGGTTATCTCCAACCGCAATCCACGGGTGGCGTACTCGGACATTCAAAACACTGATAAATAGACTTACACCATTTGGTCTGACCACCCTGAGCCACAGGATCGGGTTGCCACTACTACCCCCATCAGCACCGTACACTAGAAGGCCCGGTTCCGGGTACCCCACGTCCCAGGGGGCGAGTCAGCTTTGGCGTAGTCGGCAGAATTGTGACCAACCCACCACAAACGGGTATTGCGTGCCTGGAAAAGACTCTATACATATCTGAGTGAAGTTTCCCGCCATTCGGGGCCATTTCCCGCCAATCGGAGCCGTTTCCCGCCATCGGGCACCATCTTCGGGACGCCGCGCGGGAAGAAGAGGGACGTGGACGTCCAAAAACGCGTGAGACCTGAAGCCCCGCCCTACGCTGAGACGCTGCTCAAGGTCCTGGATGGAGATCCAGCGGATGCCGACGTCATCACCGAGCAACGCAAGGTCCTCGCCCAGAGCATCGCGAGCGGAGCCGCGGCCTACAGAAGAGGATCGCCAGAAGGTAGGCCACGGTTAACTAGGGGGGAGGAAGATGTCGGACGCGGAGGGAACCTTTACCACCAGCGTAGCCGCTGCAGCTGTGATGCCGTTTTCCATGCCCTATATCCATAGGCGGATTATAATGAGGGCAATCCGGGCGACCGACCAGGGCCCCGAACCTGCAGGGGGCCCGCGGCTCCAGTCGGGGTGTCTAATGCCGGATTGCCCGCATTATATGTGCGGGCCGCCGAGGCACATAGCGGTAGCAGTGGCGGGAGGGGGGGGCCTGGACCGCTCCCCCAGCAGCGGCCGCCGCTACTTCTTCATTGGCCGGGCCAGCACTGCAGCAGTTAACTTCCCTGTGGTGGCCCGGCCGCGTCACTGCTAGGAGACATGGCCCTGTGCGCGGCTGTGTCTCCTAGCTGTGACGTCACACAGTGCGCCCCGGCCTGCAGTGCTGCACCGGAAAAGAGAGAGAGCAGGCAGGAGGAATTGAGCCGGGGGATGGTGAGTGTGTGTGTGTGTGGGCAGATGTGTGTGTGGGCAGGTGTATGTGTGTTTGTGGGCAGGTGTCTGTGGGGGCAGGTGTCTGTGTGGGCAGGTGTGTGTGTGTGTGTATATGTGTATGTGTGTATATGTGTGTGTGTCTGTGTGGGCAGGTGTGTGTGTGTGTGTATATGTGTGTGTGTATATATGTGTGTGTGTGTGTGGGCAGGTGTCTGTGTGGGCAGGTGTCTGCGTGGGCAGGTGTGGGTGTCTGTGTGGGCAGGTGTGTGTGTGTGTGTGGGCAGGTGTGTGTGTGGGCAGGTGTGTGTATATGGGTGTGTGTGTGTTTTTGCGGGCAGGTGTCTGTGTGGGCAGATGTGTGTGTGGGCAGGTGTGTGTGTGTGTGTGGGCAGGTGTGTGTGTGTGTGGGCAGGTGTGTGTGTGTGGGGGCTGGTGTGTGTGTGTGTGGGTAGGTGTTTGTGTGGGCAGGTGTGTATGTCTTTGGGCAGGTGTGTGTGTGTGTGGGCAGGTGTGTGTGTGTGGGCAGGTGTGTTTGTGTTTGGGCAGGTGTGTTTGTGTTTGGGCAGGTGTGTTTGTGTGTGGGCAGGTGTGTGTGTGTGTGGGCAGGTGTGTGTGTGTGTGTGTGTGGGCAGATGTGTATGTATGTGGGCAGGTGTGTGTGTGTGTGTGTGTGGGCAGGTGTGTGTGTGTCTGTGTGGGCAGGTGTGTGTGTGTGTCTGTGTGGGCAGGTGTGTGTGTGTATATGTGTGTGTGTGTGTGTGTGTGTGGGCAGGTTAGAAAGTCTTGCCCTGTTGAACACTACACCTGACTTGAGGCCACCAGCTCTTGGTTGTCCAATGTTCTTGCTTCTCTAGGGCTCTTCTCAGATATTCATTATACCAGCTCCCCAGAATACCAAAGTTAGGGTGGGTGACCGCGAGCCCTGGTGGTGGTCATAACTGCGGCCACCCAGGGGCAATACTCCATAACAACAATCCCCTGAGGTGGTGTAGGATGTAAGGACCTATTCACACTACATTCAGCGCTGCATTCAGGTCTTTACACAAGGCTTACAACTGAATCCCTGAAATTCAGGATTGTGCTGTCTGAAATGAGACATCTGAAAGCAGAGAAAATGGAGCCTAAAGATTCAGATTTTAGCCTCGGCTTGCCTTTGTTCAAATCAATGGCTATGTCAAGGCACACCTGAATGCCATTTTTCAGGGATTTAGATAGAAGCCTGGAAAGAGGAGATGAATGCATTGCAAAATTCAGTGTGAATAGGCCCTTATATCTGGAGTCTTGATATTGATGCCACAAGCATTTTACTTGTTTTTAACTTAAAAAAAAAATACACACACACAAATTATACACACACACACACACACTATACATACACACACAGTATACATACACACACATTATACACACACACACTATACATACACACACACAGATGTGTATGTGGGCAGGTGTGTGTGTGTGTGGGCAGGTGTGTGTGTGTGTGATGTCTGTCTGTTTGTGTGTGTGTGTGTGTGTGGGCTGATGTCATTGTGTGATGTCTGTTTGTATGTATTTTTGTGTTTCAAATGTGTTTATGCGTGTCTGTATATGTTTGTGTGTGTGTATGACTGCATGCGGCCTCCTGCTGAATATAGTTGGCGCCATGCGGCCTCCTGATGTCTCTGGGGGGCTCCGTGCAGCCTCCTGCTGTGTATAGATGGCTACGTGCGGCCCCCCGCTGTTTATAGACTGCGCCGTGCGGCCCCCCGCTGTGTATAGATGGCTACGTGCGGCCCCCCGCTGAGTATAGATGTCGCCGTGCGGCTTCCTGCTGTGTATAGATGGCTACGTGCGGTCTCCCGCTGAGTATAGATGGCGCTGTGCGGCCTCCTGCTGTCTCTGGGGGGAGCGCAGTGCGGCATCTATACTCAGCAGGAGGCCGCACGTAGCCAGCTATACACGTATACTCAGCAGGAGGCCGCACGTAGCCATCTATACAGTGTCATCTATACACAGCGGGAGGCCGCACGGCGCCATCTATACACAGCGGGAGGCCGCACGGTGCCATCTATACACAGCGGGAGGCCGCACGGCGCCATCTATACACAGCGGGAGTCTCAGTGCTTTGTAAGAGCAGTCAATAAATTCTGCTTGACTAATTCTGAGCACCATAAAGTCTGGTTCGCTTCTAACCTGCTGTCTTCATTTTCAGCTTGCTGAATTCTAACTCATTTACTGTCATTCGAGACGATGCCTTTGCTGGTCTCTTTCACCTTGAATACCTGTAAGTGCTCCACTTAATGTCATATTTTTGATTCTGTTCTTCTTCATCTTTTGGCATGTGCAATTGTATGAGCAAGTATTCATATGAATTTATGACCTACTTAAACCTTTGAGGACCTTAAATTTTATTCAATCAAATTTTTTTCCAGTTTAAAACTATGGGACATATATGTGCCTTGGTCCTCAAAGGGTTTTTAAAGGGGCTGCAAACATAAATATGAAAAAAATAATTCAATTAGTGCTTTTTGTGTTCATTTAATTTTTATTTGAAGTCCATTTTTTTATATACCTTGAAATTAAGCCCTACCCCATGGAATGAAGCCCTACCTACATGACATCTGAGAGCTACATGGATCCCGCTTGTGAGGTGCCTGTCCGTCACTACTATTCAGTTTTAGGGTCCACTCACTAAGCCATATATTCTCTCATGCAAGAGAATAGGGCCAATTATGCTAATGACACTCGGCTCAAACTCTGTCAGAGCTTCAACTGAGTGTGATCCGATTCTCTCGCAGCACAGATATGGAGAAGGTGGAGAACTTAATTTCTCCATCTTCTCCATAGTCTCTGTGAGTGTTCATCGGACTGCACTTGGATGACATCCGAGTGCAGTCCAATGTTTTACGTGCACCCATAGACTTGTATGGGTGCACATGGTCTGAATATCGAATGAGATTATTTTCTCATGCCAATAATCGCACTGTCCCATAGTATAACATAGAGCCGAGTCCTATCCGATAAAACATCACATAGCATTCGGCCGTGTTATACGACAGTGTGAGCGAGCCCTTAGAGTCAAGGAATATTTACATGCAGATGATGATATTACTCTCCAAGTGTATATTTTTTTAGGCGAGTTCATAGTAAATGCTTTGCATTTTTGACATGTGATCAACTAAAGAACAAGAAAGATTTAGGACCTCCCCTATAGAGAAACGGAAAATAGTTTGGAGGACTTGCATGTCCTTTTTTATTTATTATGAGAAAATCATAAAAGATCCCGTTTTTTAACCATGCTGTGACTTTCTGCTGAGGGAGAGGGAGAGAGCTGCCCTATTCAGAGTCTGTAATAAGACCTGCTGACAAAAGTGTTGAAGATACAGTCTAATGTGAATTAACAATGAAAAAAAGTTAATTTAACAAATGGCTTGTATTTTTTTTAATACAAACTTTTTTGTCTTTACAGCTCCTTTAAAGGGAATCTGTCATCAGGTTTTTGCCACCTAATCTGAGAGCAGCATAATGTAGGGTTAGAGGCACTGATTCCAGTAATGTGTCACTTACAGGGCTGCTTAGTGTTGCTTTGATAAAATCATTGATTTGTCAGAAGGTAATTATCACTAGATGACTAGTAAGTTCTGTAGGACCCCACCCCCATCACTGATCAGTAGATTTCTGTGTACACTGAGCATGGGCAGAAAGCTGCCAATCAGTGGTGTGGGTGGGGCTATGCAGAGCGCAGCATTCAGAGAGCTGCTAGATCTGCAGCAGATAAAACGGTGATTTTCTCAAAATGACAACAAGCAGCTGAAAAAGTGACACATCGCTGGAATCAGGGTATCTGCCCCAATATTGTGCTGCTCTCAGATGAAGCTGCACAATTAATATTATGCCAAATTAATTTCCCGTGAACTATCACATGATCTATCACAGGGGATCATGTGACATGTCACGTGATAAATCAGGTGTGTGGAGGGGGCCCGCGCCTTCTAAACTGCCCGGGGCCCTTGCTACTCTTAATCCACCCCTGCCTATATCCCCGGAGCGGCCTGGCTGCCCCAGTATGCCGGCGAGTCGCATACCTTGGGCGACTTTAAAGAAAGGCTGTATAGACTGTTCAAAGTTTATCCCCTGACAGAAGAACAGAAAGTAAGCATACTGATAGGGCAGTTAACTGGTGCGGCCCAGCGGGAGGTAAAGTCTTGGACAGCTGAGGAGAAAAGGACTGTAAGGGGGGTTCTGACCCGTCTACGGGACACCTTTGATACCCGTACCTCAGCAGAAATCAAAATGCGGTTCTATGGATGTAAGCAGCGAGCTCAAGATAGCATCCGAGATTATGCCCTAAATTTACAGGAAGCCTTGGGGGCAATTAAGCAAGCTGACCCTGGCAGCGTGCAGGATACAGATAAACTATTGACTGACCAGTTCATAGAAGGTCTGCTGTCCAGCGCCCACAGAACCCAGCTGCGCCTCATGGCCCTACAGAACCCCGATTTGACTTTTGCACAGTTCAAAGATAGGGCCATCCAGGTGCTCCGAGAACCTGCACCGGGTGGCGCTGTAGCTTCCCGGCGCCCTGCCATCCCTTACCACCAGGGGGCGGCGCCCTATCCCGCAGACCTTGTGGGGGCTGATGCGCAGGCCCTAAATCCATCCCCGCCTGCAAACCTGCACCATCAGGTCCAAGAACTAACAAAGAGTGTTGCTGCATTGACCAGGACCGTACAGTCATTACAGATGGACCCGTCAGGACCAATCAAGCTGGCTTCCAGTCCGGAGGATGTCCCGTGGCGTCGACGGAGGAGGATCCCGTCGTTCAGAGGGAGGCCCGCCGATCATTACACTGAGGATGGACAGCCGATTTGCCACCGTTGCAGCCAGCCGGGACACGTAGCCAGGTACTGTACTTTAAATGGGTCCGACCTGGGGCAAAGGGCCAACCCCCAGGCATAAGGTCATCAGGCCCATCTAATTGGCGTGATAAGTACGTAGGGGGACGCCCGGTTTTACCCGTAGTGCTGGACGGTATCCCCATGAGTGCACTGCTGGACACCGGGTCCCAAGTGATTACCATCCCTTATGTACTTTTCAAGCAGTACTGGAGTGACACTGATATAACTCGTTATCCAGACGATGACTTGAGCATCATCGCCAGCAATGGTCAACCCGTGCCGCAGGTGGGGTTCAGAGAGATGACCATTAAGATTGGTAAAGTTGAACTGCTGGCACAGGGAGTGATCATTGTGGACATTGACCGTCGAGAAAGTCACCCTAAAATAACCTTGGGTACTAATGTGATTGAAAATTGTCTTTCAGAAGCAATTGTAATTTTGCAGCAGGTGGCGATGAACGCGAGCTCCAGCCAACAGAGGGTCCTCCAGAAGGAGATAAGAGCCCTGATGAGATGGCAAAAGGTAGAACTGTCTGGTGGTGAGATCGGTAGCGTGAGGATGAGCGACCCGTTCCCCATTGCCATGCCCCCCAAAAGTGAAATGATCTGGTGTCGGACTGCAATCGGGTTAAGAGGGAGAGACTACCAAGCCATGGTAGAACCCGTGTACTCAGACAGCAGGCCCACCATTTTGACAGCCCGGGGGGTGGTCGATGTCCGCCATGGAAGGGTGCCCGTCCGGATCTTAAACATTGGGGAAAGGGAAGTAGACTTGCCCCGGTACGCTACACTAGCCAAATTGTATACTGTTGAACACAATGCTGTCAGGGCCATGGAACCCTTGCCTCCATCTCCCCAGGCGGAGGGTAATGGTTCCCAGAAACCCAAGGAGGACTGGTGCCAGAAACTCCACGTGGGTGCTGACTCCACTCCCTTGCACCAAAAACAAGGAGTCTACCGGGTGGTTCAAGAGTACGAGAGAATCTTTAGTAAGCACCCGCTAGACTTCGGCAGAGTGAAAGGGGTAGAACACCACATCCCCACGGTGAGCCACCCACCAATAAAAGAAAGATACAGACCTGTACCACCCCGCACACTATCAGAACGCAAAGGGCATGCTGAGAGAAATGAAGGAAGCCGGGGTCATTAGAGACAGTTGTAGCCCCTGGGCAGCCCCCTTGGTTCTGGTAAAAAAGAAAGACTGTACTATGAGAATGTGCGTGGACTATAGAGAAGTCAATCGTATCACCCATAAAGACGCATACCCGTTGCCTAGAATAGAGGAGTCTTTGGTCGCACTAAAATCAGCTAATTTATTCTCTACTTTGGACCTTACTAGTGGGTACTGGCAGGTTCCTGTGGCAGAGGCTGATAAGGAGAAGACCGCCTTCACCACCCCGATGGGATTAAGTGAATTCAACTATATGCCGTTCGGGCTCTGCAACGCACCCGGGACCTTCCAGAGGCTGATGGAATGCTGTCTAGGGCACCGAAACTTTGAGACGGTCCTACTTTACCTGGACGACGTGATTGTCTATTCGAAGACTTACGAGGACCATCTAAAGCACCTGGCCGAGGTGTTCGTGGCCCTGGCAGGCTTTGGCATGAAAGTGAAACCCTCCAAGTGCCATCTGTTAAAGCCGAAGGTACAGTACCTGGGACACGTGGTGAGTGCAGAAGGAGTAGCCCCCGACCCTGACAAAATCATGGCAATAAAGAACTGGCCAAGCCCCTCTAACATAAAAGAAGTGAGGCAGTTCGTCGGGTTGGTAGGCTACTACCGAAGGTTCATCCCCAGGTTCACCAAGATGGCAGCCCCTATGCAGGACCTCCTTATAGGACAATCTAAGACCAGAAGCCAAAAGCCACCCTTCAAGAGGGACAAGCCGGAAGAGGAGTCCTTCCGCCAGCTGAAGATGGCCCTCACGGGGGATGAGATCCTGGCCTACCCTGATTATGGCCAGCCTTTTATCCTCCACACAGACTCCAGTAATGTGGGGCTGGGAGCCGTACTGTCACAGAACCAACAGGGCAGAGAAAGGGTGATCGCGTACGCCAGCCGGAAGCTGAGGCCCACCGAGAGAAGCCCGGAGAATTACAGCTCCTTTAAGCTGGAGTCCTTGGCAGTGGTGTGGGCCATAACAGAACGTTTCAAGCATTACCTGGCCTCTGTGAAGTTCACTGTGTACACGGACCACAATCCGTAGACACATCTGGACAATGCGAGACTTGGTGCCCTAGAGCAGCGGTGGATGGCCCGGCTAGCAAACTATGACTTCACCATCAAGTACCGGGCAGGCCGAGCCAATGCCAATGCAGATGCCCTATCGAGAATGCCCCACTTGCCCGATGAGGGAAAAGATCCAGACGAGTTGGAGGAAATAGAGCTCCCTGCATTCCACCAGTACGGGGCCACTCAGTACTCCCACCGTGTAAGAGACAAAGACTTGACCACTGTCATGTTCAATCCCTTACCTCACCACGGCTGGGCTGAAACGCAAGATAGTGACCCTGCAATTCGCCTGGTGAAAGACCTGTTGACCCAGGCAGATGCTAGCCCTGGCTCGGACGCTCCAGAGGAAGCCAAGCAGTTATGGAAGGAGAAAAGCAGGCTATTCCTCTACGAAGGTAAGCTGTGCAGAAGGCTTGTCAACCACCGGACGCACGAGCTGACCTGGCAGGTAGTGGTACCGAGACGAGATGCAGCAATGGTCCTGGAGGCCTACCATGACAGAGCGGGACACTTCGGGTGGAAGAAACTGGAGTTCCTACTGAGAGAGTGGTTGTACTGGGTCGGAATGAGAGGGGCCATAGAGAAGTGGTGCAGGGACTGCGGCCCATGTAACCTCAGAAGGAAGGACTGTACCAGCCAGAAGACGCCCTTGATGCCCATCATCACCAGGCAGCCTCTTGAGCTGGTAGCTCTGGACCATGTGAAACTGGCTCCAAGCCGGTCGGGCTACGTCTATGCCCTGACAATAGTGGACCACTATTCCCGGTTCCTGGTGGTGGTTCCTGTTAAAGACTTGACAGCCCAAACAGCGGCCAGAGCCTTCCAACAACACTTCTGCCGTCCACACGGGTATCCGGAACATGTCTTGACAGATCAAGGTCCAGAGTTTGAGGCTGAAATCTTCCAGGAGTTCTGCAACCTCTACGGCTGTAAGAAGATTCGGACAACGTCTTACCACCCACAAACCAACGGGCTATGTGAGAAAATGAATAATATCGTCATTGATCTCATCAAAACGTTGCCCCTGGAAGAACGCAGCCTGTGGCCGGAGAAGCTGCCAGACCTGATAGACTTATACAACCATATCCCGGTGAATGCTACAAATTGCACCCCGGCTTACCTGATGAGGGCAAGACCAGGTAAGCTGCCGATAGACCTGGAGATGGGAGTCCTCCCCACCTCCCCAGACGCGGACTGGGATACGGAACGGCGGCTACAGTACAAGAAGGTACAGGAGAGTGTGGAGAGGAGTCTGGCTCAAGCGAGAGAAAAGCAAGAGAGGCTCTTCAACCAACACGCCCCTGCTGGTCCCCTGGAACCTGGTGAGCAGGTCCTGAAGCGGAAGAGAAGGCTTCACAAGCTAGATGACCAGTGGGAGAGCGACCCGTACACAGTACTGCAGTCCAACCACAACAACCCGAAGGTATGTGTAATTACCAAGGATGGAGGAGAAACCACTAGCACCGTCTCCAGAGACCACCTAAAAAGGTGCCCCAAGCAACTACAGAGTGCAGGAGAAGATCAAGATGACCTTGAACCCGCAGAAGACAAGAAAGAAATGATCAGCACAGTTCTTGGAGAGTTCCCCCGGTCCTGGACTCGGATAAATGATGCAATAGTGGTACCCGTCCTACACTTCCTTCAATCAACCCAGCAGGAACCTACAGGAGAGCAGGAGGAATCAGAAGACCAATCAGCCCTAGAGGCAGAAGAACCCATGCCACCAACCCAGGAGAGTCAACCCTCTGCTGACAGTGAGCCTGCCATACCTGCGGTAAGCCAAAGGACCCGCAGATAGCTGCCTGCACTGCCTGTAAACCCAGCTAGTAGCTGTACCCTGAATGCTAGTGGGGAAAGTCAGGTTAGACCACCACCAGACAGTGGGTTACGCAGGTCAACCCGGAGCACTAGGGGGCAAATACCAGCTCGCTGGAAGATCTAAATGCTGTATATTGTAAATGTTTTATGTTTGTTGCCTGGTTGCTAATTATGTTTTTCCAGTCTTTCTAGTTCATGGACTAACAGGTTATGGACGCTGAATAACCGGAACTGTCTTGTAGATAGTTGCACTTGGTGCCCTCTTTCGAAGATGGCCACGGAAGAAAAATCTGTCCGGTGTGGCCTCCTTGCAGCCCAAAGTAGAGAGCTCAGCCTTGTCGCCACGCCCAAGGCGAGGAACTTGGGGTTTATGGAAACAGGTCCCCACACCGTGGAAAACTTCACACCTTGTTGGGTGACATGGACACCCGGTCACGGAAGCGCCGTGACCTCAAGGACAAAATATACTTGTATATATGTTATGTTGTCATTTATACCCTGTATTTGTGTTTCCTGTTTAGTCCGGAGTACTAAATTTTACTAGGGGAGAATGTGTCACCCCAGGCCTGGATGCCACAAACAATAATCTGTGTCTGAGAGCAGGAGGGAGGTCCCCTGGTTAGGGACAATTAGCATACAGTACCTCCTGTCCCAGGCCAGCAGGGGGAGCTGGCTGCCCCTATAAAAGCTGGAACTGGGGGCAGGGTTAGAGAGAACTGGAAGACCTAGCTCAGGAGTGAGACTAGTCCCAGAGAAAGAGGGACAGTTCAGCTGTAGCTGAGGAGTCCGTGAGGCAGAGGAGAAACTGCAAGCCAGGGACAGAGGTGACGAGAGCCGGTCCTGCAAGAGAACCAATCTACCGGGCATTGGGGTCCGGGGCTGTCAGGGTTACAAGCCCAGCAGCAGAGAACCAACCTGCGAGGGATTTCAGGTCCCTTGGCCTAAGAAGCCTGGAGGCTCCGCCACACAGAGGGACCAGTACAGTGAAGAGCAAGCAATAGGTACCCAAGGCCCTAGTCGCATGCCATACAGGCGAGAAGTACACGGCCAGCTCAGGGACGTGGGCTATTACACCACGAAAAGGGGGATAGTCAGAAAGAGCATAGAGAGAACGGTAGGCCTACACACTCACCCTGACCAGTGGGGCTCGCCCGAATGCTCTCAGACACCCAGGTCCATTCCTAACCGGTACTGTTGGGTCATTAATAATATCTACAATAAAGACCCTGAACTGTTTGAAGCGGACTCTGAACTCTTACTATTGCGGCCTGCACTATCACCCCCAACATCCACCTACACTGCCCTGAGGCTACACTCTTCCCGTTAGGAGTTATCCTACACCTGTGCTGCACACCAACACCAGCCTCAGCAGTCTGCCTCGCAGCGGCGGTTATCCCTGACCGCAATCCACGGGTGGCGTAGTCGGACATTCAAAACACTGATAAATAGACTGCCACCATTTGGTCTGACCACCCTGAGCCACGGGATCGGGTTGCCACTACTACCCCCATCAGCACCGTACACTAGAAGGCCCGGTTCCGTGTACCCCACGGCCCAGGGGGCGAGTCATGTGCATCAAATTATACATACACATATGGGGCAGTGGGGCTTCATACTATATACAGGTGCTTCTCACAAAATTAGAATATCATCAAAAATTTGTTTATTTCAGTTCTTCAATGCAAAAAGTGAAACTCCTATATTATATAGAGTCATTACACACAGAGTGATCTATTATATAGAGTCATTACACAGAGGGATCTATTATATAGAGTCATTACACACAGAGGGATCTATTATATAGAGTCATTACACACAGAGGGATCTATTATATAGAGTCATTACACACAGAGGGATCTATTATATAGAGTCATTACACACAGAGGGATCTATTATATAGAGTCATTACACACAGAGGGATCTATTATATACAGTCATTACACACAGAGGGATCTATTATATAGAGTCATTACACACAGAGGGATCTATTATATACAGTCATTACACACAGAGGGATCTATTATATAGAGTCATTACACACAGAGTGATCTATTATATAGAGTCATTACACACAGAGGGATCTATTTTAAGTGTTTATTTCTGTTAATGTTGATGATTATGGCTTACAGCCAATGAAAACACAAACGTCATTATCTCAGTAAATTAGAATACTTCATAACAACAGCTTGAAAAATGTTTTAAAATCCGAAAAGTTGGGCTACTGAAATGTATGTTTAGTAAATGCCCTCAATACTTGTTCGGGCTCCTCGTGCATCAATTACTGCATCAATGCGGCAATGTGGCATGGAGGCGATCAGCCTGTGGCACTGCTGAGGTGTTATGGAAGCCCAGGTGGCTTTGATAGCAGCCTTCAGCTCATCTGTATTGTGGGGTCTGGGGTCTCATCTTCCTCTTGACAATATCCCATAGATTCTCTATAATAGATTCTCTATGGGGTAAAGGTCAGGCGAGTTTGCTGCCATTCAAGCACAGTGATACTGTTGTGTGTAAACCAGGTATTGGTACTTTTGGCAGTGTGGACAGGGGCCAAGTCCTGCTGGAGAATGACATTTCCATCTCCATAAAGCTTGTGGGCAGAGGGAAGCATGAAGTGCTGTAAAATGTCCTGGTAGACGGCTGCGCTGACTTTGGTCTTGATAAAACACAGTGGACCTCCACCAGCAGATGACATGGCCCCCCAAACCATCACTGATTGTGGAGACTTCACACTAGACCTCCAGCAGCTTGGATTGTGGCCTCTCCACTCTTCCTCCAGACTCTGGGACCTTGATTTCCAAATGAAATGCAAAATTTACTTTTCATCTGAAAACAACACCTTGGGCCACTGAGCATCATTCCAGGTCTTTTTCCCTTTGGCCCAGGTAAGACGCTTCTGGCGTTGTCTATTGGTCATGAGGGGCTTGACACAAGCAATGCGCCACTTGTAGCCCATGTCCTGGATACGTCTGTGTGTGGTGACTCTTGAAGCAATGACTCCAGCAGTAGTCCACTCCGTGTGAATCTCCCCCAAATTTTTGAATGGCCTTTTCTTAGCAATCCTTTCAAGGCTGCGGTTATCCCAGTTGCTTGTGCACCTTTTTCTACCACACTTTTTCCTTCCACGTCCATTAATATGCTCGGATACAGCACTCTGTGAACAGCTGCTTCTTTAGCAATGACCTTTTGTGGCTTACTCTCCTTGAGGAGTGTGTCAATAACTGCCTTCTGGACATCTGTCAAGTCAGCAGTCTTGCCCATGATTGTGGAGCCTACTGAAACTGACTAAGGGACCTTTTTAAATGCTTAGGAAGCCTTTGCAGGTGTTTCTTGCTAATTCTAATTTACTGAGATAATGACTTTTGTGTTTTCATTGGCTGTAAGCCATAATCATCAACATTAGCAGAAATAAACACTTAAAACAGATCACTCTGTTTGTAATGACTCTGTATAATATATGAGTTTCACTTTTTGGATTTAAGAACTGAAATAAATTCACTTTTTGATGATATTCTAATTTTCTGAGAAGCACCTGTATGTAGCAGTGCGGCAATTATACTATATACAGTCAGGAGTATAAGTACTTGATACACTGACAATTTCGAAAGTTTTTCCACCTACAAAGAATGAAGAGGTCTGTTTTGTTCTACTTAACTGCTGCAACTTGGACCTTTAACAGGATTTATATTTCACCTATGAGAAAGCATACTATGTATATTTGGCAGATTAACTCAGGCATGTTTATGATAAACTGAATACCTGGATTGGAGTCCTATTTGTATACAGAATACTGACTATTAATGCTGGCAGAGTAAGTCTTAGGCTATATTCACACTAGGTGTTTTTTTCTGCAGCAAAACATAATCTCTTGGCAGGAAAGAAGTAGCGTCAAAAATGCAGGTTTTGGTGTGTTTTTTTGCAGTGGTTCTTGGTGCATTTTTGGTGCGTTTTTCAGGATCCCAAAGTTCAGCTTTGCTTCCACCATAGACACATGAAAACAGGTCACCATTGCAAGACATATGTTCATGAAAAAGTACACATTACAAATGTAACAGGTGGGGGTGGGGGGTGAATTGGTCTGGAATGGTTTATCTAAGACCCTGGCAGTGCATTGAATTTGTAGGACACTATTTACTTTCACATTATGGTTTGCCATTGAGTTGCTCTGGCATTGTTCATTTTCACACCTCCCTGGGCCACACGTGTTGTTCAATCTCACACCTAGCTCAACCAATGTTTACTTTGTAGGCATCACTAATTTAATTAAACTGTAATAATCCAAGCTGCTATCTCAGGTGACCAAGACAAGATGGTTTAAACTTGGGAAAATCACAAGAATAAATGTGTGTCACATACTTGCTTTTTTCACTAAAAACGCAGCAAAATGTTCACACTAGGCTTTTTTTCAGCATTTTTTTCCACCACCCTTTTTTTTAATGGGTGAAAAACGCTGAAACAAGTGACATACTCTATTGCAAAAAGCCATGGAAAGCACAAAATACTGAGGACAAATAAGCAAGCTTTGTGCATGAGATTTCGGAAATCTCATAGACTTTGTTGGTACTGTAAAACGCAGCTGAAAATTTGCATAAAAAAGCCCGCTAAAAAAACGTCTAGTGTGAATATAGCCTTGTATAACAGTTCGCCAATGAGTTAGGATATATGACCACGATGCAGAAATGCTGCGGATTTTTCCTAAGCGTTTCTGCATCTCCCTGGGTTGTCAAGCGCTTTGCCAAGTGATTTTAGCATCACTTGGAAAAGTGCTTGACAACTTGGTCACACTATATAATTCCATGCAACCGGCATGGATTTATATAGTGTGACCAAGTTACAATGCTGCATCAATAATGAAAAAAAAGAATAATAATGGTGAAAAATAAAAAAAACCCATTATACTCATCTTCCGATGGTCCTCGATCTCCTTCTCCGGTGCGTCCGGTGTCTTCGGCGGATCACGGTGCTGTAAAAGGACCTTCCATGACGTCATTTAGTCATGTGACAGGTCACGCGACCGCCGATGTCAGCGGTCGCGTGACCTGTCACATGACTAAATGGCGTCATGGAAGGTCCTTTTACCACCGCGAGCAGCCGAAGAGCCAGCAGCACCGCCGGGAGCAGACAGGGGCCATCAGAAGGTAAGTATATGTTTATTTTTTATTTCAATTCTATTTTAACTACAGGTACTATGGTACCCGGGTCTGGAGGAGAGTCTCTTCATCTCCTGACCCGGGTACCATCCACGCATTGAGTCGCATAATATCCACATGTGTATTTGTAGTCATGCGGATGTTATGCGTTCCAATGCAAGTCAATGGCGGCTAAATCGCAGCGACTCTGCAAAATTAAAGGACGTGCTGCGGATTTTTCCGCAATGATAATCCGCAGCGGAAATCTCCGCGGCATGTGCACAGCACATGCGGATTATCATTGGGGACCATTGCAGACCTATCACCAAGCGTTTTTTAAGTGTTTCCGCGGCTGAAGTTACGCTGCAGAAACGCCTAAAAAACGCATAGTGGGCACACAGCCTTAAAAGTTCTATGGTGAAGAAAAACACGTGAGATAATAAATGCGAAATATACAATATTTCCCATAATATGACTGAGGATATCTTTAGGGTGTATTCACTGTTTTTCTTCTGCAGCAAAAATGCTGTGTTTTACAGTACCATCTTAGTGAATGACATTTCTGAAATCTCATTCACATGCTGTTTTTTTTGCATTTTTTTTAAATCTGCAGCTTGTCAAGTCTTTCAGAGGTTTTGCAGCATTTTTCACCCATTCAAATGAATGGAAAAAAAAACACAAGTAAAAACACCTGAATTTTAAGCAGCGTTTTTCCTGCCTCCTTTGATTTTTGGGATAGAAATAAAATGCTGCCAAAATCCAACTTGTGAACACACCTTTATCCTGGATGTGTTCTAATTGGATATAAAATAGAACGGCCATGATAACATGGGTAGTTAATTGTATGGTGTTTTCACTTTATATAATACCAGGCCGCATTCTATTTGCGCAGAGCTGCTTCGTGAAGATTTTATCACAAGATTCCGTGATGACATCACAGGTGATGGTGACATCACTGCTCACAGGCGCTATATATACAATGCACATAGGCTCACCCGTGCCTTTCTTGGCTCTATAGTGACTGATAGCACTTGCAGTTTTTCACTATGGCTGGAATTGTTTTGGACATTCCTCAGGTAAAAGCACTATTGTTGATCCTTATGATCAATCGTCCTAACAGTGTGCTTCTACCACCCGATGGCGTCCTCAGCTTTACTCACCGGCTGGTGATGGAGCTAGTAAAGGATTGCCTGACCAAACACCGACAACGTCGTCTAACGTCAGACTATCTGACGGATTTACTTCAGAACATCAGGACATTACTACACCAGGTAAGTGGCGGACACTCTGCACAGAACATCTCAATATTAATAGATAATAATGGAGGGATAGAAGCTTTTTCTTCTAATATATCGTATTTTGCAGACCATAAGACGCACCAAAAATTTTTGGGAGGTAAATAGGAAAAACATTTATTATAATAAAATGGGGTTCTGTCTTATAGTCCTGTCTTATAGTCCGAATTTTCGGTTGCTTACTGAGGGGGGTGGTGGCAGTGGAGCGAGGTCACAGGAGGCAGAGTCGCTGCTGCAGGAAGTCGGCAGTAGGAGTGGGGCGCTGCTGCGGGCCCCAAGCTGGGAGGAGCGGGGTGTCCAGAAGGTGCGAGGCTGCGGGCCCTGGGCTTCAAGGAAATGTTAGCGGTAATTCAGGAGGGGAGGCCCTGCTCTGCTTATTGATTTCTCTGCAGTGGGCTTCAAGAAGTAGGCTGCTGGAGATGGCCAATACGCAGATTGAGATCTCAGCTCCTCATTGAGCCGAGATCTAAATCTGCACATGCACTGCCTCCAGCGGCCATTTGCTTGAAGCCCACCGCCAGAAAATCAATGGGCAGAGCGGGGACTCCCCTCCTAAATCACCGCTAACATTTCCTTGAAGCCCAGGGCCCGCAGCCTCGCACTTCCTGGATACCCCGCTCCTCCCAGCTCGGGGCCCGCAGCAGCGCCCCACTTCTACTGCCTGCTTCCTACAGCAGTGACCCTACCTCCTGTGACCTCACTCCACCACAGCCACCCCCCTGGTAAGCTACATTCAGACAATTATTATTATTAATAATCTGTCTGATATGCTGGGGTGGAGAGTTCCAGAGTAGGGGGGATGCACGGGAGAAATCTTGTATGCGATTGTGGGAAGAGGAGATAAGAGGGGAGTAGAGAAGAAGATCTTGTGAGGATCGGAGGTTGCGTGCAGGTAAGTACCGGGAGACTAGGTCACAGATATATGGAGGAGACAGGTTGTGGGTGGCTTTGCATGCCAAGGTTAGGGTCTTGAACTGGAGTCTCTGGGTAATGTGTAGCCAGTGAAGGGATTGGCGGAGCGAGGGGAGAAGCCAGGGAATAGCGGGGGGACAGGTGGATTAGTCAGACAGCAGAGTGTAGGATAGATTGGAGGGGTGCGAGAGTGTTAGAAGGGAGGTCAAAAATTTTGGAAAAAAGGCATCTTATAGTCCAAAAAATACGGTAAAACACAATGAGTCCCCAAATACAGTATGTAGTCATTGTATCTGCAGACAGAGAACCGATGTCATATACAATTTCCGCCTCCATTCTGACCGCTCTCATCTCAAAATTCTCCTTTCCATTTTTCCTTCTTTATAGGCTGAAGAAAGATCTCAGACTGAAGATTTGGCTGTCTTTAAAGAACTGGCCGAAAAAGTCCTGTCTATACTAGAACGCTCATTGGAACGCCCGGTAAGGATCAATATTAATAGACGTATCTTAATCCACCGTATCTGAGGAGACTTTCTGAGAAAAGGTCTGAAGATGGCGCGGGATTTGTATCGTTACAATTGGTGCATCTGTAAATGTTGGTTTAGTCCTTCATGATTTATGTATTTGGTGATTTAGTGAAATCTTCCACATATTAATTATATATATTATATCTATCAGGAAACAACAGGAGGCGACGCCAAACATGGGCAAAATGTGACCCCGAAAATCCCTGACCCTAATAGGAGTCAGCCGGAGCTGAACAGCGATCTGATTACAGGTGAGCGATCACCCGACCTTCTACAAGGAATGTCCAGATATTACAGAGGACGGAGGATAATGTTAGATTTACTCTCTACTCTGTGTAATGGGAACCTGGCAGCACATTGTTACATATAGAAGTAGTGGTGTGACGGTATAGGCCTTTGTCCCCTAATAATAATTGTTTGTAGAAATCCAATGTGCCAGTCAGGAGAAATGTAAAGTGGACACCATATACAAATCACAATGGAAGTGCACTGGGGGTGTGAAAGAAGAAATCCAAGTGCAGTGACACGCCCCCAGTGCACTTCCAGGCTAATTTGCAAATCTCTCCTATGTTTCAGCTCTCTTACCATCACTCGTATGTGCAGCGTGGGTGGGGGGTTCCTCATTCATGTGATGGAGGGTCCATTCTGCAGTGCTATAGCAAGTAACATGAAATAAATTATATTTAAATTGCATTACTGCTCTAGAAAATGGGAAAAAACTAAGATACTGAGCACATAATTTGGCCAATTCATGAATGCCCAGCAGCCAATGACAAGGCGATCTTTTTGTTGGAATCCTCTCCTAATGTGAATCCTCTCCTAGGCTGAAGCCTACATTTATATGGGTAGGTAGGATCCTGTTGTAATTAAAACCACCCCGGGCTGATGGGTGGAGATAGGTTCTCAGCAAAAAAGGTCGCCTTGCCGTGACTGCTAGGCATGCACCCAGCAAAAGAAGGTCGCCTTGTCGTGACTGCTGGGCATGCACCCAGCAAAAGAAGGTCGCCTTGTCGTGACCGCTTGGCATGCACCCAGCAAAAGAAGGTCGTCTTGCCGTGACTGCTGGGCATGCACCCAGCAAAAAAAAAGGTCACCTTGCCGTGGCTACTTGGCATGCACCCAGAAAAAGAAGGTCGCCTTGCCGTGGCTGCTGGCCATGCATAAATTGGCCAAATTATGCGCTAAGTATCTTCCTTTTATCCTATTTTCTACAGCAGTAATGCAATTCAAATTTCATTTATTTCATGTTTACATGCTATAGCGTTACAGAGTGCAACTTTGTTAGTTATGTATTTGGATGGCTACTCTTAGTATGCACCTGTTCACACCCATTTTCTTTTCGGAAGTGATGGTCAGTCTTTTGTTATTTATGAAGGGGTTCCTCCATCATTTACATTACATTTATCTATGGATTCCCCGTATATTCTCATATTTAGAATCCCCATATAACGAGTATTAATCCCATTTACAGACATCTTGTCATTTCTCCGTTATATTGCTGTATTATCTATGTAGGAATAATATCCTCTAATACATTTCATTTCTTCATCATTATTTTAGAAACAACTGAGCTGTCGAATCCTAACAATGGAATTAGTGAGATCCCGGAGATCCAAGAATCCGTAAGTATCATAGAGGGGGATGCGTGTGTGTCATCAGATCATGGGGTGTGAATGACTCGTCCAGTATTATCCCCCATACAACCATGGGACGTCTCTATTCTAAGTGTAGATGACCCTATGGTGTTAATTACATTTGAATTACAGGGAATCTGTCACCAGGTTTATGCTATTTGGTCTGAGAGAAGCATGATGCAGGGACAGAGACCCTGATTCCATGTGTTGATTACTTTACTCGGTGGAGCAGTTGTGATAAAATCACTATTTTTTTCTGCTGCAGAGCTCTGAATGCTGAGTCTTGTATAACCCCGCCCACACCATTGATTGGCAGCTTTCTATGTACACTGTGCATAGGCAGAAAGCTGCTAATCAGTGGTGGAGGCAGGGGTACAGAGCAATAGGACTACCTGGCTAGACAGATAGTCTTCTAGTGATAATCTACTGATTTTATTGAAACAGCCACACACAGCCTAGTAAGTAACACATCACTGGAATCAGGGTCTCTGCCCCTACATCATGGTGCTTTCAGAATACATAGCAAACACCTGGTGACAGATTACCTGTAAGTCCTCCTCTGTGTGATCTCCCACATTATCCAGAATGTTATAGTAATGTATGATGACCGTTGCAGGGCGGCTCCAGGATTTTGTGGGCCCTGGGCGAAAGAGTCTCAGTGGCCCCTTTAACACATACCACGATTCATGATGCACAGATACCGCAGATAAATATAAATATATATATATATATATATATATATATATATATATATATATATATAGTACAAGCCCGAAGATTTCACTTCTTACATTACATGAGCGATATCTATTGTAAATTCCACAATAACTCAGAAAGCGGCGAATCCTCACAGCTCACAGTGCAGACCGGACAGTAATGTCCTCCACACAGTATAATGGCACCACATAGTCCTCTATACCGTATTATGAGCTCCATATATTGCTCCATATAGAATAATGGACCCCATAAAATGCTCCACGCAGGCTGTGCCCCCATATAATGCCCCATGCAGGCTGTGACCCCCCACATAATGCCCCATGCAGGCTGTGCCCCCCACATAATGCCCCATGCAGGCTGTGCCCCCCCCCACATAATGCTCCATGCAGGCTGTGACCCCCACATAATGCTCCATGCAGGCTTTGACCCCCCACATAATGCCCCATGCAGGCTGTGCCCCCCCCCACATAACGCCCCATGCAGGATGTCCCCCTCCCACATAATGGCCCATGCAGGATGTCACACCCCATATAATTTCCCATGCAGAATGTCCCAACACATAATGCCCCATGCAGGCTGTGCCCCCCACATAATGCCCCATGCAGGCTGTGCCCCCCCACATAATGGCCCATGCAGGATGTCACCCCCCATATAATTCCCCATACAGGATGTCCCCTCCACATAATGCACCATGCAGGATGTCCCACCCCACATAATGCCCCATGCAAGATGTCCCCCCCACATAATGCCCGATGCAGGATATGCCCCCCACATAATGCCCCATGCAGGATGTCACCCCCCATATAATTCCCCATGCAGGATGTCCCCCCCACATAATGCTCCATGCAGGATGTCCCACCCCACATAATGGCCCATACAGGATGTCACCCCCATATAATGCCCCATGCAGGATGTCACCCCCCCATATAATGCCCCATGCAGGATGTCCCCCCAACACATACTGCCCCATGTAGGATGTCACCTCTCACCCCATATATTGCCCCATGCAGGATGTCACCTCTCACCCCATATAATGCCCCATGCAGGATGTCACTTCTCCCCCCATATAATACCCCATGCAGGATGTCACCCCCCCCATATAATGCCCCATGCAGGATGTCACCCCCCATATAATGCCCCATGCAGAATGTCACCTCTCACCCCATATAAAGCCCTATGCTGGATGTCACTCCCCCCCCATATAATGACCCATGCAGGATGTCACTTCTCCCCCTCATATAATACCCCATGCAGGATGTCATGCCCCCTATATTATGCCCCATGCAGGATGTCCCCCCCATATAATGCCTCATGTAGGATGTCACCTCTCACCCCATATAATGCCCCATGCAGGATGTCACTCCCCCCCCCATATAATGCCCCATGCAGGATGTCACTCCCCCCCGCCCATATAATACCCCACGCAGGATGTCCCTACCTCCCCCCCATATAATGCCCCATGCAGGATGTCACTTCTCCCCCCCATATAATGCCCCATACCTCCATACATAAAAAAAAAAAAAATCAAATGCTCACCTCACTGCTCACCAGCTGTGGAGAGGTAAGTATTGTGCCGGCCGTGGCCCTGGGCAAGCATTGGGGGGGGGGAGCAAGGCCCACTAGCTGGCGCTGGCACCACTCTCCTCTGCTCACCGGTCCCATAGCACGCCAGGGTGCCCGACAGCAAGTGGGCCCCTCGCCTACTCAGGGCCCCGGCACTTGCCTGGGTGTGCTGGGTGCTAGCGCCGGGTCTGCCGAGCGTCCGGTTTGTATCCTCCCAACATCATATCAGTGTAAATCATCTGGGACATAATATGGGGGGAGAAGTTTTTGCATCTGTAACTTTTTTCCTGCATCTTCAATAAATCAGTATTATTTCTTATTCTTTTATAGAGCGTGATGGATTCATTGGTTCCGGCGAGAAAGCCGCATATGAGCGACTATGAAACTACCAAACTCATCAGCAGTGGAAATTTTGGGTGAGATTTCTGTTGCCATAATCCACATTTCTCAGGGTTCCCTATGACAATGCTTCTGCCCCTGCACTCTGCCATTCAGTGTTATCATAGGGAAATTATGTGATCTGTAGCAAATCAAACTGTAAGGAAAGCGATTTAAATAATATAATTACATATAATATAATATATAATAATATAATATTATTACATTCACCTGTGCTAGACCCTCATCTGTTCTTATGCTGCCTCCTCCACTTGAGCTTTTCTGCTCTCCACTCTGATCTTTGTTTTGATGGGGGGGCTCCATTATGAAGCTGATCAGAGAAGTTGGCTACACATGGTCACATGAAGGGTGACACCATATTGACGTCAATGACATCTACACCCTCCACCATGACCATGTGGGCCCAATCACTGGCCTCAGCAGCAGAAGAGAGCCCTGGAGCACATTCATTTTGGACCAATTTTTATTTGCACTAAATTGTATTTGGTCAGCTATAGCGAATCTGCCCAAAGAGAATTTCGGTAGATTCTCGTATCTATAATGTGACCTGGGTAATGGCTCCGGCAGAAGTGGCATTGTGGAGACCTCCCATAGGTGATCTATGTAGTGCTATTTTATGTATTTCTAGATGTGGATTTATAGTGGTGGCCAGACTTCTAGTATTAAACATATGCAAATTGTCTCTTCAGAGAGGAAGCAAACTAGAACTCCACCTATAGGAAGTAGCAATCCTAAAAGTCAATATCGACCCTTTAACAAGCCTTGTCACATGACTTAGGATAATAGCCAAAACCAAAATCTCAATTTGCAGGAACTGTGTTCTGGTGTACTGCCCCTCTTCAGTGCAAAGTGTGAGATATGGTTTGACTGGGTGAGAGGTGTCTGACCGGTATCCAAGGGGTTGACGTTTCTCCTTGCGGACATGAGGAGACTTTTAAGCCGCAATGCTCTTCTGGGAAATAGGATTGCTACTTCCTATAGGTGGCACTAGGGTGCTAGTTCTCTTCCTCTCTGAAAAGAGACAATTTGCATATTTCCCAGAAGAGCATTGCAGCTTAAAAGTCTCCTCACCTTGACTTGCTTAACATGGCTTTTGCCGCAAGGAGAAACGTTACCCCTTGGATCCTGGTCAGATGCCTCTCACCCAGCCAAACCATATCTCACACTTTGCACTGATGAGTGCTTGTACCCCAAACATAGTGTCCAAAAATTTAGATTTTGGTTATGGCTATTATCTTATGTCATGTGACAAGGCTAGTTAAAGGGTCGATATTGACTTTTAGGATTACTACTTCCTATAAGGGGCACTAGAGTTCTAGTTCTCTTCCTCTCTGAAGAGACAATTTGCATATTTCCCAGAGGATCATTGAGGCTTAAAAGTCTCCTCACCTTGACAAGCTTAACATGTCACTCTCCGCAAGGAGAAATGTTACCCCTTGGATACCAGTATTAAACATATAATGATTTCTATAGATGGATTATTAATAAGGATTTATTATAACCGATGGATTCTCCTTCTCTCCAGGGCCGTCTACTTAGTGCATCATAAAGACTCACACCAGACCTTTGCTATGAAGAAAATGGCTAAGCGGAACCTAAATACTGCACAGAGATTGGAATGGGCCTTTCTGGAGAGGGACATCTTAACATTTGCTGATTGTCCCTTTGTGGTCTCCATGCTCTGCTCCTTTCCAACTAGATCTCACCTGTGTATGGTCATGGAGTATGTAGGAGGTAAGACACATCTATTGTATTATATTCAGCCCATGTCTGCTTTCATCTTATCACTGCTCATATCATTAGGACATTGTTGGTTACATCCCCATAGAGCATTTAATATAGGTTATCTATTACCAAGATGCTCGTAAATTCATTGATCTTGGTGCAGGGGCGCTATGGGGCTCATCAGTCGGAGGGGGTCTGTCGACGCTCGGCAGTGGGCAGCATCCCTCCACCTGTCATCACAATTTCAGCGGTATTTGCTTCTTCAAGGAGGTGGGGCTGGTGGGGGCAAAAATACTGAGTAGGTGGCTAGTAGGGGCCAAAATACTGAAAGGGGGCCGTATGACTAGATATGGGGGGACTGTGAATGCTGAGTGGAGGTCATCATATTAAGTGGGGTGCTGTGGGGGTCCTCACTCTGTATGGAGGCCCCCATTCTGTGTGGGGACATCATACTGAGTGGGGAGTTATGCAGACCATTATATTGTGTGAGGGACTGTGGGAACCATTATCGTGAGTGGGAGGGTTGCTGTGGGTGCCATCACACCGAGTAGGGGGTTGTGGCTGGCCTCCTTCTAAGTGGTGGCCTCCTTAGGAGGATTCACTGTGGGGATACCATACTCATTGAGTGTGGGTGTGGGCATTTTTGGGAGCATCATACTCTAAAATGGCCATAAAAGTTGTATTGCTGGTGAGAACACCAAGCTGCTTCAACAGGGATATAAATATATTTCTTTTTTACTTTTTAGGGTGGGGGGCAATTACAACTTTTGATATGGGGTCTTGTGATTTCTATGTACGCCACTATCTGTGTGATCTCCCCAGGATGTTTCCGCTCACTGCTCATTATACATCATGGTTATCTGCTCGTGGTATATCATGATTATCTTCTGTATAAACCCCTCACCGGTCATATTTCCTTTCTTCTATAGGTGGAGACTGTGGGACCCTTCTAAGCACCAGGGGTCCACTCTCTGTCCCCATGGCCCGCTTGTACTTTGCAGAGGCGGTACTTGCCGTGGAATACCTGCATAGTTACGGTGTGGTGCACAGAGACCTGAAGCCGGATAAGTAAGTGCCCCCGTAGTATAATAAAGTGGGGAAAGTTGTCATTTATTATCATTCAGTCTGTGAGGCTAAAACCATCTTCTCTTTTGCAGCCTCCTGATTACATCTACTGGACATATTAAAGTTACCGATTTTGGGATTTCAAAACTTGGTCTAATGATACCGAAAACCAACACCTACAAGGAATTAGCAGTGGACATCTCCAGAGAGTTCCAGGACCGTGAGGTCAGCATCACCTACAAGAACTTAGCTTGTTATTTGCAAATCTCATCACACTATTGTCTCTTCTCTACGTTCTTCCTTTCTAGAGAACTTTTCCACTAATATTTTATCTTCTGCATTGTGTTTTAACGATGATATCTTGTCATAATAATTGTTTCATCGATTCTCATCTCTATGTTCTGTTGGTTTCCAGTTCTGTGGCACCCCATGTTACATAGCCCCAGAGATCATCCTGAAAGAAGGCTATGGAAGACCTGTTGACTGGTGGTCATTGGGGATCATCCTGTATAAATTCCTGCTGGGATGTGTACCATTTGATGCTGATTCCCTCACTGAGCTTTATAAAAGGGTTGTCATTGGTGAGTAGAATAATCCGATCATTGCGTTGATTGGATACATTTGTTTAGTTATTTCCTTTGCTTTATGTTACAGTCCAGTAAAGAGGTTTTATTTTCTGTAATTTTCTATGTAACAGGAGAACTAATTTGGAATTGTGATCGCGCTCCACCCCTGGATGCTCAGAATCTCATCACTGAGCTGCTCAGAAGAAATCCTGTGCGTAGACTTGGGACAGGTAACAGATATACTAGTATTAATATTCCCTTATTAGACCAAGGACATATCGCTCATGTCCATGAAGATCAGCAATTCTCTATCAGCTCATCTACTGTATTTCTAGTTCTCCACACTAAGACTTTCAGTTTATTTCCTTCATGTCGGCTCAGTTTTGTCATTAGTTCAGATTACGATAAACTGTTCAGATATGTAGCCATCCCTGACTATGTCCGCATCACTTTTGTTTTTCTTTTTCTAGGAGGAGCATTTGAGATCAAGGTTCATCCATTCCTGAGTGACTTGGACTTTGACAATATTCTGAGCCAGGAGCTGGAGTATGTTCCTCAGCTTGTTTCAGACGCAGACACCAGCTTATTTATCAGTAAGTAGAAGGAGACGTCATCTAGACTAAGCGACTGTTTGTCTCATCTTCCCTAATATGTGATCATCTGTTCCCATTAATATTAGTGATAAATAGTGACTGTGTTATACTGACAACCTCTAATAATACTTCATTACCTATTTCTTGTAGATCATTCTGATATAAACAAACATCTGGTCTCAAAGGATGAGGAAGGCACAAGTGAGAACAATGAGAGCCTTGACTTCCAAAATTTTACGTCATCTTCTGAAAAGCTTTGTAAAGTAAGTATGTGATTAATAAATCCAAAATATGTAAAAAAAATTAAAAAAACTCTAAAAGTACATAAAAAAAATATTTTATATCTTATTTTTATCCGTATTTAGCTCTGTATCATCGCTACCAGGATGGTGAACAATGAGGATCCCAATGCCCCTCCAGAGTATACACCAGAAACCAACACAAACATCTCAGAAATGTGAGTATATTATAAATGGTCATTACTTCATTACTGGGAGTTCCAGGCTGATCTATGTACACAACACCAAATATAGGACATAAATATTAGAATATCAAATGCAGCATTCACCGCTTCATGGTTAACGGTCATTGTACTTTTGGCTTCAGAAAATGCAGAAGATAACAGCCCATAATTGTGACAGGTCATGCATTTTTAGCACTGCCTACTCTGTAGGAGAGCTGTAGTATTACTTGCCAGCCATTCTTGGTAGTTGTGTTCTGATCCATGGAAGGTAGTTTTGAGCAGAAAACCTTCCCCGCTATGACAGTCATATGTCCTATTAGGCCTTATAGTCAGTGTTCTTATAGTGAGACAACCCATTTTATACTGTGTTTACTTACGATTTACATGTTTTTCTTCTTCAAACAGGCAGAAAGAATCTGTTCTTGTATGTAATACAGACGATGCTGTTACCATCTTGCCACCCTCGTCCCCATTGCCAGGTATGTACATGTCTACAGCACCAACAATGTGAATGTTGACTTCAAGGCTCAAATATTTCCACATGGTTTTTCTGGTCTACTATGTTATCCATGTTTCATGGATCTCAGCTATGTTGACCATGGGTTTGTACTGTATCCCTTTATCCCTAATTTTGTACAGGAGTTTTTTTTCATGTATTCTGTATATTACGTTGTATCATCTAGTAACCTAGTGAGATATAGCGACTGTGTTATACTGACACCCTCTAACAATCCTTCCTTACCTATGTCTTGTAGATCACTCTGATGAAAACAACCATCTGGTCTCAGAGGATAAGAAGGGCACAAGTGAGGACGATGAGAACTTTATCTTCCGAATATTTGCATCATCATCTTCTGAGAGGCTTTCTAAAGTAAGTATGTGATCGATAAATCCAAAATATGTACAAAAAGGATCTATAAAATTAAAAAGTATGTATATTTAATAACTTATTGTTATCCACATTTAGCACTCTACCACCACTAACGGGATGGTGAACAACGAGGATCCCAAGGCCCCTCCAGAGTGTACACCAGAATCCAACACAAACATCTCAGAAATGTGAGTAGATTATGGGGTCATTACTGGGAGCTCCAGGCTGATATATGTGCACAACACCAAATATAGGACATAAATACCATAATATCAAATGCAGCATCCACCGCCCCATGGTTATCGGTCATTGTGCTTTCAGCTTTCGGAATTGTTGGAGATAACAGCCCATAATTGTGGCCGGTCATGCACTTTTAGTGCTGCCCTCACTGTGGGAGAGATGTAGTATGAAATGCCGGCCATTCTTGGTAGTTGTTTTCCTCTCAGCTCTCTATAAAAGGTAGTCTTGAGCAGAAGACCTTCCCCACTATGACAGTCATATGTCCTACTAGGCCTTATAGTCGGTGTTCTTCTAGTGAGACAACCCCTTTTATACGGAGTTTACTTGAGATTTACATGTTTTTCTTCTTCAAACAGGCAGAAAGTATCTGTTCCTGTATGTAATACAGACGATGCTGTTACCATCTTGCCACCCTCGTCCCCATTGCCAGGTATGTACATGTCTACAGCACCAACAATGTGAATGTTGACTTCAAGACTCAAATATTCCCACATGGTTTTATACAATACTATAGGTCTCTTATGTTATCTATATTATGACAAAGCAGATCCTATAAGAATATATTGTTACTGATTTTTTTTTAATTTTTCATCAGAATTTCCATCTCATGAAGAAAGAAAATCGGCAATAAATCTGAGTATGGAGCAACAAAACTCAGAAAATGGAAAAAATGGGAAAAAGAGACGAGGTAAGTGTGAGAATCAACTCCATGTTGTGTGATGTCAGTGAGAATAATTCATGTGGAGTAGATGTCATCTGTCAGTGATGGGACTGTCACATGTATGATTGCTGACAATGACCCCTGACCTCTGTATGATAATATTCCTCTGCCGTCCGGCCACAGTGACTGCACAGCATTATCATGTAATATGGAGTCCCATCACTTACATTATATTTATTTCTCTTGTCATAGGTTCCATCTTCCGCCGGATCTTATCATCCTGCCGGCGTGGATTATCCAGGGCTGCTCGCGCATTTGCATGCTGTCACTGTTGCCCTAAAACCATCTAAAAGACGGGACACCTAAGCATCTAGCGCCCTGAAGTCCAGCAGATCCACCATCACTGCTGGAGCTGTATAGAAGGACCTTCACCATCTACCTGTGGCCTTCTGACTGGTCAACCTGGACAAGTTTCAGTAACGCCTCTGTCATCGGGCTCCGCGGTATTCATACTGCTCGTCTGACTTGTCATTTACTGATCACCTGGTATCTGACCTCGGCTATCTTCCTGACTTTGATTTAGTCTTTTGATAATGTTCACGATTTTATTCATCCCATTATTAATTAAAAAAAAGTAAAATCTGTTACTGTTGCTCTGATTCCTTTTTGTCTTGAATTCACAAATACTTGTAACTCACTAATTGCTCTTCTTCTCACTAAATGTATTTCTCATTATCCTTAATGCAGCAGTCAGTCTCATATTTCTGTCCAGCAGTTACACTGGTGCCTCCACCCTGTACCAGTCATTACACTCATCCACAAACCTCTCCACACTGCTGCACAGTCCTGCATCTCTACCATATCTACACTCCAATGAGCTAAGATTAACATCCTCCATAATCAGGACCTCCCACTCTCATGTCCAAGACATTTTCTCTGCTGCACCAGCTCTCAGGAGTGCACTACTGCAGGCAATCAGGTTCATTCCCACTATCAGAGATTTTAAGTGTGCAGTAGAAACAGATTATTTGTGGCAGGACTATCAAATCACCTCACTATTCTAAGTTTTTCCTACAGCACTCAGTAGCACTTAATATTTGTACATATACAGATAATGGTTGGTGACTGGTTCATGCAGCCTTAATTCCACAAAGATAGAAATAAAAGGTCAACATGTTTCATACATCCAAACCATCCTTAATCATGGCAGAAAAACATAATTTTAAGTTCCCACTATGAATATTTGGTGAGATATCACAGCTGTGTATTTTCACAGCACAAAGAACACATCTTACAGATCAGCAAATCACAGTGTGCTGACGCTTAGTGTTGTAGTTTTGAACAACACCATTCATTTTATCATATAATGTGTTGAAAAATGAGAAAAAATGCCAGGTTTGGGTTCCTTCATTTTACAGTGTGTATTGTGTTGTAAAAACAAACTGACAAAATGATTCAGAGTCAGTAGTACGATTACTGTGATACCAAACTTATAAGGTTTATATATATATATATATATATATATATATATATATATATATATACATATATATATATATATATACAGTGTTTAGCATAAATCAGTACACCCAAATAGATTTGTCAGCAAACCTGTAGTTTCCTTTCAGAATCATCATTTTATATGGGATACCATACTACAAAATACTCTCGCAAATTTGAGCCATTGAATGCAAACAAGATTTGGTATTTTGCAGACCCCAAAAAAGTAATTTTCTTAACAAACTCATTCAAGATCATGTTTCAAAAATGAGAACATCCCAGTAACAGTCTTAAGAGAAAAGCTAAGTTTAGACAACAAAATTCTAATTAACAAGAACTGAACCACAGGTAAGTGTAATTATTCATTAAACAGATGTCCAGCAGACAGGTGTCTGTAAAAGGAAGTTACTTAATAAAGAAAACTCCTTCCCATTTCATGCTATCAGCAATGGCACCACATAGAAGGGAAATGTCACAAAACCTGAGAAAGAAAATAATTTCTTTGCAATAAATGTGAAGTCTACAAGAAGATCAGCAAAACTTTACTTATCAGTCAGAATACTGTAGCAAAAGTGATGCAAAACTATAACAAAGATGGAACTGCAACCATCTTACAGAGACGTCCAGGCCGACTATGGAAGTTAACACCTAAACAAAAGCGTCCTCTGATGAGAAGGGTAAGTGGCACCACATAGAAGAGAAATGTCACAAGACATTTCTGAGAAAGAAAATAATTTCTTTACAAAAAATGTGAAGTCTACAAGAAGATCAGCAAAGCTTTTCTTATCAGTCAGATGGAAGTTAACATCTAAACAAAAGCATCTTCTGATGAGAAGAAAATCGACAGGCAAATTCATTGCTATTAGCTGAAGAAGTAGAAAGCCAAACTAGGGCGAGTGTTTTCCATGACACGACACGGTGTACACTGCAAATGAATGGCATTCATGAGTGTCCTCCACAAAGGAAGCCTCTCTCCCTTAAAGCCCATGAACAATAAAAGTCCGTCTACAATTTGTCAGGGTCCATGCTTAAAACTATGAGGACTACCGGGACTCTATACTGTGTATGTGCATCTTATGTGTATGTCCGTATTTTATGTTTGTGTGCACTATGTATATGCATACGTTAAAATGTGTATAGAGTATTAGCATGTGCAAATTTTATATGTGTGCCTAATATAAATATACATGGAAATGTATATGTAGGTGGTGCCTGATGGAGGGTGGGGGGCCCAGATCAGAAGTCCTGATTAAGGGCCCTTCACTGTCATTGTCTGCTCCTTATATAAACAGTAAAATCTCCTTTAATAACTGGACTTCCATTGGGGTGGACTTCTCATAGATGGCCAGTATGCATACTATATTGTGAATCTGGGCATCTCTCACAGAAAATCTGATCTGGATATGAGGGTGGTCTTCTATAAGCGGTGATGTTTTGGAGAGATTTAGGGAAAAGTCCCAATGCTTATCCATCGATCTGGTAATTTGAGTAAAATATTTGTGTTGATAACTGATCACAAAGTCACAAAATATGTAAGATTTGGCATAACCTGGCTCATTTTTCAAAAAGTTATGCTCAATTTTTTTAGCACCAAGTTTTGTTGCTTTTTTGTAGACTTACACTAACTTAGTATATTGTGTGAGAATTAAATGAATTATGAATTAGTTGGCGCATTTTTCCACACTCTGGGGGTCCCTGACAGTCCTTCTTTACCGGCCCTGTAGTGATGCCCATGTAAACTTCCAAGTGACCGCGCAGTCAATCACTGTCACGAATGCAGGACAACCTATGATTAGCTAATTTTTGGGAAATCCTTATAACAAAAGGGGATTGAAAATATTTACAATTATTTTAAAAGCATTAAAAAAAAACAGACCCAATACTTATAATTAGTTTGTTGAAAGTAGTCTAATTAAAGGGAGCTGAAAGGATTAGAGATTATGAACCCGATTCACCAGTGTTTTTGCCAGAAAACTGGCATAAAGCTCTTGAAAAGTTGCAAAGTTTTGTGACTTTTCCCATTTTCACATAATTTTAACTTCTTTAAAGCCCAAGACGTACTGATACGTATCTGCGCCCTGGGACTTAAGAGCCTGATACGTATTAGTACATCTTTGCGATCGCGCCCGCACACAGGCTGTGCGGGCATGATCGCCGCCGGGTGTCAACTGATTGTCACAGCTGACACCCGGTGCTATGTGCTGGTAGAGGTCCCGCACATTAACCCCCGCAATGCTGCGATCGAAGTCGTTCGCAGCATTGCGGGGGCAAGGGGAGGTGATCGGGATAGTCACCTCTCCTGCCGGCGTCCAGCAATGTGTGCCGCGGCTTCCCTGATGTTGCCATGATGACCCGATTCACTGAGGGGTGCAGTTGTAAGAATGGTGTCACTTTTGGGTATTTTCAGTCATAAAGACCCCTCAAAGTGACTTCAAATGTGATGTGGTCCCTAATAAAATGGTTTTGTAAATTTTGTTGGAAAAATGAGAAATCGCTGGTCAATTTTAACCCTTATAGCTCCCTAATAAAAATAAATTTGGGTTCCAAAATTGTGCTGATGTAAAGTAGACATATGGGAAATGTTATTTATTAACTTTTTTTGTGTGACATATCTCTCCGATTTAAGGGCATAAAAATTCAAATTTTGAAAATTGCAAAATTTTCAACATTTTCGCCAAATATCTGTTTTTTTCACAAATAAACACAAGTGATATCGAAGAAATTTTACCACAATCATAAAGTACAATATGTCACGAAAAAATATTCTCAGAACCAGGGGGATCCGTTGAAGCGTTCCAGAGTAATTACCTCATAAAGTGAAAGTGGTCAGAATTGTAAAAATTGGCCTTCTCATTAACATGCAAACCACTTTGGGTTGTAAAGGGGTTAAGGACTCTACCTGCATATACAGTCATGGCGGAAAGTGCTGGCACCCTTGAAATTGTTTCAGAAAATTACACATGTTTTATTACACGCATGTTTATTTCCTTTGTGTTTATTGGAACAACACAAAAAAACTGAGAAAAAAAAGGCAAATTGGACATAATTTCACACAAAACTCCAAAAATGGGCCGGAATACATATATATATTTTTGATGGGACAACACTGAAGATGCGACACTTTGATACAATGTACAGTAGTCAGTGTACAGCTTGTTTAACTGTAAATTTGGTGTGCCTGCAAAATAACTCAACACACAGCCATTAATGTCTAAACCGCTGGCAACAAAAGTGAGTACACCCCTAAGTGTGTTCTCAGCTGATGTTATTTGTTGGTTTTTCTTTGCATCCCGAACAATTTTCTTGGCAGTTGTGGCTGAAATTTTTGTTGGTCTACCTGACTGTGGTTTGGTTTTTACAGAGCATCTGATTTTCCATTTGTTAATCACAGTTTGAACACTGCAGACTGGCATTATCAATTCCTGGGATATCTTTTTGTATCCCTTGCCTGTGTTATACTCTTTTTGCCTCCCTTTCCTGTGTTAGACAGTTCAACTACCTTTTCCCGTAGATCCGTTGATAATTCTTTTGCTTTCCCCATCTCAAAATCCAGAAACGTCAGTGGCTGGATCCCAGAAACTCACTCAGCTTTATGCACACACACTGATTACAAGCAAACAGGTCATAGGTGAGGATGCTACCTTTAGTAGCCATTCAAACCCATTTGTGTCAAATTATGTGCATGTTATCAGGCCAAAATCACCAAAGTATGTGAACTTTTTGATCAGGATTATTTGGATGTTTTTGGTTGTCATTAGTGATGAGCGAGCACTAAAATGCTCGATTACTCGTTGCTCGGGTCGAGCAAATTGAAATACTCGGGTGCTCAACCCGAGCAATGAGCCCAATATAAGTCTAGGGGAAACTTGAGCATTTTTCAGGTGGCTCCCCACGGCGGTCTGCAGAGGGCCTAAAAATTGCCCAAATCGATGGGAACTGTGCTCAAATGACATGGGAACAGCATGGGGAAGACCCCTGGAAGCATCTCTGACTCCCAGATCACTGCTGTCAACAACGTCGTCAGAGTATTACGCCACTTTTACGGCTCAAGGAAAATCCTTTCCAGGGTGATGACTTGTATATAAGGCAAAATAAATAAACAAAAACAAAAATACTCCTACACACCTTGGGCTATGTTCACACGTAGCATTTTTGACACGTTTTTGCACTTTTGCATTGCTTTCAACCAAGACAAATGCATTCACCAGGAAATGTCATTTTAACATTTTACAACCTTATCTGGCCATGTGGTGTGTGACACATCATCAGACACATGCATACAGTGCTGAAAACACATGGGAACAGCAAGGGGAAGACCTCTGGAAACATCTCTGACTCCCAGGTCACTGCCTAAATGTGTGCCCATCATAAGTGATCCTTGGCACATGCGAAGATGCCTCCCGCTATGCACCTGTCGTTGCAGACTTGCAACAATCACCGTCCACGTCCTTGTCCCACTGCAGTGTTCAGTTGTCCCTACCCCATTCCTTGGAATGCAAGCACAAGAATGCCGGCAGCCACCCACCCACAGGCTGCAATACTATACTGCCAAATTTTTGACAGCTGCTTGCACTTGAAATGTGGCCTTTTAGGCTCGTGGAGGCGGAAGCTTTTCATAACCTCATGCCGGCGGCGGCCGGGTGTCCATACTCGGTCCCCAGCCGCCACTATATTTCCCAGTATCGCCTCCGCCTTCCACAAGCACGGGTCCCATAACATTACCCGTGCCCTCCCCAGTGCACTTACTGGGAAGGACCGCCTGACCACAAACACGTGGACAGGTGAATGTGGCCAGGGATGGTACGGAGCCAGTCCACAACTTTTTTTGCTAAGAGTTGTATTTAGCTCGGTGAAAGGACTGGCATAGAGGGAAACCATATCTACCCTGCTTGTCATTTCTCCCAGAAAATCCTGTAATTGAGCTTGTTGCAGAAGCAATGGCAGCCCATCCAACATCAACTCGCACTTGTCAATGGTGCTTTGACACACACACATCTTTCTTTGCGCATTTAATTTCTTGAATACAGAGTTGGAAAATGGCCTGATCCGTAATGCGTTTTGAGAAATAACATACATAAGCATGGCCGACCTGCATTAAAAAAGCAGCCATAGAGTGTTCAGGAACCTTCCCCCACACTTTTCTTAGCCAGGGCTGCTTTTCGGCAGGGTTGGACGGGCCCACCAGAGAACCGGAGACTCCTCCAGCGGGCCCTGGCTTCTCCTTCAGGAAAGTTCATAGTGCCGAGGTGAGGCCATGATGATGATAGAGGCCATCATCTGCTTAGTTTTCTGTTACTTGGAATGCAATTGCAAGTATGCAGCCAGCCACCCACCCACCCACAGGCCGCAACACTAAACTGACAGATTTCTGGGCAGCTCTTTGCACTTGAAATATGGCCTTTTAAGCTTGTGGAGGTGGAAGCTTTTCACAACCTCATGCAGGCGGCGGCCGGGTGCCCATACTCGGTCCCCAGCCGCCAGTATTTTTCCCGGTATCGCCTTCGCCTTCCACAAGCACGGGTCCCACAACATTACCCATGCCCTACCCAGTGCACTTACTAAGAAGGACTGCCTAACCACAAACACGTGGACAGGTGAATGTGGCCAGGGACGGTACGGAGCCAGTCTACAACTTTTTTTGATAAGAGTTGTATTTAGCTCAGTGAAAGGACTGGCATAGAGGGAAACCGTGTCTACCCTGCATGTCATTTCTCCCAGGAAGTCCTCTAAAGCTGCTTGCACTTGAAATGTGGCCTGAACATTACTGCTGGTACTTTTCTGTGGGAATTTTCTTGCCTCCTACCAGCCTGGAATATTTCCAGCAAACTATGGTACAACACCATGGTATTAGCACTGCCCCCAGTACCAGTAGCGAAGCCATCCTCAATTTCCTTCTCTGGAATTTTATTTGGTAGACTGAGTGGCTGCCCAAATACATTTTCTCACAAAGGAGCTGATGATAGAGTGGCAGTAGGTTCAAGTTTCTCCAGCCTGTTAGATATTAGAGGGTGAACGGCAGCACATTGGATCAGTGGTTAGCACTGAAGTCTTGCAGCACTGGGATCCTGGGTTCAAATCCCAGCAAGGACAACATATGCATGAAATTTGTATGTTCTCCCCATGTTTGCGTGTGTTTCCTCCTCAGTAAAAATAGAGTGTCCTGGAATCTTCCCACACACTTTTCTTAGCCAGGACTGCTTCTCAGCAGGGTTGGACAGTCCCACCAGAGAATTCTCTGGTGTGCCTTGGCTTCTACCTCAGGAGAGTTCATGATAGCGCTAACTTTGCAGCTGCTATGGGGCTCTTGAGCGGGTGAGAAAGGTTAGCCCTCAAAAACAAATCCTCTGGTGGGCACAATGTTTTTCAATCTGAAACGGCTTCTCATTGAGAGTTGTATTTCACCACAGCCATATTCTTTAGCTCTGTGAAAGGACTGGCATAGAGGGAAACCGTATCTACCCCGGTTGTCATTTCTCCGTCACCAGGTTCCGACCATTGTAACACACGACCATGCCTGGCTGTATGTTCAGCGGTGAGAGCCACAGATCAAGCTGCTGTGTTACAGCTTTCAACAACTATGCAGCGCTGGGCGGTTTGTCATTTAAGCATTAAGCATGTTATCTTCAGCACAGCCTGTTGCTGTGTGGCCAAGGCAGTGCTGCAGTGCTGTCAGCTTGTGACTGATGTGGTCATTTCGGAGATGGAGGAGGAGGTGCATGAGCTGAGCAATGTGATTACATTGAGGTTAAATTGGTGATGCTGTTTTTTATACTAAAGAAAGATCCTATTGTTATGTTTTTTTATGTTATTTTTTATGACAAATGCATTCACCGGGAAATGTCATTTTAACATTTTACAACCTCATCTGGCAATGTGGTGTCATCAGACACATCCTGTTTTATTTATGATGGAGGGACTCTGAAAGTCATAAAGCCTATTTTTATAGGGACATCAGATGGCCCTTACTATTCTTAAAAGGCCAGCAGTCGGCCCTAGCTATTGTTAGAGAGCCATCAGAGGGCTATGCTTTGTTGTTCCCATTATTTACAAGTGGGTCTCCTATACTGTTATTGCGCATCCAGTGACTGCAAGGGTTGTCAAAAATTTGGACGCAACCTAATACCCCTTTGAAGAGACATAGAGGAGGGTCTCAGTAAAAAAAATGTTCCCATTATAAAGGAGCGGGTCTTCTATAGTGTTTATGCCCATGCTGTGACTGCAAGGGTGGCCAAAATTTTTGAAAAAAACCACTAACAATTTAAAGACACAAAGAGCAGGGCCACAGTAACAAGGTACGAAATGTTCCCATTAGAAAGTAGAGGGTCTGCTATACAGTTATAGGGTATGCAGTGAATCCAACGGCTGACAAATTTTAGGAAAAACCCCACTAAGAATTTAAGGACACACGGAGCAGGGCCACAGTAACAAGGTACGAAATGTTCCCATTAGAAAGTAGAGGGTCTGCTATACAGTTATAGGGTATGCAGTGAATCCAACGGCTGACAAATTTTAATGAAAAACCCCAATAAGAATTTAAAGACACACAGAGCAGGGCCACAGTAACAAGGTACGACATGCTCGCATTAGAAAGGAGAGGGTCTGCTATACAGTTATAGGGTATGCAGTGAGTCCAACAGCTGACCAATTTTAGGAAAAATCCCACTAAGAATTTAAAGACACATAGAGCAGGGCCACAGTAACAAGGTACGACATGCTCGCATTAGAAAGGAGAGGGTCTGCTATACAGTTATAGGGTATGCAGTGAGTCCAACAGCTGACCAATTTTAGGAAAAATCCCACTAAGAATTTAAAGACACATAGAACAGGGCCACAGTAACGACAAATTCCCATTAGAAATGATAGGGTCGGCTATACTGTTATAGGGTATGCAGTGAGTCCAACGGCTGACAGATTTTAGGAAAATCCCCACTAAGAATTTAAAGACACACAGAGCAGGGCCACAGTAACAAGATATGACATGTTCCCATTAGAAAGGAGAGGGTCTGCTATACAGTTATAGGGTATGCAGTGAGTCCAACGGCTGACCAAGTTTAGGAAAAAACCCACTAAGAATTTAAAGACACATAGACCAGGCCACAGTAATGACAAATTCCCATTAGAAAGGAGAGAGTCTCCCATAGTGTTGGACTATGCACTGACTGCAAGGGCTGCCAAAAATTTGGAGGCACTTCAATGGCCCTTGGAAGAGACGTGGAGGAGCGCATCATAAAATTTTTTTACCATTAGAAAGGAGCGGGCCTCCTATACTTGTAATGCCATGCACTTATTGTATGGGCTGACAAACATTTACTCCTGTATAACAACACCATTCATTTTATCATATAATGTGTTGAAAAATGAGAAAAAATGCCAGGTTTGGGTTCCTTCATTTTACAGTGTGTATTGTGTTGTAAAAACAAACTGACAAAATGATTCAGAGTCAGTAGTACGATTACTGTGATACCAAACTTATAAGGTTTATATATATATATATATATATATATATATATATATATATATACAGTGTTTAGCATAAATCAGTACACCCAAATAGATTTGTCAGCAAACCTGTAGTTTCCTTTCAGAATCATCATTTTATATGGGATACCATACTACAAAATACTCTCGCAAATTTGAGCCATTGAATGCAAGCAAGATTTGGTATTTTGCAGACCCCAAAAAAGTAATTTTCTTAACAAACTCATTCAAGATCATGTTTCAAAAATGAGAACATCCCAGTAACAGTCTTAAGAGAAAAGCTAAGTTTAGACAACAAAATTCTAATTAACAAGAACTGAACCACAGGTAAGTGTAATTATTCATTAAACAGATGTCCAGCAGACAGGTGTCTGTAAAAGGAAGTTACTTAATAAAGAAAACTCCTTCCCATTTCATGCTATCAGCAATGGCACCACATAGAAGGGAAATGTCACAAAACCTGAGAAAGAAAATAATTTCTTTGCAATAAATGTGAAGTCTACAAGAAGATCAGCAAAACTTTACTTATCAGTCAGAATACTGTAGCAAAAGTGATGCAAAACTATAACAAAGATGGAACTGCAACCATCTTACAGAGACGTCCAGGCCGACTATGGAAGTTAACACCTAAACAAAAGCGTCCTCTGATGAGAAGGGTAAGTGGCACCACATAGAAGAGAAATGTCACAAGACATTTCTGAGAAAGAAAATAATTTCTTTACAAAAAATGTGAAGTCTACAAGAAGATCAGCAAAGCTTTTCTTATCAGTCAGATGGAAGTTAACATCTAAACAAAAGCATCTTGTGATGAGAAGAAAATCGACAGGGAAATTCATTGCTATTAGCTGAAGAAGTAGAAAGCCAAACTAGGGCGAGTGTTTTCCATGACACGACACGGTGTACACTGCAAATGAATGGCATTCATGAGTGTCCTCCACAAAGGAAGCCTCTCTCCCTTAAAGCCCATGAACAATAAAAGTCCGTCTACAATTTGCCAGGGTCCATGCTTAAAACTATGAGGACTACCGGGACTCTATACTGTGTATGTGCATCTTATGTGTATGTCCGTATTTTATGTTTGTGTGCACTATGTATATGCATACGTTAAAATGTGTATAGAGTATTAGCATGTGCAAATTTTATATGTGTGCCTAATATAAATATACATGGAAATGTATATGTAGGTGGTGCCTGATGGAGGGTGGGGGGCCCAGATCAGAAGTCCTGATTAAGGGCCCTTCACTGTCATTGTCTGCCCCTTATATAAACAGTAAAATCTCCTTTAATAACTGGACTTCCATTGGGGTGGACTTCTCATAGATGGCCAGTAGGCATACTATATTGTGAATCTGGGCATCTCTCACAGAAAATCTGATCTGGATATGAGGGTGGTCTTCTATAAGCGGTGATGTTTTGGAGAGATTTAGGGAAAAGTCCCAATGCTTATCCATCGATCTGGTAATTTGAGTAAAATATTTGTGTTGATAACTGATCACAAAGTCACAAAATATGTAAGATTTGGCATAACCTGGTTCATTTTTCAAAAAGTTATGCTCAATTTTTTTAGCACCAAGTTTTGTTGCTTTTTTGTAGACTTACACTAACTTAGTATATTGTGTGAGAATTAAATGAATTATGAATTAGTTGGCGCATTTTACCACACTCTGGGGGTCCCTGACAGTCCTTCTTTACCGGCCCTGTAGTGATGTCAATGTAAACTTCCAAGTGACCGCGCAGTCAATCACTGTCACGAATGCAGGACAACCTATGATTAGCTAATTTTTGGGAAATCCTTATAACAAAAGGGGATTGAAAATATTTACAATTATTTTAAAAGCATTAAAAAAAAAACAGACCCAATACTTATAATTAGTTTGTTGAAAGTAGTCTAATTAAAGGGAGCTGAAAGGATTAGAGATTATGAACCAGATTCACCAGTGTTTTGCCAGAAAACTGGCATAAAGCTCTTGAAAAGTTGCAAAGTTTTGTGACTTTTCCCATTTTCACATAATTTTAACTTCTTTAAAGCCCAAGACGTACTGATACGTATCTGCGCCCTGGGACTTAAGAGCCTGATACGTATTAGTACATCTTTGCGATCGCGCACACAGGCTGTGCGGGCGTGATCGCCGCCGGGTGTCAACTGATTGTCACAGCTGACAACAGGTGCTATGTGCTGGGAGAGGTCCCGCACATTAACCCCCGCAATGCTGGGATCGAAGTCGTTCGCAGCATTGCGGGGGCAAGGGGAGGTGATCGGGATAGTCGCCTCTCCTGCCGGCGTCCAGCAATGTGTGCCGCGGCTTCCCGGATGTTGCCATGATGACCCGATTCACTGAGGGGTGCAGTTTTAAGAATGGTGTCACTTTTGGGTATTTTCAGTCATAAAGACCCCTCAAAGTGACTTTAAATGTGATGCGGTCCCTAATAAAATGGTTTTGTAAATTTTGTTGGAAAAATGAGAAATCGCTGGTCAATTTTAACCATTATAGCTCCCTAATAAAAATAAATTTGGGTTCCAAAATTTTGCTGATGTAAAGTAGACATATGGGAAATGTTATTTATTAACTTTTTTTGTGTGACATATCTCTCCGATTTAAGGGGATAAAAATTCAAATTTTGAAAATTGCAAAATTTTCAAAATTTTCGCCAAATATCTGTTTTTTTCACAAATAAACACAAGTGATATCGAAGAAATTTTACCACAATCATAAAGTACAATATGTCATGAAAAAATATTCTCAGAACCAGGGGGATCCGTTGAAGCGTTCCAGAGTAATTACCTCATAAAGTGACAGTGGTCAGAATTGTAAAAATTGGCCTGGTCATTAACGTGCAAACCACTTTGGGTTGTAAAGGGGTTAAGGACTCTACCTGCATATACAGTCATGGCGGAAAGTGCTGGCACCCTTGAAATTGTTTCAGAAAATTACACATGTTTTATTACACACATGTTTATTTCCTTTGTGTTTATTGGAACAACACGAAAAAACTGAGAAAAAAAAGGCAAATTGGACATAATTTCACACAAAACTCCAAAAATGGGCCGGAATACATATATATACTTTTGATGGGACAACACTGAAGATGCGACACTTTGATACAATGTACAGTAGTCAGTGTACAGCTTGTTTAACTGTAAATTTGGTGTGCCTGCAAAATAACTCAACACACAGCCATTAATGTCTAAACCGCTGGCAACAAAAGTGAGTACACCCCTAAGTGTGTTCTCAGCTGATGTTATTTGTTGGTTTTTCTTTGCATCCCGAACAATTTTCTTGGCAGTTGTGGCTGAAATTTTTGTTGGTCTACCTGACTGTGGTTTGGTTTTTACAGAGCATCTGATTTTCCATTTGTTAATCACAGTTTGAACACTGCAGACTGGCATTATCAATTCCTGGGATATCTTTTTGTATCCCTTTCCTGTGTCAAACCCATTTGTGTCAAATTCTGTGCATGTTATCAGGCCAAAATCACCAGGGTATGTGAACTTTTTGATCAGGATTATTTGGATGTTTTTGGTTGTCATTAGTGATGAGCGAGCACTAAAATGCTCGAGTACTCGTTGCTCGGGTCGAGCAAATTGAAATACTCGGGTGCTCAACCCGAGCAATGAGCCCAATATAAGTCTAGGGGAAACTTGAGCATTTTTCAGGTGGCTCCCCACGGCGGTCTGCAGAGGGCCTAAAAATTGCACAAATCGATGGGAACTGTGCTCAAATGATATGGGAACAGCATGGGGAAGACCCCTGGAAGCATGTCTGACTCCCAGATCACTGCTGTCAACAACGTCGTCAGAATATTACGCCACTTTTACGGCGTAAGGAACATCCTTTCCAGGGTGATGACTTGTATATAAGGCAAAATAAATAAACAAAAACAAAAATACTCCTACACACCTTGGGCTATGTTCACACGTAGCATTTTTGACACGTTTTTGCACTTTTGCATTGCTTTCAACCAAGACAAATGCATTCACCAGAAAATGTCATTTTAACATTTTACAACCTTATCTGGCCATGTGGTGTGTGACACATCATCAGACACATGCATACAGTGCTGAAAAGACATGGGAACAGCAAGGGGAAGACCTCTGGAAACATCTCTGACTCCCAGGTCACTGCCTAAATGTGTGCCCATCATAAGTGATCCTTGGCACATGCGAAGATGCCTCCCGCCATGCACCTGTCGTTGCAGACTTGCAACAATCACCGTCCACGTCCTTGTCCCACTGCAGTGTTCAGTTGTCCCTACCCCATTCCTTGGAATGCAAGCACAAGAATGCCGGCAACCACCCACCCACAGGCTGCAATACTATGCTGCCAAATTTTTGACAGCTGCTTGCACTTGAAATGTGGCCTTTTAGGCTCGTGGAGGCGGAAGCTTTTCATAACCTCATGCCGGCGGCGGCCGGGTGTCCATACTCGGTCCCCAGCCGCCACTATATTTTCCGGTATCGCCTCCGCCTTCCACAAGCACGGGTCCCATAACATTACCCGTGCCCTCCCCAGTGCACTTACTGGGAAGGACCGCCTAACCACAAACACGTGGACAGGTGAATGTGGCCAGGGACGGTACGGAGCCAGTCCACAACTTTTTTTGCTAAGAGTTGTATTTAGCTCGGTGAAAGGACTGGCATAGAGGGAAGCCGTATCTACCCTGCGTGTCATTTCTCCCAGAAAATCCTGTAATTGAGCTTGTTGCAGAAGCAATGGCAGCCGATCCAACATCAACTCGCACTTGTCGGTGGTGCTTTGACACACACACATCTTTCTTTGCGCATTTAATTTCTTGAATACAGAGCTGGAAAATGGCCTGATCCGTAATGCGTTTTGAGAAATAACATGCATAAGCATGGCCGATCCGCATTAAAAAAGCAGCCAGAGAGTGTCCAGGAACCTTCCCCCACACTTTTCTTAGCCAGGGCTGCTTTTCGGCAGGGTTGGACGGGCCCACCAGAGAACCGGAGACTCCTCCGGCGGGCCCTGGCTTCTCCTTCAGGAGAGTTCATAGTGCCGAGGTGAGGCCATGATGATGATAGAGGCCATCATCTGCTTAGTTTTCTGTTACTTGGAATGCAATTGCAAGTATGCAGCCAGCCACCCACCCACCCACAGGCCGCAACACTAAACTGACAGATTTCTGGGCAGCTCTTTGCATTTGAAATATGGCATTTTAAGCTTGTGGAGATGGAAGCTTTTCACAACCTCATGCATGCGGCGGCCGGGTGTCCATACTCGGTCCCCAGCCGCCAGTATTTTTCCCGGTATCGCCTTCGCCTTCCACAAGCACGGGTCCCACAACATTACCCATGCCCTACCAAGTGCACTTACTAAGAAGGACTGCCTAACCACAAACACGTGGACAGGTGACTGTGGCCAGTCCACAACTTTTTTTGATAAGAGCTGTATTTAGCTCAGTGAAAGGACTGGCATAGAGGGAAACCGTATCTACCCTGCGTGTCATTTCTCCCAGGAAGTCCTCTAGCCAGGACTGCTTCTCGGCAGGGTTGGACAGTCCCACCAGAGAATTCTCTGGTGTGCCTTGGCCTCTACCTCAGGAGAGTTCATGATAGCGCTAACTTTGCAGCTGCTATGGGGCTCTTGAGCGGGTGAGAAAGGTTAGCCCTCAGAAACAAATCCTCTGGTGGGCACAATGTTTTTCAATCTGAAACAGCTTCTCAGTGGGAGTTGTATTTCACCACAGCCATATTCTTTAGCTCTGTGAAAGGACTGGCATAGAGGGAAACCGTATCTACCCCGGTTGTCATTTCTCCGTCACCAGGTTCCGCCCATTGTAACACACGACCATGCCTGGCTGTATGTTCAGCGGTGAGAGCCACAGATCAAGCTGCTGTGTTACAGCTTTCAACAACTATGCAGCGCTGGGCGGTTTGTCAATTAAGCATTAAGCATGTTATCTTCAGCACAGCCTGTTGCTGTTTGGCCAAGGTAGTGCTGCAGTGCTGTCAGCTTGTGACTGATGTGGTCATTTCGGAGATGGAGGAGGAGGTGCATGAGCTGAACAATGTGATTACATTGAGGTTAAATTGGTGATGCTGTTTTTTATACTAAAGAAAGATCCTATTGTTATGTTTTTTTATGTTTTTTTTTATGACAAATGCATTCACCGGGAAATGTCATTTTAACATTTTACAACCTCATCTGGCAATGTGGTGTCATCAGACACATCCTGTTTTATTTATGATGGAGGGACTCTGAAAGTCATAAAGCCTATTTTTATAGGGACATCAGACGGCCCTTACTATTCTTAAAAGGCCAGCAGTCGGCCCTAGCTATTGTTAGAGAGCCATCAGAGGGCTATGCTTTGTTGTTCCCATTATTAACAAGTGGGTCTCCTATACTGTTATTGCACATCCAGTGACTGCAAGGGTTGTCAAAAATTTGGACGCAACCTAATACCCCTTTGAAGAGACATAGAGGAGGGTCTCAGTAAAAAAAATGTTCCCATTATAAAGGAGCGGGTCTTCTTTAGTGTTTATGCCCATGCTGTGACTGCAAGGGTGGCCAAAATTTTTGAAAAAAAACACTAACAATTTAAAGACACAAAGAGCAGGGCCACAGTAACAAGGTACGACATGCTCCCATTTGAAAGGACAGGGTCTGCGATACAGTTATAGGGTATGCAGTGAGTCCAACAGCTGACCAATTTTAGGAAAAAACCCACTAAGAATTTAAAGACACATAGAGCAGGGCCACAGTAACGACAAATTCCCATTAAAAATGATAGGGTCGGCTATACTGTTATAGGGTATGCAGTGAGTCCATCGGCTGACAGATTTTAGGAAAAACCCCACTAAGAATTTAAGGACACAAAGAGCAGGGCCACAGTAACAAGGTACGACATGTTCCCATTAGAAAGTAGAGGGTCTGCTATACAGTTATAGGGTATGCAGTGAATCCAACGGCTGACAAATTTTAATGAAAAACCCCAATAAGAATTTAAAGACACATAGAGCAGGGCCACAGTAACAAGGTACGACATGCTCCCATTAGAAAGGACAGGGTCTGCTATACAGTTATAGGGTATGCAGTGAGTCCAACAGCTGACCAATTTTAGGAAAAAACCCACTAAGAATTTAAAGACACATAGAGCAGGGCCACAGTAACGACAAATTCCCATTAGAAATGATAGGGTCGGCTATACTGTTATAGGGTATGCAGTGAGTCCAACGGCTGACAGATTTTAGGAAAAACCCCACTAAGAATTTAAGGACACACAGAGCAGGGCCACAGTAACAAGGTACGACATGTTCCCATTAGAAAGTAGAGGGTCTGCTATACAGTTATAGGGTATGCAGTGAATCCAACGGCTGACAAATTTTAATGATAAACCCCAATAAGAATTTAAAGACACACAGAGCAGGGCCACAGTAACAAGGTACAACATGCTCCCATTAGAAAGGACAGGGTCTGCTATACAGTTATAGGGTATGCAGTGAGTCCAACAGCTGACCAATTTTAGGAAGAAACCCACTAAGAATTTAAAGACACATAGAGCAGGGCCACAGTAACGACAAATTCCCATTAGAAATGATAGGGTCGGCTATACTGTTATAGGGTATGCAGTGAGTCCAACGGCTGACAGATTTTAGGAAAATCCCCACTAAGAATTTAAAGACACACAGAGCAGGGCCACAGTAACAAGATATGACATGTTCCCATTAGAAAGGAGAGGGTCTGCTATACAGTTATAGGGTATGCAGTGAGTCCAACGGCTGACCAAGTTTAGGAAAAAACCCACTAAGAATTTAAAGACACATAGACCAGGCCACAGTAATGACAAATTCCCATTAGAAAGGAGAGAGTCTCCCATAGTGTTGGACTATGCAGTGACTGCAAGGGCTGCCAAAAATTTGGAGGCACTTCAATGGCCCTTGGAAGAGACGTGGAGGAGCGCATCATAAAAATTTTTTACCATTAGAAAGGAAGGGGCCTCCTATACTTGTAATGCCATGCACTAAGTGTATGGGCTGACAAACATTTACTCCTGGGAGGTATACATGAACATACTGTATAAAAAATTTTTTTTACGGGCATCATAAAAATGTAGCGCCCCGAGGGCTCGGCCGCTGCAGGGGTATTGCACCTCTGCCAGAGGTGTGATATTCCACTCCCAGGTAAGGATGGAGTATGGACCAGGGTTCAGTTAGCACACTCACCCCATTTCCGAGGGACAGCTCAACGGTGCTCCCATTAGACAGAAATGCAGGCACAACAGACCATGTCCCTGGCTGGAGAGGGGAGGGGGTAGGAATACCCAGTGATGTAGGAGCAGATAGGGGTTGGTTCCTGAGCGTAGATAGGAGCCCATTGTTTGCTGGTCACCTGGGCTCATGTTCTAGAGGGAGGTATAAAAGGTGGGCACCATCTTAGAACAGTGTTCAGTCAGAGAGAAGAAGTGACGGAGTGGGGGCCTCTGCAAGGGGCTCTTCTCCGTAGGCGGGCCTAGCCTCTGAGGCCCAGCCAGCACAGAGAGAAGAGAAGAAGAGAAGTTCAGTGAGTGGAGTAAGAGAAGGAGTTCAGCCAGAGAGGGCTGACAGGGAGCTGTGGCTCAGTCTGGGCCCAGCTCCACGAGGCAGGCCTAGGGTGAAGGCCAGGAACAGAAAGGAACAAGAACAGAAAGGAACAAGAACAGAAAGGAACAGAAGAGAAAGAGAAAGAGAGAAACAGAAGGGCTCAGGAACAAGACGGCAGAAGGGACCCTAAGAACCCACGAGAATACAGGGTGAAGGGTCAGGCAGATTAAGGGTACCGGATCCCAAGTTGGTGGAGGTGAAACAGCCCTCAGCCAAAGACCGGAGGACGTGATCAGTTATTGTTGTGACACCTCATCAAACCTGCTAGGAAGGCACCATATAGGACAGCGGGGAACGGGAACCACGTTTACCCGCACAAGTCCGCGGCAGCTGGACAAAAGTGGGTCACTGGTGAGGCAGGCCAGAGAAAGGATTGAAGGGGGTCCTGTGCCATGCTCCTGAACTGCCTGGGTTTGACCGAGCCCCTCACCTTGTGGACGCAGCACGGCTCGGGCGGTCATTGCTGACAGAAGTGACCCGGAGTACATGAACTGTGAGTAAAAGACATTGGACTGCAGTACGTTGTCTGCGTACGCTTTCGCTCCTCAAGCACTAACGGCACTGGGACTCTCTGCACCATCACCCCCACCATCCACTACACTGCCCTGGGGCTGCACTCTTCCCGTGGGGAGTCACACTACCTCAGCTGCATACATCATCAGCCCCAGCGGTCTGCCTTGCAGCGGCGGTTCATAATAACCACCATCCACGGGTGGCGTAGTCAAACATCACTTAGGACTGCTAAAGGACTACCACTGGTCTGACCACCCTGAGCCACGGAACCGGGACGCCACTACTACCCCCACCGTCTCCCTATTGCCCGGCTCCGAGTGCCCCACGGCCCAGGGGCGAGTCAAACACCCTTTAAAAAAATTATGTGGGTGTTGCATCATGGACCACGGTCACCCTGGTGATATGGTGGTGGAGGATGAGGAGAAGGAGGAGGACAAGAGCAAATAGCCAAAATCAGGAATCGTATACCCATGTGTGGGTGTGAAAAGGTGCATGGGAATACACCTCCCAAGAAAAGACACTGGATTTGAGTTTATGTTACGCTGCTATCATTCGGTGGTGTTGAGAAGTCTGGCCCAATCCAGCCCTTGTTCATTTTTATAAGAGTCAGCCTGTCAGCATTTTCAGTTAACAGGAGGATGCGCTTATCAGTTATAATTCCACCAGCGGCACTAAAAACCCGATCTGATAAAACGCTGGCGGCAGGGCAGGCCAGGACCTCCAAGGCATAGAGAGCCAGTTCATTCCACATATCTAGCTTGGATACCCAATATTTATAAGGCACAGAGGAATCACAGAGGACGTTGGTACGGTACGGCAAGGTACTCCCTCAGCATCTTCCCAAACTTTGCACTCCTTGTGAGAGTACCCTGCGCCTCAGGGCCTGTGCGATGGGAGGGTCTGAGAAAACACTCCCAGAACTTTGACAGTGTTCCCCTGCCTCTGCTGGATTGAAGTTGTGTCTCTCTCGCCTGTACTCCTTGGTTGTCGAATGAAGTGTGCCCTCTGCCTCCAGCGTTTTCAGATGGGAATTTTTTTAATAGTTCCGCAACAAGGGCCTTCTGGTACTGCCTCATTTTTGTACACCTGTCCGCCTCAGGAATAAGAGATATAAAGTTCTCCTTGTAGAGTGGGTCTAAAAGTGTCACCAACCAGTAATGACCTAAAATTTTGAGAATGCGAGGGTCATGGGAAAGGCAGCATAACATAAACTCAGCCATGCGTGCCAGACTACTAACAGGCAAGACTTCCGTGTCCTCACCAAGAGGATGACTGACTATGCTCTCCTCCTCCTCCTCTCTGTCCTCTGGCCATCCACGCTGAACAGACGGTATGACAGCTGTGCAGATAGCACCGTCTATAGTGCATGAAACTAGTTCCTGTCCTTCCTCCTCCTCTTCCTCATTGTCACCCAATCCACGTTGGGATGAGATGAGGCTTGGCTGTGTGTAATCACCCTGTATGGTTAATTGCTCCATCTTATCGTGCTCCGCCTGCAATGCATCATCTTTGATTGTGAGCAGAGAGTGTTTCAGAAGACAGAGAAGCGGGATGGTGAGGCTAATTATGGCGTCATCGCCGCTCACCATCTTGGTGGAGTCCTCAAAGTTTTGGAGGATGGTACATATGTCTGACATCCACGTCCACTACTGAGGTCTTATGTGTGGAGTCTGAACTGAATACCGATAGCCTTTTTGATGCTGGTACTCAACAACTGCCCTCTTCTGCTCACAAATCCTTCCCAACATCTGCAATGTAGAGTTCCAACGTGTGGGGACATCACCAGTCTGTGAGCCAGAAGCTGCAAACGCTGCTGAAACACTGCAAGGGCGGCGGAAGCTGTAGCTGACTTTCTAAAATGGGCACACAGGCGGCACACTTTAACAAGCAGATCCGGCAGCTCCGGGTAGGATTTGAGTAACCGCTGAACCACGAGGTTAAGCACATGGGCCAGGCATGGTACGTGTGTGAGCTCGCCTCGCCTCAGAGCCGCCACCAGGTTCCGGCCATTGTCACACACGACCATGCCTGGCTGTAGGTTCAGCGGTTTGAGCCACAGATCTGCCTGCTCTTTCGGAGCTGTCCATAACTCTTCAGCATTGTGTGTTTTTTCACCTAAGCATATTAGCTTCAGCACAGCCTGTTGCCTCTTGGCCGAGGCAGTGCTGCAGTGCTTCCAGCTTGTGACTGATGCGGAGATGGAGGCTGGGGAGGAGGAGGAGGCTGAGGAGCATGAGGTGCAGGAGCTGTAGACCGTGGGGGCAACCCTGATTGACCTAAGGCCTGCAATCCTTGGCGTCGGGAGGACGTGATCCGTCCCAAGGTCCGACTGGGTCCCGGCTTCCACTATGTTAACCCAGTGTGCCATCAGCGAGATGTACCGTCCCTGCCCACAAGCACTTGTCCACGTGTCCGTGGTTAGGTGGACTTTACCGGTAACTGCATTGTTGAGGGCACGGCTAATGTTTTGGGACACGTGCTTGTGTAATGTGGGGACGGCACACTGGGAGAAATAGTGGCGGCTGGGGACAGAGTACCGAGGGACGGCCGCCACCATCAGGTTGCGGAATGCTTCTGTCTCCACAAGCCTAAAAGGCAACATTTCGAGCCAAGCAGTCGTGAATTGTGAGAATTTAGCAGTGTGGTCTGTGGGACGTTGGCTGCATATTTGCGCTTGCATTCCAAGGACTGGAGTATGAACAACTGAACGCTGCGCTGGGGCAAGGACATGGACGTGCTTCCTGATGCTGCTACTTGAGAGTGTGCAATGACAGGTGCAGGGCAGGAGGCATCTTTGCATGCACTATGGACAGGGGATTGGCTTGAATGCACATCAGCAGAAGAAGCAATGGTGCCACCTGTAGACACTGTTCCTGGACCCTGGTGTTCGGCCCACAAAGTCGAGTGCTTTGCTGCCATGTGCCTGATCATGCTGGTGGTGGTCAGGCTGGTCGTTTTAACACCCCTGCTGATGCTGGTCTGGCTCGTGATGCAAATGGCCTTTTTGTAGCTATTGGCAGAGTCTTTAAAAAACAACCAGACTCGGGAAGACCTAACAGTTGTAGTGGCAACTTCCTTCGTGTTGGTGTTACGGGAAACGGTAGCCTGCCTTCTGTCTGCGGCCACCACACTGCTTCTTCCTGCCTGTTGGGGTGCTCTGCCTCCCTCCCCCTGTGTGCTGCTGTCCTTGCTCTGCATGTCCTCCTGCCAGGTTGGGTCAGTTACTATATCATCCACCACCTCGTCTCCCACTTCTGCACCCTGGTACTATTCCTGACTTTCTGCCAATTGTGTCTCATCATCGTCCACCTCTTGTGACAGTTTCCCACCGTCGCCTTCGTGTGACCGTGGCTGCTCAAATATTTGGGCATCGCTACACGTGATCTCCTCTTGCCCCGCTTCAAGTGGACCGGGCGAGAGGCCCGAATCTATAAATGGAAAAGTGAACAGCTCTTCAGATTGTCCAAGTGTGGGATCAGTTGTCTCTGGGTACTCGGCATGGTGGGAGGAAGGAGGATCAGGGTGAGGAATATGCGGTCCAGACTCACGGCTACTGAGACTTGACCGTGTGGAAGACAGGGTGGAGGTGGTGGTGGCTAAGTGACTGGAAGCATTATCCGCTATCCAACCAACAACCTTTTGACACTGATCTGGGTTGAATAGTGGTGTGCTGCGGTCCCATAGAAATTGGGACAGGAAGGTCAGGCGAGAAGATGTGGGTGTTTGTTGTGGCACAATTTCGGCTTGCCCACGACCTTGTCCTCGGCCTCTGCATGTACCATTACCATCACGTCCAGTTCCCCATCCCTTGCCACTTGCCTTGCCCATTTTAAATGGAGGATAGTATCTTCCACGCTCACTACAAATGACTGAGTTTGAAGCGAAGTTATATGTGATCGGTGTGATGGAGAAAACAGAGTTTTAAATACCTGGCCTGTAGGTAAGTAGTGTGAACAGCAAACTGCTGTGAATTGCTTCACTGACACACTGAAAAAATGGAGGCCAGAAATGGCAGTATTTTCTGACAACGTATATGTGATCCGTGTGACGGAGAAAACACAGTTTTAAATAGCTGGATTTCTAGCGCTCTAATATGGAAAGGACCTGGCTGTATTCTGCAGTGCCAACAAGCAAATGGCGCAGAAAAAAGATGTTCTCTGGATTGCTTTATAAGCAAATAATGAGGATTAAGATCCAAAGAAAAGTATTCCTCGCCCCTGAGACCTGGGCCTTTGTATAGAAATATCTAACAGCAGCAGAAGGCAGAATTGGAATGGAGCCTCTTGTGCTATATGCACTGCAGTCTGCTATATACACTGCCTGCCTATATACACTGCCTGCCTGATATCTCTGCAGATGGATTAGTCCTCAGAAGAACTGTTTGTTGAGATGGATATGTGTAATGTGCGGTTTTTCTCCCTACACTACCTAATACACAATCAAATCTCTCCCTAACGCAGCATCAGCTCTCCCTACACTGTCTGATCCGGAGTGACTGTGATGAGCATGGCGGCGCCAGGTCTGATATAGACCTGATGACGCTGTGCGGCCAGCCAACCACTGTAATGCCCACAACCAACATGGCTATGGCATTACAGTGCATGGCAGGCAATCCCTGCATGTTCATTGGCTCTGTAAAGAGCGCCAAACATGCAGGGAGGGGACCCGACTTCCCGCCCGACCAACCCGGAAATACTCGGTGAGCGCAGAGCATCTCGAGCAGTGAGATACTCGGGCAAGCACCGAGCAGTAGCGAGCATGCTCGCTCATCACTAGTTGTCATTAAGATTTAAAAAGAGAAAACACAGAAATGTGACAGTAAATGGCTTCACCCAACCAATAACCATGAGTGGAGAAAAAGTGTTTTTGTTATCATTCATTTTCTCTGAAACAAGGCCAAGAAAGCAAAAATTCTGCTGGGGTATGTAAACTTTTGAGCAGAACTGTATATGCGCCAGCCCCAGTGTCTCCTATTCTATATACTCCAGCCCCAGTGTCTCCTATTCTATATACTCCAGCTTCTTCTGTGATGTATATGCTCTAGCCCCAATGTATCCTGTGATGAATATACGCCAGCCCCATTGTCTCCTATTCTATATACTCCAGCTCCAGTGTCTCCTATTCTATATACTCCAGCTTCTTTTGTGATGTATATGCTCTAGCCCCAATGTATCCCGTGATGAATATACGCCAGCCCCAGTGTCTCCTATTCTATATACTCCAGCCCCAGTGTCTCCTATTCTAGATACTCCAGCTTCTTCTGTGATGTATATGCTCTAGCCCCAATGTATCCTGTGATAAATATAAGCCAGCCCCAGTGTCTCCTATTCTGTATACTCCAGCTCCAGTGTCTTCTGTGACGTAGCTAATATAGCCCTAATGTCTCTTATGCAGAGGCGTCGCATGATAAAGCAGTGGGACACAAGCTCCCTGCCCTATCACTATCTCTTTCATATGCCACAGATCGCCATAGGCCTGCGGTTAACGAGATGTCAGCATACTCACGCAGGTAGCTCGGTGACATCATTGCATCGCTCTGCTCTGCTGTCCCGCCATGGAAGAGGAGACAGAGGCCGTGATGTAGGGAATCAGGATTAAGTGAGAATAAACTTTATTTTTTTAAATGATCGGGCAGTGGAGCCATCCTACTATATATCTGGAGTAGTGGGTCCATCATACTACATATGGAGTAGTGGGGCCATTATACTATATGTATGTGGGGCAGTGGGACCATCATAGTATATACAGGTGCATCTCACTAAATTAGAATATCTTCAAAAAGTTAATTTATTCCAGTTCTTCAATACTGTTTCAGTATGCTCCACAATCATGAGGAAGACTGCTGACTTGACAGATGTCCAGAAGGCAGTCATTGACACACTCCACAAGGTCCTAGAGTTCCAATTTTCATTTGGAAATCAAGGTCCCAGAGTCTGGAGGAAGAGTGGAGAGTCCACAATCCAAGCTGCTTGAGGTCTAGTGTGAAGGCTCCACAATCAGTGATGGTTTGGGGGGCCATGTCATCTGCTGGTGTAGGTCCACTGTGTTTTATCAAGACCAAAGTCAGCACAGCCGTCTACCAGGACATTTTACAGCACTTCATGCTTCCCTCTGCCGACAAGCTTTTTGGAGATGGAAATGTCATTCTCCAGCAGGACTTGGCCCCTGTCCACACGGCCAAAAGTACCAATACCTGGTTTACACAGAACAGTCTCACTGTGCTTGATTGGCAGCAAACTCGCCTGACCTTAACCCCATAGAGAATCTATTATAGAGAATCTATGGGGTATTGTCAAGAGGAAGATAAGAGACACCAGACCCAACAATGCAAATGAGCTGAAAGACAGCTTTTTGTATTGAAGAACTGAAATAAATTAACTTTTTGATGCTATTCTAATTTAGTGAGATGCACCTGTATATGGAGCAGTGGGACCATCATGCTATATATATGGAGGAGTGGGGGTATCATACTAAATATAGAGCAGTGTGTGTGTGTCACCCCAGGCCTGGATGCCACTAACAATAATCTGTTTCTGAAAGCAGGAGGGAGGTCCCCTGGTTAGGGACAATTAGCATACAGCACCTCCTGTCCCAGGCCAGCAGGGGGAGCTGTCTGCCCCTATAAAAGCTGGAACTGGGGGCAGGGTTAGAGAGAACTGGACGATGCCAGCTCAGGAGTGAGACTAGTCCCAGAGAAGGAGGGACAGTTCAGCTGTAGCTGAGGAGTCCGTGAGGCAGAGGAGAAACTGCAAGCCAGGGACAGAGGCGACGAGAGCCGGTCCTGGCAGAGAACCAATCTACCGGGCATTGGTGTCCGAGGCTGTCAGGGTTACAAGCCCAGCAGCAGAGAACCAACCTGCGAGGGATTTCAGGTCCCTTGGCCTAAGAAGCTTGGAGGCTCCACCACACAGAGGGACCAGTACATCGAGGAGCAAGCAACAGGTACCCTAGGCCTGAGTCGCAAGCCATACAGGAGAGAAGTACACGGCCAGCTCAGGGACGTGGGCTATTACACCACGAAAAGGGGGATAGTCAGAAAGAGCATAGAGAGAACGGTAGGCCTACACACTCACCCTGACCAGTGGGGCTCGCCCGAATGCTCTCAGACACCCAGGCCCATTCCTAACCGGTACTGTTGGGTCATTAATAATATCTACAATAAAGACCCTGAACTGTTTGAAGCGGACTCTGAACTCTTACTATTGCGGCCTGCACTATCACCCCCAACATCCACCTACACTGCCCTGAGGCTACACTCTTCCCGTGGGGAGTTATCCTACCCCTGTGCTGCACACCAACACCAGCCTCAGCGGTCTGCCTTGCAGCGGCGGTTATCTCCAACCGCAATCCACGGGTGGCGTAGTCGGACATTCAAAACACTGATAAATAGACTGCACCATTTGGTCTGACCACTCTGAGCCACGGGATCGGGTTGCCACTACTACCCCCATCAGCACCGTACACTAGAAGGCCCAGGGGGCGAGTCAGCTTTGGCGTAGTCAGCAGAATTGTGACCAACCCTCCACAAACGGGTATTGCGTGCCTGGAAAAGACTCTATACATATCTGAGTGAAGTTTCCCGCCATTCGGGGCCGTTTCCCGCCAATCGGAGCCGTTTCCCGCCATCGGGCGCCATCTTCGGGACGCCGCGCGGGAAGAAGAGGGGCGTGGACGTCCAAAAACGCGCGAGACCTGAAGCCCCGCCCTACGCTGAGACGCTGCGCAAGGTCCTGGAAGGAGATCCATCGGATGCCGACGTCATCACCGAGCAACGCAAGGTCCTCGCCCAGAGCATCGCGAGCGGAGCCGCGGCCTACAGAAGAGGATCGCCAGAAGGTAGGCCCGGATCGCTCCCCCAGCAGCGGCCGCCGCTACTTCTTCATCGGCCGGGCCAGCACTGCAGCAGTTAACTTCCCTGTGCTGGCCCGGCCGCGTCACTGCTAGGAGACATAGCACTGTGCGCGGCTGTGTCTCCTAGCTGTGACGTCACGCAGTGCGCCCCGGCCTGCAGTGCTGCACCGGAAAAGAGAGAGAGCAGGCAGGAGGAATTGAGCCGGGGGTTGGTGAGTGTGTGTGTGTGTGTGTGGGCAGATGTGTGTGTGGGCAGGTGTGTGTGTGTTTGTGGGCAGGTGTCTGTGGGGGCAGGTGTCTGTGTGGGCAGGTGTGTGTGTGTGTGTGTGTGTATATGTGTGTGTGTATATGTGTGTGTGTGTGGGCAGGTGTTTGTGTGTTTGTGGGCAGGTGTCTGTGGGGGCAGGTGTATGTGTGGGCAGGTGTGTGTGTGTGTATATGTGTGTGTGTGTGTATATGTGTGTGTGTGTGGGGGGGCAGGTGTGTGTGTGTATATGTGTGTGTGTGTATATGTGTGTGTGTATGTGTGGGCAGGTGTCTGTGTGGGCAGGTGTGTGTGTGTGTGGGCAGGTGTGTGTGTGTGGGCAGGTGTGTGTGTGGTCAGGTGTGTGTATATGGGTGTGTGTGTGTGTTTGTGGGCAGGTGTCTGTGTGGGCAGGTGTGTGTGTGTGTGTGTGGGCAGGTGTGTGTGTGTGGGCAGGTGTATGTGTGGGTGGGCAGGTGTTTGTGTGTGTGTGGGCAGGTGTGTATGTGTGTGTGTGTGGGCAGGTGTGTGTGTGTGTGTGTGGGCAGGTGTGTGTGTGTGGGCAGGTGTGTTTGTGTGTGGGCAGGTGTGTGTGTGTGTGGGCAGGTGTGTGTGTGTGTGGGCAGGTGTGTATGTGTGTGGGCAGGTGTGTGTGTGGGGGGGGGGCAGGTGTGTGTGTGTGTCTGTGTGGGCAGGTGTGTGTTTGTGTGTGTCTGTGTGGGCAGGTGTGTGTGTGTGTATGTGTGTGTGTGTGTGTGTGGGCAGGTTAGAAAGTCTTGCCCTGTTGAACACTACACCTGACCTGAGGCCACCACCTCTTGGTTGTCCAATGTTCTTGCTTCTCTATGGCTCTTCTCAGATATTCATTATACCAGCTCCCCAGAATACCAAAGTTAGGGTGGGTGACCGCGAGCCCTGGTGGTGGTCATAACTGCGGCCACCCAGGGGCAATACTCCATAACAACAATCCCCTGAGGTGGTGTAGGATGTAAGGACCTATTCACACTACATTCAGCGCTTCATTCAGGTCTTTACACAAGGCTTACAACTGAATCCCTGAAATTCAGGATTGTGCTGTCTGAAATGAGACATCTGAAAGCAGAGAAAATGGAGCCTAAAGATTCAGACTTTAGCCTCGGTTTGCCTTTGTTCAAATCAATGGCTATGTCAAGGCACATCTGAATGCCATTTTTCAGGGATTTAGATAGACGACTGGAAAGAGGAGATAAATGCATTGCAAAATTCAGTGTGAATAGGCCCTTATATCTAGAGTCTTGATATTGATGCCACAAGCATTTTACTTGTTTTTAACTTAAAAAAAAAATACACACACAAATTATACACACACACACACACTATACATACACACACACTATACATACTCACACATTATACACACACACACACACTATACATACACACACACACACACACTATACATACACACACACTATACATACACACACATTATACACACACACACTATACATACACACACACAAATGTGTGTGTGGGCAGGTGTGTGTGTGGGCAGGTGTGTGTGTGTGTGGGCAGGTGTGTGTGTGATGTCTGTCTGTTTGTGTGTGTGTGTGTGTGTGTGTGTGGGCAGATGTCATTGTGTGATGTCTCTTTGTATGTATTTTTGTGTTTCAAATGTGTTTATGCGTGTCTGTATATGTTTGTGTGTGTGTATGACTGCATGCGGCCTCCTGCTGAGTATAGTTGGCGCCGTGCGGCCTCTTGATGTCTCTGGGGGGGCTCCGTGCGGCCTCCTGCTGTGTATAGACGGCTACGTGCGGCTCCCCGCTGTGTATAGATGGCTACGTGCGGCCCCCCGCTGTTTATAGACGGCGCCGTGCGGCCCCCCGCTGTGTATAGATGGCTACGTGCGCCCCCCGCTGTGTATAGATGGCTACGTGCGGCCCCCCGCTGAGTATAGATGTCGCCGTGCGGCCTCCTGCTGTGCATAGATGGCTACGTGCGGTCTCCCGCTGAGTATAGATGGCGCTGTGCGGCCTCCTGCTGTCTCTGGGGGTAGCGCCGTGCGGCATCTATACTCAGCAGGAGGCCGCACGTAGCTATCTATACACGTATACTCAGCAGGAGGCCGCACGTAGCCATCTATACAGTGCAATCTATACACAGCGGGAGGCCGCACGGCACCATCTATACACAGCGGGAGGCCGCACGGCGCCATCTATACACAGCGGGAGGCCGCACGGCGCCATCTATACACAGCGGGAGTCTCAGTGCTTTGCAAGAGCAGTCAATAAATTCTGCTTGACTAATTCTGAGCACCATAAAGTCTGGTTCGCTTCTAACCTGCTGTCTTCATTTTCAGCTTGCTGAATTCTAACTCATTTACTGTCATTCGAGACGATGCCTTTGCTGGTCTCTTTCACCTTGAATACCTGTAAGTGCTCCACTTAATGTCATATTTTTGATTCTGTTCTTCTTCATCTTTTGGCATGTGCAATTGTATGAGCAAGTATTCATATGAATTTATGACCTACTTAAACCTTTGAGGACCTTAAATTTTATTCAATCAAATTTTTTTCCAGTTTAAAACTATGGGACATATATGTGCCTTGGTCCTCAAAGGGTTTTTAAAGGGGCTGCAAACATAAATACGAAAAAAATAATTCAATTAGTGCTTTTTGTGTTCATTTAATTTTTATTTGAAGTCCATTTTTTTATATACCTTGAAATTAAGCCCTACCCCATGGAATGAAGCCCTACCTACATGACATCTGAGAGCTACATGGATCCCGCTTGTGAGGTGCCTGTCCGTCACTACTATTCAGTTTTAGGGTCCACTCACTAAGCCATATATTCTCTCATGCAAGAGAATAGGGCCAATTATGCTAATGACACTGGGCTCAAACTCTGTCAGAGATTCAACTGAGTGTGATCCAATTCTCTCGCAGCACAGATATGGAGAAGATGGAGAACTTAATTTCTCCATCTTCTCCATAGTCTCTGTGAGTGTTCATCGGACTGCACTTGGATGACATCCGAGTGCAGTCCAATGTTTTACGTGCACCCATAGACTTGTATGGGTGCACATGGTCCAAATATCGAATGAGATTATTTTCTCATGCCAATAATCGCACTGTCCCATAGTATAACATAGGGCCGAGTCCTATCCGATAAAACATCACATAGCATTCGGCCGTGTTATACGACAGTGTGAGCGAGCCCTTAGAGTCAAGGAATATTTACATGTAGATGATGATATTACTCTCCAAGTGTATATTTTTTTAGGCGAGTTCATAGTAAATGCTTTGCATTTTTGACATGTGATCAACTAAAGAACAAGAAAGATTTAGGACCTCGCCTATAGAGAAACGGAAAATAGTTTGGAGGACTTGCATGTCCTTTTTTATTTATTATGAGAAAATCATAAAAGATCCCGTTTTTTAACCATGCTGTGACTTTCTGCTGAGGGAGAGGGAGAGAGCTGCCCTATTCAGAGTCTGTAATAAGACCTGCTGACAAAAGTGTTGAAGATACAGTCTAATGTGAATTAACAATGAAAAAAAGTTAATTTAACAAATGGCTTGTATTTTTTTTAATACAAACTTTTTTGTCTTTACAGCTCCTTTAAAGGGAATCTGTCATCAGGTTTTTGCCACCTAATCTGAGAGCAGCATAATGTAGGGTTAGAGGCACTGATTCCAGTAATGTGTCACTTACTGGGCTGCTTAGTGTTGTTTTGATAAAATCATTGATTTGTCAGAAGGTAATTATCACTAGATGACTAGTAAGTTCTGTAGGACCCCACCCCCATCACTGATCAGTAGATTTCTGTGTACACTGAGCATGGGCAGAAAGCCCAATCAGTGGTGTGGGTGGGGCTATACAGAGCGCAGCATTCAGAGAGCTGCTAGATCTGCAGCAGATAAAACGGTGATTTTCTCAAAATAACAACAAGCAGCTGAAAAAGTGACACATCGCTGGAATCAGGGTATCTGCCCCAATATTGTGCTGCTCTCAGATGAGGCAGCACAATTAATATTATGCCAAATTAATTTCCCGTGAACTATCACATGATCTATCACAGGGGATCATGTGACATGTCACGTGATAAATCAGGTGTGTGGAGGGGGCCCGCGCCTTCTAAACTGTCCGGGGCCCTTGCTACTCTTAATCCACCCCTGCCTATATCCCCGGAGCGGCCTGGCTGCCCCAGTATGCCGGCGAGTCGCATACCTTGGGCGACTTTAAAGAAAGGCTGTATAGACTGTTCAAAGTTTATCCCCTGACAGAAGAACAGAAAGTAAGCATACTGATAGGGCAGTTAACTGGTGCGGCCCAGCGGGAGGTAAAGTCTTGGACAGCTGAGGAGAAAAGGACTGTAAGGGGGGTTCTGACCCGTCTACGGGACACCTTTGATACCCGTACCTCAGCAGAAATCAAAATGCGGTTCTATGAATGTAAGCAGCGAGCTCAAGATAGCATCCGAGATTATGCCCTAAATTTACAGGAAGCCTTGGGGGCAATTAAGCAAGCTGACCCTGGCAGCGTGCAGGATACAGATAAACTATTGACTGACCAGTTCATAGAAGGTCTGCTGTCCAGCGCCCACAGAACCCAGCTGCGCCTCATGGCCCTACAGAACCCCGATTTGACTTTTGCACAGTTCAAAGATAGGGCCATCCGGGAGCTCCGAGAACCTGCACCGGGTGGCGCTGTAGCTTCCCGGCGCCCTGCCATCCCTTACCACCAGGGGGCGGCGCCCTATCCCGCATACCTTGTGGGGGCTGATGCGCAGGCCCTAAATCCATCCCCGCCTGCAAACCTGCACCATCAGGTCCAAGAACTAACAAAGAGTGTTGCTGCATTGACCAGGACCGTACAGTCGTTACAGATGGACCCGTCAGGACCAATCAAGCTGGCTTCCAGTCCGGAGGATGTCCCGTGGCGTCGACGGAGGAGGATCCCGTCATTCAGAGGGAGGCCCGCCGATCATTACACTGAGGATGGACAGACGATTTGCCGCCGTTGCAGCCAGCCGGGACACGTAGCCAGGTACTGTACTTTAAATGGGTCCGACCTGGGGCAAAGGGCCAACCCCCAGGCATAAGGTCATCAGGCCCATCTAATTGGCGTGATAAGTACGTAGGGGGACGCCCGGTTTTACCCGTAGTGCTGGACGGTATCCCCATGAGTGCACTGCTGGACACCGGGTCCCAAGTGACTACCATCCCCTATGTACTTTTCAAGCAGTACTGGAGTGACACTGATATAACTCGTTATCCAGACGATGACTTGAGCATCATCGCCAGCAATGGTCAACCCGTGCCGCAGGTGGGGTTCAGAGAGATGACCATTAAGATTGCTAAAGTTGAACTGCCGGCACAGGGAGTGATCATTGTGGACATTGACCGTCGAGAAAGTCACCCTAAAATAACCTTGGGTACTAATGTGATTGAAAATTGTCTTTCAGAAGCAATTGTAATTTTGCAGCAGGTGGCGATGAATGTGAGCTCCAGCCAACAGAGGGTCCTCCAGAAGGAGATAAGAGCCCTGATGAGATGGCAACAGGTAGAACTGTCTGGTGGTGAGATCGGTAGCGTGAGGATGAGCGACCCGTTCCCCATTGCCATGCCCCCCAAAAGTGAAATGATCTGGTGTCGGACTGCAATTGGGTTAAGAGGGAGAGACTACCAAGCCATGGTAGAACCCGTGTACTCAGACAGCAGGCCCACCATTTTGACAGCCCGGGGGGTGGTCGATGTCCGCCATGGAAGGGTGCCCGTCCGGATCTTAAACATTGGGGAAAGGGAAGTACACTTGCCCCGGTACGCTACACTAGCCAAATTGTATACTGTTGAACACAATACTGTCAGGGCCATGGAACCCTTGCCTCCATCTCCCCAGGCGGAGGGTAATGGTTCCCAGAAACCCAAGGAGGACTGGTGCCAGAAACTCCACGTGGGTGCTGACTCCACTCCCTTGCACCAAAAACAAGGAGTCTACCGGGTGGTTCAAGAGTACGAGATAATCTTTAGTAAGCACCCGCTAGACTTCGGCAGAGTGAAAGGGGTAGAACACCACATCCCCACGGGGAGCCACCCACCAATAAAAGAAAGATACAGACCTGTACCACCCCGCACACTATCAGAACGCAAAGGGCATGCTGAGAGAAATGAAGGAAGCCGGGGTCATTAGAGACAGTTGTAGCCCCTGGGCAGCCCCCTTGGTTCTGGTAAGAAAGAAAGACTGTACTATGAGAATGTGCGTGGACTATAGAGAAGTCAATCGTATCACCCATAAAGACGCATACCCATTGCCTAGAATAGAGGAGTCTTTGGTCGCACTAAAATCAGCTAATTTCTTCTCTACTTTGGACCTTACTAGTGGGTACTAGCAGGTTCCTGTGGCAGAGGCTGATAAGGAGAAGACCGCCTTCACCACCCCGATGGGATTAAGTGAATTCAACTATATGCCGTTCGGGCTCTGCAACGCACCCGGGACCTTCCAGAGGCTGATGGAATGCTGTCTAGGGCACCAAAACTTTGAGACAGTCCTACTTTACCTGGACGACGTGATTGTCTATTCGAAGACTTACGAGGACCATCTAAAGCACCTGGCCGAGGTGTTCGAGGCCCTGGCAGGCTTTGGCATGAAAGTGAAACCCTCCAAGTGCCATCTGTTAAAGCCAAAGGTACAGTACCTGGGACACGTGGTGAGTGCAGAAGGAGTAGCCCCCGACCCTGACAAAATCACGGCAATAAAGAACTGGCCAAGCCCCTCTAACATAAAAGAAGTGAGGCAGTTCCTCGGGTTGGTAGGCTACTACCGAAGGTTCATCCCCAGGTTCACCAAGATGGCAGCCCCTATGCAGGACCTCCTTATAGGACAATCTAAGACCAGAAGCCAAAAGCCACCCTTCAAGTGAGACAAGCCGGAAGAGGAGTCCTTCCACCAGCTGAAGATGGCCCTCACGGGGGATGAGATCCTGGCCTACCCTGATTATGGCCAGCCTTTTATCCTCCACACAGACGCCAGTAATGTGGGGCTGGGAACTGTACTGTCACAGAACCAACAGGGCAGAGAAAGGGTGATCGCGTACGCCAGCCGGAAGCTGAGGCCCACCGAGAGAAACCCGGAGAATTACAGCTCCTTTAAGCTGGAGTCCTTGGCAGTGGTGTGGGCCATAACAGAACGTTTCAAGCATTACCTGGCCTCTGTGAAGTTCACTGTGTACACGGACAACAATCCGTAGACACATCTGGACAATGCGAGACTTGGTGCCCTAGAGCAGCGGTGGATGGCCCGGCTAGCAAGCTATGACTTCACCATCAAGTACCGGGCAGGCCGAGCCAATGCCAATGCAGATGCCCTATCGAGAATGCCCCACTTGCCCGATGAGGGAGAAGATCCAGACGAGTTGGAGGAAATAGAGCTCCCTGCATTCCACCGGTACGGGGCCACTCAGTACTCCCACCGTGTAAGAGACAAAGACTTGACCACTGTCATGTTCATTCCCTTACCTCACCACGGCTGGGCTGAAACGCAAGATAGTGACCCTGCAATTCGCCTTGTGAAAGACCTGTTGACCCAGGCAGACGCTAGCCCTGGCTCGGACGCTCAAGAGGAAGCCAAGCAGTTATGGAAGGAGAAAAGCAGGGTATTCCTCTATGAAGGTAAGCTGTGCAGAAGGCTTGTCAACCACCGGACGCACGAGCTGACCTGGCAGGTAGTGGTCCCGAGACGAGATTCAGCAATGGTCCTGGAGGCCTACCATGACAGAGCGGGACACTTCGGGTAGAAGAAACTGGAGTTCCTACTGAGAGAGCGGTTCTACTGGGTCGGAATGAGAGGGGCCATAGAGAAGTGGTGCAGGGACTGCGGCCCATCTAACCTCAGAAGGAAGGACGGTACCAGCCAGAAGAGGCCCTTGATGCCCATCGTCACCAGGCAGCCTCTTGAGCTGGTAGCTCTGGACCATGTGAAACTGGCTCCAAGCCGGTCGGGCTACGTCTATGCCCTGACAATAGTGGACCACTATTCCCGGCTCCTGGTGGTGGTTCCTGTTAAAGACTTGACAGCCCAAACAGCGGCCAGAGCCTTCCAACAACACTTCTGCCGTCCACACGGGTATCCAGAACAGGTCTTGACAGATCAAGGTCCAGCGTTTGAGGCTGAAATCTTCCAGGAGTTCTACAACCTCTACGGCTGTAAGAAGATTCGGACAACGTCTTACCACCCCCAAACCAACGGGCTATGTGAGAAAATGAATAATATCGTCATTGATCTCCTCAAAACGTTGCCCCTGGAAGAATGCAGCCTGTGGCCGGAGAAGCTGCCAGACCTGATAGACTTATACAACCATATCCCGGTGAATGCTACAAATTGCACCCCGGCTTATCTGATGAGGGCAAGACCAGGTAAGCTGCCGATAGACCTGGAGATGGGAGTCCTGACCCCCGAGGACACCTCCCCAGACGCGGACTGGGATACGGAACGGCGGCTACAGTACAAGAAGGTACAGGAGAGTGTGGAGAGGAGTCTGGCTCAAGCGAGAGAAAAGCAAGAGAGGCTCTTCAACCAACACGCCCCTGCTGGTCCCCTGGAACCTGGTGAGCAGGTCCTGAAGCGGAAGAGAAGGCTTCACAAGCTAGATGACCAGTGGGAGAGCGACCCGTACACAGTACTGCAGTCCAACCACAACAACCCGAAGGTATGTGTAATTACCAAGGATGGAGGAGAAACCACTAGCACCGTCTCCAGAGACCACCTAAAAAGGTGCCCCAAGCAACTACAGAGTGCAGGAGAAGATCAAGATGACCTTGAACCCGCAGAAGACAAGAAAGAAATGATCAGCACAGTTCTTGGAGAGTTCCCCAGGTCCTGGACTCGGATAAATGATGCAATAGTGGTACCCGTCCTACACTTCCTTCAACCAACCCAGCAGGAACCTACAGGAGAGCAGGAGGAATCAGAAGACCAAGCAGCCCTAGAGGCAGAAGAACCCATGCCAGCAGCCCAGGAGAGTCAACCCTCTGCTGACAGTGAGCCTGCCATACCTGCGGTAAGCCAAAGGACCCGCAGATAGCTGCCTGCACTGCCTGTAAACCCAGCTAGTAGCTGTACCCTGAATGCTAGTGGGGAAAGTCAGATTAGACCACCACCAGACAGTGGGTTACGCAGGTCAACCCGGAGCACTAGGGGGCAAATACCAGCTCGCTGGAAGATCTAAATGCTGTATATTGTAAATGTTTTATGTTTGTTGCCTGGTTGCTAATTATGTTTTTCCAGTCTTTCTAGTTCATGGACTAACAGGTTATGGACGCTGAATAACCGGAACTGTCTTGTAGATAGTTGCACTTGGTGCCCTCTTTCGAAGATGGCCACGGAAGAAAAATCTGTCCGGTGTGGCCTCCTTGTGGCCCAAAGTAGAGAGCTCAGCCTTGTCACCACGCCCAAGGCCAGGAACTTGGGGTTTATGGAAACAGGTCCCCACACCGTGGAAAAGTTCACCTTGTTGAGTGACATGGACACCCGGTCACGGAAGCGCCGTGACCTCAAGGACAAAATATACTTGTATATATGTTATGTTGTCATTTATACCCTGTATTTGTGTTTCCTGTTTAGTCCGAAGTACTAAATTTTACTAGGGGAGAATGTGTCACCCCAGGCCTGGATGCCACAAACAATAATCTGTGTCTGAGAGGAGGAGGGAGGTCCCCTGGTTAGGGACTATTAGCATACAGCACCTCCTGTCCCAGGCCAGCAGGGGGAGCTGGCTGCCCCTATAAAAGCTGGAACTGGGGGCAGGGTTAGAGAGAACTGGAAGACCTAGCTCAGGAGTGAGACTAGTCCCAGAGAAGGAGGGACAGTTCAGCTGTAGCTGAGGAGTCCGTGAGGCAGAGGAGAAACTGCAAGCCAGGGACAGAGGCGACGAGAGCCGGTCCTGGAAGAGAACCAATCTACCGGGCATTGGGGTCCGGGGCTGTCAGGGTTACAAGCCCAGCAGCAGAGAACCAACCTGCGAGGGATTTCAGGTCCCTTGGCCTAAGAAGCCTGGAGGCTCCGCCACACAGAGGGACCAGTACAGCGAGGAGCAAGCAACAGGTACCCAAGGCCCTAGTCGCATGCCATACAGGCGAGAAGTACACGGCCAGCTCAGGGACGTGGGCTATTACACCACGAAAAGGGGGATAGTCAGAAAGAGCATAGAGAGAACGGTAGGCCTACACACTCACCCTGACCAGTGGGGCTCACCTGAATGCTCTCAGACACCCAGGCCCATTCCTAACCGGTACTGTTGGGTCATTAATAATATCTACAATAAAGACCCTGAACTGTTTGAAGCGGACTCTGAACTCTTACTATTGCGGCTTGCACTATCACCCCCAACATCCACCTACACTGCCCTGAGGCTACACTCTTCCCGTGGGGAGTTATCCTACACCTGTGCTGCACACCAACACCAGCCTCAGCAGTCTGCCTCGCAGCGGCGGTTATCCTTGACCGCAATCCACGGGTGGCGTAGTCGGACATTCAAAACACTGATAAATAGACTGCCACCATTTGGTCTGACCACCCTGAGCCACGGGATCGGGTTGCCACTACTACCCCCATCAGCACCGTACACTAGAAGGCCCGGTTCCGTGTACCCCACGGCCCAGGGGGCGAGTCATGTGCATCAAATTATACATACACATATGGGGCAGTGGGGCTTCATACTATATACAGGTGCTTCTCACAAAATTAGAATATCATCAAAAGTTAGTTTATTTCAGTTCTTCAATGCAAAAAGTGAAACTCCTATATTATATAGAGTCATTACACACAGAGTGATCTATTATATAGAGTCATTACACAGAGGGATCTATTATATAGAGTTATTACACACAGAGGGATCTATTATATAGAGTCATTACACACAGAGGGATCTATTATATAGAGTCATTACACACAGAGGGATCTATTATATAGAGTCATTACACACAGAGGGATCTATTATATAGAGTCATTACACACAGAGGGATCTATTATATAGAGTCATTACACACAGAGGGATCTATTATATAGAGTCATTACACACAGAAGGATCTATTATATAGAGTCATTACACACAGAGGGATCTATTTTAAGTGTTTATTTCTGTTAATGTTGATGATTATGGCTTACAGCCAATGAAAACACAAACGTCATTATCTCAGTAAATTAGAATACTTCATAACAACAGCTTGAAAAATGTTTTTAAAATCCGAAAAGTTGGCCTACTGAAATGTATGTTTAGTAAATGCCCTCAATACTTGTTCGGGCTCCTTGTGCATCAATTACTGCATCAATGCGGCAATGTGGCATGGAGGGATCAGCCTGTGGCACTGCTGAGGTGTTATGGAAGCCCAGGTGGCTTTGATAGCAGCCTTCAGCTCATCTGTATTGTGGGGTCTGGGGTCTCATCTTCCTCTTGACAATCCCCCATAGATTCTCTATAATAGATTCTCTATGGGGTTAAGGTCAGGCGAGTTTGCTGCCAATCAAGCACAGTGATACTGTTGTGTGTAAACCAGGTATTGGTACTTTTGGCAGTGTGGACAGAGGCCAAGTCCTGCTGGAGAATGACATTTCCATCTCCATAAGGCTTGTGGGCAGAGGGAAGCATGAAGTGCTGTAAAATGTCCTGGTAGACGGCTGCGCTGACTTTGGTCTTGATAAAACACAGTGGACCTCCACCAGCAGATGACATGGCTCCCCAAACCATTACTGATTGTGAAGACTTCACACTAGACCTCAAGCAGCTTGGATTGTGGCCTCTCCACTCTTCCTCCAGACTCTGGGACCTTGATTTCCAAATGAAATGCAAAATTTACTTTTCATCTGAAAACAACACCTTGGGCCACTGAGCATCAGTCCAGGTCTTTTTCTCTTTGGCCCAGGTAAGACGCTTCTGGCGTTGTCTATTGGTCATGAGGGGCTTGACACAAGCAATGCGACACTTGTAGCCCATTGCCTGGATACGTCTGTGTGTGGTGGCTCTTGAAGCAATGACTCCAGCAGCAGTCCACTCCTTGTGAATCTCCCCCAAATTTTTGAATGGCCTTTTCTTAGCAATCCTTTCAAGGCTGCGGTTATCCCGGTTGCTTGTGCACCTTTTTCTACCACACTTTTTCCTTCCACGTCCATTAATATGCTCGGATACAGCACTCTGTGAACAGCTGCTTCTTTAGCAATGACCTTTTGTGGCTTACCCTCCTTGAGGAGTGTGTCAATGACTGCCTTCTGGACATCTGTCAAGTCAGCAGTCTTGCCCATGATTGTGGAGCCTACTGAAACTGACTAAGGGACCTTTTTAAATGCTTAGGAAGACTTTGCAGGTGTTTCTTGTTAACTCTAATTTACTGAGATAATGACTTTTGTGCTTTCATTGGCTGTAAGCCATAATCATCAACATTAGCAGAAATAAACACTTAAAACAGATCACTCTGTTTGTAATGACTCTGTATAATATATGAGTTTCACTTTTTGGATTTAAGAACTGAAATAAATTCACTTTTTGATGATATTCTAATTTTCTGAGAAGCACCTGTATGTAGCAGTGCGGCAATTATACTATATACAGTCAGGAGTATAAGTACTTGATACACTGACAATTTCGAAAGTTTTTCCACCTACAAAGAATGAAGAGGTCTGTTTTGTTCTACTTAACTGCTGCAACTTGGACCTTTAACAGGATTTATATTTGACCTATGAGAAAGCATACTATGTGTATTTGGCAGATTAACTCAGGCATGTTTATGATAAACTGAATACCTGGATTGGAGTCCTATTTGTATACAGAATATTGACTATTAATGCTGGCAGAGTAAGTCTTAGGCTATATTCACACTAGGTGTTTTTTTTCTGCAGGAAAACATAATCTCTTGGCAGGAAAGAAGTAGCGTCAAAAACGCAGGTTTTGGTGTGTTTTTTTGCAGTGGTTCTTGGTGCATTTTTGGTGCGTTTTTCAGGATCCCAAAGTTCAGCTTTGCTTCCACCATAGACACATGAAAACAGGTCACCATTGCAAGACATATGTTCATGAAAAAGTACACATTACAAATGTAACAGGGGGGGGGGTGAATTGGTCTGGAATGGTTTATCTAAGACCCTGGCAGTGCATTGAATTTGTAGGACACTATTTACTTTCACATTATGGTTTGCCATTGAGTTGCTCAGGCATTGTTCATTTTCACACCTCCCTGGGCCACACGTGTTGTTCAATCTCACACCTAGCTCAACCAATGTTTACTTTGTAGGCATCACTAATTTAATTAAACTGTAATAATCCAAGCTGCTATCTCAGGTGACCAAGACAAGATGGTTTAAACTTGGGAAAATCACAAGAATAAATGTGTGTCACATACTTGCTTTTTTCACTAAAAACGCAGCAAAATGTTCACACTAGGCTTTTTTTCAGCATTTTATTCCACCACCCTTTTTTTTAATGGGTGAAAAACGCTGAAACAAGTGACATACTCTATTGCAAAAAGCCATGGAAAGCACAAAATACTGAGGACAAATAAGCAAGCTGTGTGCATGAGATTTCGGAAATCTCATAGACTTTGTTGGTACTGTAAAACGCAGCTGAAAATTTGCATAAAAAAGCCCGCTAAAAAAACGTCTAGTGTGAATATAGCCTTGTATAACAGTTCGCCAATGAGTTAGGATATATGACCACGATACAGAAATGCTGCGGATTTTTCCTAAGCGTTTCTGCATCTCCCTGTGTTGTCAAGCGCTTTGCCAAGTGATTTTAGCATCACTTGGAAAAGTGCTTGATAACTTGGTCACACTATATAATTCCATGCAACCGGCATGGATTTATATAGTGTGACCAAGTTACAATGCTGCAAATGCAGCATCAATAATAAAAAAAAAGAATAATAATGGTGAAAAATAAAAAAAAAACATTATACTCATCTTCCGATGGTCCTCGATCTCCTTCTCCGGTGCGTCCGGTGTCTTCGGCGGATCACGGTGCTGTGAAAGGACCTTCCATGACGTCATTTAGTCATGTGACAGGTCACGCGACCGCCGATGTCAGCGGTCGCGTGACCTGTCACATGACTAAATGGCGTCATGGAAAGTCCTTTTACCACCGCGAGCAGCCGAAGAGCCAGCAGCACCGCCGGGAGCAGACAGGGGCCATCAGAAGGTAAGTATATGTTTATTTTTTATTTTAATTCTATTTTAACTACAGGTACTATGGTACCCGGGTTTGGAGGAGAGTCTCTTCATCTCCAGACCCGGGTACCATCCACGCATTGAGTCGCATAATATCCACATGTGTATGTGTAGTCATGCGGATGTTATGCGTTCCAATGCAACTCAATGGCGGCTAAATCGCAGCGACTCTGCAAAATTAAAGGACGTGCTGCGGATTTTTCCGCAATGATAATCCGCAGCGGAAATCTCCGCGGCATGTGCACAGCACATGCGGATTATCATTGGGGACCATTGCAGACCTATCACCAAGCGTTTTTTAAGTGTTTCCGCGGTTGAAGTTACGCTGCAGAAACACCTAAAAAACGCATAGTGGGCACACAGCCTAAAAAGTTCTATGGTGAAGAAAAACACGTGAGATAATAAATGCGAAATATACAATATTTCCCATAATATGACTGAGGATATCTTTAGGGTGTATTCACTGTTTTTTCTTCTGCAGCAAAAATGCTGTGTTTTACAGTACCATCTTAGTGAATGACATTTCTGAAATCTCATTCACATGCTGTTTTTTTTGCATTTTTTTAAAATCTGCAGCTTGTCAAGTCTTTCAGAGGTTTTGCAGCATTTTTCACCCATTCAAATGAATGGAAAAAAAAACACAAGTAAAAACACCTGAATTTTAAGCAGCGTTTTTCCTGCCACCTTTGATTTTTGGGGTAGAAAAAAAATGCTGCCAAAATCCAACTTGTGAACACACCTTTATCCTGGTTGTGTTCTAATTGGATATAAAATAGAACGGCCATGATAACATGGGTAGTTAATTGTATGGTGTTTTCACTTTATATATTACCAGGCCGCATTCTATTTGCGCAGAGCTGCTCCGTGAAGATTCTATCACAAGATTCCGTGATGACATCACAGGTGATGGTGACATCACTGCTCACAGTCGCTATATATACAATGCACATAGGCTCACCCGTGCCTTTCTTGGCTCTATAGTGACTGATAGCACTTGCAGTTTTTCACTATGGCTGGAATTGTTTTGGACATTCCTCAGGTAAAAGCACTATTGTTGATCCTTATGATCAATCGTCCTAACAGTGTGCTTCTACCACCCGATGGCGTCCTCAGCTTCACTCACCGGCTGGTGATGGAGCTAGTAAAGGATTGCCTGACCAAACACCGACAACGTCGTCTAACGTCAGACTATCTGACGGATTTACTTCAGAACATCAGGACATTACTACACCAGGTAAGTGGCGGACACTCTGCACAGAACATCTCAATATTAATAGATAATAATGGAGGGATAGAAGCTTTTTCTTCTAATATATTGTATTTTGCAGACCATAAGACGCACCAAAAATTTTTGGGAGGAAAATAGGAAAAACATTTATTATAATAAAATGGGGGTCTGTCTTATAGTCCGAATTTTCGGTTGCTTACTGAGGGGGGTGGTGGCAGTGGAGCGAGGTCACAGGAGGCAGAGTCGCTGCTGCAGGAAGTCGGCAGTAGCAGTGGGGCGCGGCTGCGGGCCCCAAGCTGGGAGGAGCGGGGTGTCCAGAAGGTGCGAGGCTGCGGGCCCTGGGCTTCAAGTAAATGTTAGCGGTAATTCAGGAGGGGAGACCCTGCTCTGCTTATTGATTTCTCTGCAGTGGGCTTCAAGAAGTAGGCTGCTGGAGATGGCCAATACGCAAATTGAGATCTCAGCTCGTCATTGAGCCGAGATCTAAATCTTCACATGCACTGCCTCCAGCGGCCATTTGCCTGAAGCCCACCGCCAGAAAATCAATGGGCAGAGCGGGGACTCCCCTCCTAAATCACCGCTAACATTTCCTTGAAGCCCAGGGCCCGCAGCCTCGCACCTCCTGGATACCCCGCTCCTCCCAGCTCGGGGCCCGCAGCAGCGCCCCACTTCTACTGCCGGCTTCCTACAGCAGTGACCCTACCTCCTGTGACCTCACTCCACCACAGCCACCCCCCTGGTAAGCTACATTCAGACAATTATTATTATTAATAATCTCTCTGATATGCTGGGGTGGAGAGTTCCAGAGTAGGGGGGATGCACGGGAGAAATCTTGTATGCGATTGTGGGAAGAGGAGATAAGAGGGGAGTAGAGAAGAAGATCTTGTGAGGATCGGAGGTTGCGTGCAGGTAAGTACCGGGAGACTAGGTCACAGATATATGGAGGAGACAGGTTGTGGGTGGCTTTGCATGCCAAGGTTAGGGTCTTGAACTGGAGTCTCTGGGTAATGTGGAGCCAGTGAAGGGATTGGCGGAGCGAGGGGAAAAGCCAGGGAATAGCGGGGGGACAGGTGGATTAGTCAGACAGCAGAGTTTAGGATAGATTGGAGGGGTGCGAGAGTGTTAGAAGGGAGGTCAAAAATTTTGGAAAAAAAGGCATCTTATAGTCCAAAAAATACGGTAAAACACAACGAGTCCCCAAATACAGTATGTAGTCATTGTATCTGCAGACAGAGAACAGATGTCACATACAATTTCCGCCTCCATTCTGACCGCTCTCATCTCAAAATTCTCCTTTCCATTTTTCCTTCTTTATAGGCTGAAGAAAGATCTCAGACTGAAGATTTGGCTGTCTTTAAAGAACTGGCCGAAAAAGTCCTGTCTATACTAGAACGCTCATTGGAACGCCCGGTAAGGATCAATATTAATAGACGTATCTTAATCCACCGTATCTGAGGAGACTTTCTGAGAAAAGGTCTGAAGATGGCGCGGGATTTGTATCGTTACAATTGGTGCATCTGTAAATGTTGGTTTAGTCCTTCATGATTTATGTATTTGGTGATTTAGTGAAATCTTCCACATATTAATTATATATATTATATCTATCAGGAAACAACAGGAGGCGACGCCAAATATGAGCAAAATGTGACCCCGAAAATCCCTGACCCTAATAGGAGTCAGCCGGAGCTGAACAGCGATCTGATTACAGGTGAGCGATCACCCGACCTTCTACAAGGAATGTCCAGATATTACAGAGGACGGAGGATAATGTTAGATTTACTCTCTACTCTGTGTAATGGGAACCTGGCAGCACATTGTTACATATAGAAGTAGTGGTGTGACGGTATAGGCCATTGTCCCCTAATAATAATTGTTTGTAGAAATCCAATGTGCCAGTCAGGAGAAATGTAAAGTAGACACCATATACAAATCAGAATGGAAGTGCACTGGGGGCGTGAAAGAAGAAATCCAAATGCAGTGACACGCCCCCAGTGCACTTCCAGGCTAATTTGCAAATCTCTCCTATGTTTCAGCTCTCTTACCATCACTCATATGTGCAGCGTGGGTGGGGGCTTCCTCATTCATGTGATGGAGGGTCCATTCTGCAGTGCTATAGCAAGTAACATGAAATAAATTAAATTTAAATTGCATTACTGCTCTAGAAAATGAGAAAAAACTAAGATACTGAGCACATAATTTGGCCAATTCATGAATGCCCAGCAGCCAATGACAAGGCGATCTTTTTGTTGGAATCCTCTCCTAATGTGAATCCTCTCCTAGGCTGAAGCCTACATTTATATGGGTAGGTAGGATCCTGTTGTAATTAAAACCACCCCGGGCTGATGGGTGGAGATAGGTTCCCAGCAAAAAAGGTCGCCTTGCCGTGACTGCTGGGCATGCATCGAGCAAAAGAAGGTCGCCTTGCCGTGGCTGCTAGGCATGCACCCAGCAAAAGAAGGTTGCCTTGTCGTGACTGCTGGGCATGCACCCAGCAAAAGAAGGTCGCCTTGTCGTGACTCCTGGGCATGCACCCAGCAAAAGAAGGTCGTCTTGCCGTGACTGCTGGGCATGCACCCAGCAAAAAAAAGGTCACCTTGCCGTGGCTACTTGGCATGCACCCAGAAAAAGAAGGTCGCCTTGCCGTGGCTGCTGGCCATGCATGAATTGGCCAAATTATGCGCTAAGTATCTTCCTTTTATCCTATTTTCTACAGCAGTAATGCAATTCAAATTTCATTTATTTGATGTTTACATGCTATAGCGTTACAGAGTGCAACTTTGTTAGTTATGTATTTGGATGGCTACTCTTAGTATGCACCTGTTTACACCCATTTTCTTTTCGGAAGTGATGGTCAGTCTTTTGTTATTTATGAAGGGGTTCCTCCATCATTTACATTACATTTATCTATGGATTCCCCGTATATTCTCATATTTAGAATCCCCATATAACGAGTATTAATCCCATTTACAGACATCTTGTCATTTCTCCGTTATATTGCTGTATTATCTATGTAGGAATAATATCCTCTAATATATTTCATTTCTTCATCATTATTTTAGAAACAACTGAGCTGTCGAATCCTAACAATGGAATTAGTGAGATCCCGGAGATCCAAGAATCCGTAAGTTCCATAGAGGGGGATGCGTGTGTGTCATCAGATCATGGGGTGTGAATGACTCGTCCAGTATTATCCCCCATACAACCATGGGACGTCTCTATTCTAAGTGTAGATGACCCTATGGTGTTTCTTACATGTGAATTACAGGGAATCTGTCACCAGGTTTATGCTATTTGGTCTGAGAGAAGCATGATGCAGGGACAGAGACCCTGATTCCATGTGTTGATTACTTTACTCGGTGGAGCAGTTGTGATAAAATCACTATTTTTTTCTGCTGCAGATCTCTGAATGCTGAGTCTTGTATAACCCCGCCCACACCATTGATTGGCAGCTTTCTGTGTACACTGTGCATAGGCAGAAAGCTGCTAATCAGTGGTGGAGGCAGGGGTACAGAGCAATAGGACTACCTGGCTAGACAGATAGTCTTCTAGTGATAATCTACTGATTTTATTGAAACAGCCACACACAGCCTAGTAAGTAACACATCACTGGAATCAGGGTCTCTGCCCCTACATCATGGTGATTTCAGAATACATAGCAAACACCTGGTGACAGATTACCTGTAAGTCCTCCTCTGTGTGATCTCCCACATTATCCATAATGTTATAGTAATGTATGATGACCGTTGCAGGGCGGCTCCAGGATTTCGTGGACCCTGGGCGAAAGAGTCTCAGTGGCCCCTTTAACACATACCACGATTCATGATGCACAGATACCGCAGATAAATATATATATATATATATATATATATAGTACAAGCCCGAAGATTTCACTTCTTACATTACATGAGCGATATCTATTGTAAATTCCACAATAACTCAGAAAGCGGCGAATCCTCACAGCTCACAGTGCAGACCGGACAGTAATGTCCTCCACACAGTATAATGGCACCACATAGTTCTCTATACCGTATTATGAGCTCCATATATTGCTCCATATAGAATAATGGACCCCATAAAATGCTCCACGCAGGCTGTGCCCCCATATAATGCCCCAAGCAGGCTGTGACCCCACACATAATGCCCCATGCAGGCTGTGCCCCCCACATGATGCTCCATGCAGGCTTTGACCCCCCACATAATGCTCCATGCAGGCTGTGACCCCCACATAATGCCCCATGCAGGCTTTGACCCCACACATAATGCTCCATGCAGGCTGTGACCCCCACATAATGCCCCATGCAGGCTTTGACCCCCCACATAATGCCACATGCAGGCTGTGCCCCCCCCACATAATGCCCCATGCAGGATGTCCCCCTCCCACATAATGGCCCATGCAGGATGTCACCCCCCATATAATTCCCCATGCAGAATGTCCCTCCCACATAATGCCCCATGCAGGCTGTGCCCCCCACATAATGCCCCATGCAGGCTGTGCCCCCCCACATAATGGTCCATGCAGGATGTCACCCCCCATATAATTCCCCATGCAGGATGTCCCTTCCACACAATGCCCCATGTAGGATGTCCCACCCCACATAATGCCCCATGCAGGATGTCCCCCACACATAATGCCCCATGCAGGATATCCCCCCCCACATAATGCCCCATGCAGGATGTCACCCCCCATATAATTCCCCATGCAGGATGTCCCCCCCACATAATGCTCCATGCAGGATGTCCCACCCCACATAATGGCCCATACAGGATGTCACCCCCCATATAATGCCCCATGCAGGATGTCACCCCCCCATATAATGCCCCATGCAGGATGTCCCCCCAACACATACTGCCCCATGTAGGATGTCACCTCTCACCCCATATATTGCCCCATGCAGGATGTCACCTCTCACCCCATATAATGCCCCATGCAGGATGTCACTTCTCCCCCCATATAATACCCCATGCAGGATGTCACTTCCCCCATATAATGCCCCATGCAGGATGTCACCCCCCATATAATGCCCCATGCAGAATGTCACCTCTCACCCCATATAAAGCCCTATGCTGGATGTCACTTCCCCCCCCATATAATGCCCCATGCAGGATGTCACTTCTCCCCCTCATATAATACCCCATGCAGGATGTCACTCCCCTATATAATGGCCCATGCAGGATGTCACCCCCCATATAATTCCCCATGCAGGATGTCCCCTCCACTTAATGCCCCATGCAGGATGTCCCACCCCACATAATGCCCCATGCAGGATGTCCCCCACACATAATGCCCCATGCAGGATATCCCCCCCATATAATGCCCCATGCAGGTTGTCACCCCCCATATAATTACCCATGCAGGATGTCCCCCCCACATAATGCTCCATGCAGGATGTCCCACCCCACATAATGGCCCATACAGGATGTCACCCCCCATATAATGTCCCATGCAGGATGTCACCCCCCCATATAATGCCCCATGCAGGATGTCCCCCCAACACATACTGCCCCATGTAGGATGTCACCTCTCACCCCATATATTGCCCCATGCAGGATGTCACCTCTCACCCCATATAATGCCCCATGCAGGATGTCACTCCCCCCATATAATGCCCCATGCAGGATGTCACCCCCCATGTAATGCCCCATGCAGAATGTCACCTCTCACCCCATATAAAGCCCTATGCTGGATGTCACTCCCCCCCCATATAATGACCCATGCAGGATGTCACTTCTCCCCTCATATAATACCCCATGCAGGATGTCACCCCCCTATATATTGCCCCATGCAGGATGTCCCCCCCATATAATGCCTCATGTAGGATGTCAATCCCCCCCATATAATGCCCCATGCAGGATGTCACTTCTCCCCCCCATATAATACCCCACGCAGGATGTCCCTACCTCCCCCCCATATAATGCCCCATGCAGGATGTCACTTCTCCCCCCATATAATGCCCCATACCTCCATACATAAAAAAAAAAAATCAAATGCTCACCTCACTGCTCACCAGCTGTGGAGAGGTAAGTATTGTGCCGGCCGTGGTCCAGGGCAAGCATTGGGGGGGGGGGAGCAAGGCCCACTAGCTGGCGCTGGCACCACTCTCCTCTGCTCACCGGTCCCATAGCACGCCAGGGTGCCCGACAGCAAGTGGGCCCCTCGCGTACTCAGGGCCCCGGTACTTGCCTGGGTGTGCTGGGTGCTAGCGCCGGGTCTGCCCAGCGTCCGGTTTGTATCCTCCCAACATCATATCAGTGTAAATCATCTGGGACATAATATGGGGGGAGAAGTTTTTGCATCTGTAACTTTTTTCCTGCATCTTCAATAAATCAGTATTATTTCTTATTCTTTTATAGAGCGTGATGGATTCATTGGTTCCGGCGAGAAAGCCGCATATGAGCGACTATGAAACTTCCAAACTCATCAGCAGTGGAAATTTTGGGTGAGATTTCTGTTGCCATAATCCACATTTCTCAGGGTTCCCTATGACAATGCTTCTGCCCCTGCACTCTGCCATTCAGTGTTATCATAGGGAAATTATATGATCTGTAGCAAATCAGACTGTAAGGAAAGCGATTTAAATAATATAATTACATATAATATAATATATAATAATATAATATTATTACATTCACCTGTGCTAGACCCTCATCTGTTCTTATGCTGCCTCCTCCACCTGAGCTTTTCTGCTCTCCACTCTGATCTTTGTTTTGATGGGGGGGGCTCCATTATGAAGCTGATCAGAGAAGTTGGCTACACATGGTCACATGAAGGGTGTCACCATATTGATGTCAATGACATCTACACCCTCCACCATGACCATGTGGGCCCAATCACTGGCCTCAGCAGCAGAAGAGAGCCCTGGAGCACATTCATTTTGGACCAATTTTATTTGCACTAAATTGTATTTGGTCAGTTATAGCGAATCTGCCCAAAGAGAATTTCAATAGATTCTCGTATCTATAATGTGACCTGGGTGATGGCTCCGGCAGAAGTGGCATTGTGGAGACCTCCAATAGGTGATCTATGTAGTGCTATTTTATGTATTTCTAGATGTGGATTTATAGTGGCGGCCAGACTTCTAGTATTAAACATATGCAAATTGTCTCTTCAGAGAGGAAGCAAACTAGAACTCCACCTATAGGAAGTAGCAATCCTAAAAGTCAATATCGACCCTTTAACAAGCCTTGTCACATGACTTAGGATAATAGCCAAAACCAAAATCTCAATTTGCAGGAACTGTGTTCTGGGGTACTGCCCCTCTTCAGTGCAAAGTGTGAATGGTTTGACTGGGTGAGAGGTGTCTGACCGGTATCCAAGGGGTTGACGTTTCTCCTTGCGGACATGAGGAGACTTTTAAGCCGCAATGCTCCTCTGGGAAATAGGATTGCTACTTTCTATAGGTGGCACTAGGGTGCTAGTTCTCTTCCTCTCTGAAAAGAGACAATTTGCATATTTCCCAGAAGAGCATTGCAGCTTAAAAGTCTCCTCACCTTGACATGCTTAACATGGCTTTTTCCGCAAGGAGAAACGTTACCGCTTGGATCCCAGTCAGATGCCTCTCACCCAGCCAAACCATATCTCACACTTTGCACTGATGAGTGCTTGTACCCCAAAACATAGTGTCCGAAAATTGAGATTTTGTTATGGCTATTATTCCATGTCATGTGATAAGGCTAAAGGGTCGATATTGACTTTTAGGATTACTACTTCCTATAAGGGGCACTAGAGTTCTAGTTCTCTTCCTCTCTGAAGAGACAATTTGCATATTTCCCAGAGGATCATTGAGGCTTAAAAGTCTCCTCACCTTGACAAGCTTAACATGTCACTCTCCGCAAGGAGAAATGTTACCCCTTGGATACCAGTATTAAACATATAATGATTTCTATAGATGGATTATTAATAAGGATTTATTATAACCGATGGATTCTCCTTCTCTCCAGGGCCGTCTACTTAGTGCATCATAAAGACTCACACCAGACCTTTGCTATGAAGAAAATGGCTAAGCGGAACCTAAATACTGCACAGAGATTGGAATGGGCCTTTCTGGAGAGGGACATCTTAACATTTGCTGATTGTCCCTTTGTGGTCTCCATGCTCTGCTCCTTTCCAACTAGATCTCACCTGTGTATGGTCATGGAGTATGTAGGAGGTAAGACACATCTATTGTATTATATTCAGCCCATGTCTGCTTTCATCTTATCACTGCTCATATCAAGAGGACATTGTTGGTTACTTCCCCACAGAGCATTTACTATAGGTTATCTATTACCAAGATGCTCGTAAATTCATTGATCTTGGTGCAGGGGCGCTATGGGGCTCATCAGTCGGAGGGGGTCTGTCGACGCTCGGCAGTGGGCAGCATCCCTCCACCTGTCATCACAATTTCAGCATTATTTGCTTCTTCAAGGAGGTGGGGCTGGTGGGGGCAACAATACTGAGTAGGTGGCTAGTAGGGGCCAAAATACTGAAAGGGGGCCGTATGACTAGATATGGGGGGACTGTGAATGCTGAGTGGAGGTCATCATATTAAGTGGGGTGCTGTGGGGGTCCTCACTCTATATGGAGGCCCCCATTCTGTGTGGGGACATCATACTGAGTGGGGAGTTATGCGGACCATTATATTGTGTGAGGGACTGTGGGAACCAATATCCTGAGTGGGAGGGTTGCTGTGGGTGCCATCACACCGAGTAGGGGGTTGTGGCTGGCCTCCTTCTAAGTGGTGGCCTCCTTAGGACGATTCACTGTGGGGATACCATACTCATTGAGTGTGGGTGTGGGCATTTTTGGGAGCATCATACTCTAAAATGGCCATAAAAGTTGTATTGCTGGTGAGAACACTAAGCTGCTTCAACAGGGATATAAATATATTTCTTTTTTATTTTTTAGGGTGGGGGGCAATTACAACTTTTGATATGGGGTCTTGTGATTTCTATGTACGCCACTATCTGTGTGATCTCCCCAGGATGTTTCCGCTCACTGCTCATTATACATCATGGTTATCTGCTCGTGGTATATCATGGTTATCTTCTGTATAAACCCCTCACCGGTCATATTTCCTTTCTTCCATAGGTGGAGACTGTGGGACCCTTCTAAGCACCAGGGGTCCTTTCTCTGTCCCCATGGCCCGCTTGTACTTTGCAGAGGCGGTACTTGCCGTGGAATACCTGCATAGTTACGGTGTGGTGCACAGAGACCTGAAACCGGAAAAGTAAGTGCCCCCGTAGTATAATAAAGTGGGGAAAGTTGTCATTTATTATCATTCAGTCTGTGAGGCTAAAACCATCTTCTCTTTTGCAGCCTCCTGATTACATCTACTGGACATATTAAAGTTACCGATTTTGGGATTTCAAAACTTGGTCTAATGATACCGAAAACCAACACCTACAAGGAATTAGCAGTGGACATCTCCAGAGAGTTCCAGGACCGTGAGGTCAGCATCACCTACAAGAACTTAGCTTGTTATTTGCAAATCTCATCACACTATTGTCTCTTCTCTACGTTCTTCCTTTCTAGAGAACTTTTCCACTAATATTTTATCTTCTGCATTGTGTTTTAACGATGATATCTTGTCATAATAATTGTTTCATCGATTCTCATCTCTATGTTCTGTTGGTTTCCAGTTCTGTGGCACCCCATGTTACATAGCCCCAGAGATCATCCTGAAAGAAGGCTATGGAAGACCTGTTGACTGGTGGTCATTGGGGATCATCCTGTATAAATTCCTGCTGGGATGTGTACCATTTGATGCTGATTCCCTCACTGAGCTTTATAAAAGGGTTGTCATTGGTGAGTAGAATAATCCGATCATTGCGTTGATTGGTTACCTTTGTTTAGTTATTTCCTTTGCTTTATGTTACAGTCCAGTAAAGAGGTTTTATTTTCTGTAATTTTCTATGTAACAGGAGAACTAATTTGGAATTGTGATCGCGCTCCACCCCTGGATGCTCAGAATCTCATCACTGAGCTGCTCAGAAGAAATCCTGTGCGTAGACTTGGGACAGGTAACAGATATACTAGTATTAATATTCCCTTATTAGACCAAGGACATATCGCTCATGTCCATGAAGATCAGCATTTCTCTATCAGCTCATCTACTGTATTTCTAGTTCTCCACACTAAGACTTTCAGTTTATTTCCTTCATGTCGGCTCAGTTTTGTCATTAGTTCAGATTACGATAAACTGTTCAGATATGGAGCCATCCCTGACTATGTCCGCATCACTTTTGTTTTTCTTTTTCTAGGAGGAGCATTTGAGATCAAGGTTCATCCATTCCTGAGTGACTTGGACTTTGACAACATTCTGAGCCAGGAGCTGGAGTATGTTCCTCAGCTTGTTTCAGACGCAGACACCAGCTTATTTATCAGTAAGTAGAAGGAGACGTCATCTAGACTAAGCGACTGTTTGTCTCATCTTCCCTAATATGTGATCATCTGTTCCCATTAATATTAGAGATAAATAGTGACTGTGTTATACTGACAACCTCTAATAATACTTCATTACCTATTTCTTGTAGATCATTCTGATATAAACAAACATCTGGTCTCAAAGGATGAGGAAGGCACAAGTGAGAACAATGAGAGCCTTGACTTCCAAAATTTTACGTCATCTTCTGAAAAGCTTTGTAAAGTAAGTATGTGATTAATAAATCCAAAATATGTAAAAAAAAATAAAAAAACTCTAAAAGTACATAAAAAAAATATTTCATATCTTATTTTTATCCGTATTTAGCTCTGTACCATCGCTACCAGGATGGTGAACAATGAGGATCCCAATGCCCCTCCAGAGTATACACAAGAAACCAACACAAACATCTCAGAAATGTGAGTAGATTAGAAAGGGTCATTACTGGGAGTTCCAGGCTGATCTATGTACACAACACCAAATATAGGACATAAATAACAGAATATCAAATGCAGCATTCACCGCTTCATGGTTAACGGTCATTGTACTTTTGGCTTCAGAAAATGCAGAAGATAACAGCCCATAATTGTGGCATGTCATGCATTTTTAGCACTGCCTACTCTGTAGGAGAGCTGTAGTATTACTTGCCAGACATTCTTGGTAATTGTGTTCTGATCCATGGAAGGTAGCTTGGAGCAGAAAACCTTCCCCACTATGACAGTCATATGTCCTATTAGGCCTTATAGTCAGTGTTCTTATAGTGAGACAACCCATTTTATACTGTGTTTACTTACGATTTACATGTTTTTCTTCTTCAAACAGGCAGAAAGAATCTGTTCCTGTATGTAATACAGACGATGCTGTTACCATCTTGCCACCCTCGTCCCCATTGCCAGGTATGTACATGTCTACAGCACCAACAATGGGAATGTTGACTTCAAGGCTCAAATATTTCCACATGGTTTCTCTGGTCTACTATGTTATCCATGTTTCATGGATCTCAGCTATGTTGACCATGGGTTCGTACTGTATCCCTATTTCCCTAATTTTGTACAGGAGTTTTTTTTCATGTATTCTGTTTATTACGTTGCATCATCTTTTAACCTAGTGAGATATAGCGACTGTGTTATACTGACACCCTCTAACAATCCTTCCTTACCTATGTCTTGTAGATCACTCTGATGAAAACAACCATCTGATCTCAGAGGATAAGGAGGGCACAAGTGAGGACGATGAGAACTTTATCTTCCGAATATTTGCATCATCATCTTCTGAGAGGCTTTCTAAAGTAAGTATGTGATCGATAAATCCAAAATATGTACAAAAAAGGATCTACAAAATTAAAAAGTATATATATTTAATAACTTATTGTTATCCACATTTAGCACTCTACCACCACTAACGGGATGGTGAACAACGAGGATCCCAAGGCCCCTCCAGAGTGTACACCAGAATCCAACACAAACATCTCAGAAATGTGAGTAGATTATGGGGTCATTACTGGGAGCTCCAGGCTGATATATGTGCACAACACCAAATATAGGACATAAATACCATAATATCAAATGCAGCATCCACCGCCCCATGGTTATCGGTCATTGTGCTTTCAGCTTTCGGAATTGTTGGAGATAACAGCCCATAATTGTGGCCGGTCATGCACTTTTAGTGCTGCCCTCACTGTAGGAGAGATGTAGTATGAAATGCCGGCCATTCTTGGTAGTTGTTTTCCTCTCAGCTCTCTATAAAAGGTAGTCTTGAGCAGAAGACCTTCCCCACTATGACAGTCATATGTCCTACTAGGCCTTATAGTCGGTGTTCTTCTAGTGAGACAACCCCTTTTATATGGAGTTTACTTGAGATTTACATGTTTTTCTTCTTCAAACAGGCAGAAAGTATCTGTTCATGTATGTAATACAGACGATGCTGTTACCATCTTGCCACCCTCGTCCCCATTGCCAGGTATGTACATGTCTACAGCACCAGCAATGTGAATGTTGACTTCAAGGCTCAAATATTCCCACATGGTTTTTATACAATACTATAGGTCTCTTATGTTATCCATATTATGACAAAGCAGATCCTATAAGAATATATTGTTACTGATTTTTTTTTTAAATTTTTCATCAGAATTTCCATCTCATGAAGAAAGAAAATCGGCAATAAATCTGAGTATGGAGCAACAAAACTCAGAAAACGGAAAAAATGGGAAAAAGAGACGAGGTAAGTGTGAGAATCAACTCCATGTTGTGTGATGTCAGTGAGAATAATTCATGTGGAGTAGATGTCATCTGTCAGTGATGGGATTGTCACATGTATGATTGCTGACAATGACCCCTGACCTCTGTATGATAATATTCCTCTGCCGTCCGGCCACAGTGACTGCACAGCATTATCATGTAATATGGAGTCCCATCACTTACATTATATTTATTTCTCTTGTCATAGGTTCCATCTTCCGCCGGATCTTATCATCCTGCCGGCGTGGATTATCCAGGGCTGCTCGTGCATTTGCATGCTGTCACTGTTGCCCTAAAAACCATCTTAAAGACGGGACACCTAAGCATCCAGCGCCCTGAAGTCCAGCAGATCCACCATCACTGCTGGAGCTGTATAGAAGGACCTTCACCATCTACCTGTGGCCTTCTGACTGGTCAACCTGGACAAGTTTCAGTAACGCCTCTGTCATCGGGCTCCGCGGTATTCATACTGCTCGCCTGACTTGTCATTTACTGATCACCTGGTATCTGACCTCGGCTATCTTCCTGACTTTGATTTAGTCTATTGATAATGTTCACGATTTTATTCATCCCATTATTAATTAAAAAAAAAGTAAAATCTGTTACTGTTGCTCTGATTCCTTTTTGTCTTGAATTCACAAATACTTGTAACTCACTAATTGCTCTTCTTCTCACTAAATGTATTTCTCATTATCCTTAATGCAGCAGTCAGTCTCATATTTCTGTCCAGCAGTTACACTGGTGCCTCCACCCTGTACCAGTCATTACACTCATCCACAAACCTCTCCACACTGCTGCACAGTCCTGCATCTCTACCATATCTACACTCCAATGAGCTAATATTAACATCCTCCATAATCATGACCTCCCACTCTCATGTCCAAGACATTTTCTCTGCTGCACCAGCTCTCAGGAGTGGACTACTGCAGGCAATCAGGTTCATTCCCACTATCAGAGATTTTAAGTGTGCAGTAGAAACAGATTATTTGTGGCAGGACTATCAAATCACCTCACTATTCTAAGTTTTTCCTACAGCACTCAGTAGCACTTAATATTTGTACATATACAGATAATGGCTGGTGACTGGTTCATGCAGCCTTAATTCCACAAAGATAGAAATAAAAGGTCAACATGTTTCATACATCCAAACCATCCTTAATCATGGCAGAAAAACATAATTTTAAGTTCCCACTATGAATATTTGGTGAGATATCACAGCTGTGTATTTTCACAGCACAAAGAACGCATCTTACAGATCAGCAAATCACAGTGTGCTGACGCTTAGTGTTGTAGTTTTGAACAACACCATCCATTTTATCATATAATGTGTTGAAAAATGAGAAAAAATGCCAGGTTTGGGTTCCTTCATTTTACAGTGTGTATTGTGTTGTAAAAACAAACTGACAAAATGATTCAGAGTCAGTAGTACGATTACTGTGATACCAAACTTATAAGGTTTATATATATATATATATATATATATACAGTGTTTAGCATAAATCAGTACACCCAAATAGATTTGTCAGCAAACCTGTAGTTTCCTTTCAGAATCATCATTTTATATGGGATACCATACTACAAAATACTCTCGCAAATTTGAGCCATTGAATGCAAACAAGATTTGGTATTTTGAAGACCCAAAAAAAGTAATTTTCTTAACAAACTCATTCAAGATCATGTTTCAAAAATGAGAACATCCCAGTAACAGTCTTAAGAGAAAAGCTAAGTTTAGACAACAAAATTCTAATTAACAAGAACTGAACCACAGGTAAGTGTAATTATTCATTAAACAGATGTCCAGCAGACAGGTGTCTGTAAAAGGAAGTTACTTAATAAAGAAAACTCCTTCCCATTTCATGCTATCAGCAATGGCACCACATAGAAGGGAAATGTCACAAAACCTGAGAAAGAAAATAATTTCTTTGCAATAAATGTGAAGTCTACAAGAAGATCAGCAAAACTTTACTTATCAGTCAGAATACTGTAGCAAAAGTGATGCAAAACTATAACAAAGATGGAACTGCAACCATCTTACAGAGACGTCCAGGCCGACTATGGAAGTTAACACCTAAACAAAAGCGTCCTCTGATGAGAAGGGTAAGTGGCACCACATAGAAGAGAAATGTCACAAGACATTTCTGAGAAAGAAAATAATTTCTTTACAAAAAATGTGAAGTCTACAAGAAGATCAGCAAAGCTTTTCTTATCAGTCAGATGGAAGTTAACATCTAAACAAAAGCATCTTCTGATGAGAAGAAAATCGACAGGCAAATTCATTGCTATTAGCTGAAGAAGTAGAAAGCCAAACCAGGGCGAGTGTTTTCCATGACACGACACGGTGCACACTGCAAATGAATGGCATTCATGAGTGTCCTCCACAAAGGAAGCCTCTCTCCCTTAAAGCCCATGAACAATAAAAGTCCGTCTACAATTTGCCAGGGTCCATGCTTAAAACTATGAGGACTACCGGGACTCTATACTGTGTATGTGCATCTTATGTGTATGTCCGTATTTTATGTTTGTGTGCACTATGTATATGCATACGTTAACATGTGTATAGAGTATTAGCATGTGCAAATTTTATATGTGTGCCTAATATAAATATACATGGAAATGTATATGTAGGTGGTGCCTGATGGAGGGTGGGGGGCCCAGATCAGAAGTCCTGATTAAGGGCCCTTCACTGTCATTGTCTGCCCCTTATATAAACAGTAAAATCTCCTTTAATAACTGGACTTCCATTGGGGTGGACTTCTCATAGATGGCCAGTATGCATACTATATTGTGAATCTGGGCATCTCTCACAGAAAATCTGATCTGGATATGAGGGTGGTCTTCTATAAGCGGTGATGTTTTGGAGAGATTTAGGGAAAAGTCCCAATGCTTATCCATCGATCTGGTAATTTGAGTAAAATATTTGTGTTGATAACGGATCACAAAGTCACAAAATATGTAAGATTTGGCATAACCTGGCTCATTTTTCAAAAAGTTATGCTCAATTTTTTTAGCACCAAGTTTTGTTGCTTTTTTGTAGACTTACACTAACTTAGTATATTGTGTGAGAATTAAATGAATTATGAATTAGTTGGCGCATTTTTCCACACTCTGGGGGTCCCTGACAGTCCTTCTTTACCGGCCCTGTAGTGATGCCAATGTAAACTTCCAAGTGACCGCGCAGTCAATCACTGTCACGAATGCAGGACAACCTATGATTAGCTAATTTTTGGGAAATCCTTATAACAAAAGGGGATTGAAAATATTTACAATTATTTTAAAAGCATTAAAAAAAACAGACCCAATACTTATAATTAGTTTGTTGAAAGTAGTCTAATTAAAGGGAGCTGAAAGGATTAGAGATTATGAACCCGATTCACCAGTGTTTTTGCCAGAAAACTGGCATAAAGCTCTTGAAAAGTTGCAAAGTTTTGTGACTTTTCCCATTTTCACATAATTTTAACTTCTTTAAAGCCCAAGACGTACTGATACGTATCTGCGCCTTGGGACTTAAGAGCCTGATACGTATTAGTACATCTTTGCGATCGCGCCCGCACACAGGCTGTGCGGGCGTGATCGCCGCCGGGTGTCAACTGATTGTCACAGCTGACACCCGGTGCTATGTGCTGGGAGAGGTCCCACACATTAACCCCCGCCATACTGCGATCGAAGTCGTTCGCAGCATTGCGGGGGCAAGGGGAGGTGATCGGGATAGTCACCTCTCCTGCCGGCGTCCAGCAATGTGTGCCGCGGCTTCCTGGATGTTGCCATGATGACCTGATTCACTGAGGGGTGCAGTTTTAAGAATGGTGTCACTTTTGGGTATTTTCAGTCATAAAGACCCCTCAAAGTGACTTCAAATGTGATGCGGTCCCTAATAAAATGGTTTTGTAAATTTTGTTGGAAAAATGAGAAATCGCTGGTCAATTTTAACCCTTATAGCTCCCTAATAAAAATAAATTTGGGTTCCAAAATTGTGCTGATGTAAAGTAGACATATGGGAAATGTTATTTATTAACTTTTTTTGTGTGACATATCTCTCCGATTTAAGGGGATAAAAATTCAAATTTTCAAAATTTTCGCCAAATATCTGTTTTTTTCACAAATAAACACAAGTGATATCGAAGAAATTTTACCACAATCATAAAGTACAATATGTCATGAAAAAATATTCTCAGAACCAGGGGGATCCGTTGAAGCGTTCCAGAGTAATTACCTCATAAAGTGACAGTGGTCAGAATTGTAAAAATTGGCCTTCTCATTAACGTGCAAACCACTTTGGGTTGTAAAGGGGTTAAGGACTCTACCTGCATATACAGTCATGGCGGAAAGTGCTGGCACCCTTGAAATTGTTTCAGAAAATTACACATGTTTTATTACACGCATGTTTATTTCCTTTGTGTTTATTGGAACAACACAAAAAAACTGAGAAAAAAAAGGCAAATTGGACATAATTTCACACAAAACTCCAAAAATGGGCCGGAATACATATATATATTTTTGATGGGACAACACTGAAGATGCGACACTTTGATACAATGTACAGTAGTCAGTGTACAGCTTGTTTAACTGTAAATTTGGTGTGCCTGCAAAATAACTCAACACACAGCCATTAGTGTCTAAACCGCTGGCAACAAAAGTGAGTACACCCCTAAGTGTGTTCTCAGCTGATGTTATTTGTTGGTTTTTCTTTGCATCCCGAACAATTTTCTTGGCAGTTGTGGCTGAAATTTTTGTTGGTCTACCTGACTGTGGTTTGGTTTTTACAGAGCATCTGATTTTCCATTTGTTAATCACAGTTTGAACACTGCAGACTGGCATTATCAATTCCTGGGATATCTTTTTGTATCCCTTTCCTGTGTTATACTCTTTTTGCCTCCCTTTCCTGTGTTATACAGTTCAACTACCTTTTCCCGTAGATCCGTTGATAATTCTTTTGCTTTCCCCATCTCAAAATCCAGAAACATCAGTGGCTGGATCCCAGAAACTCACTCAGCTTTATGCACACACACTGATTACAAGCAAACAGGTCATAGGTGAGGATGTTACCTTTAGTAGCCATTCAAACCCATTTGTGTCAAATTCTGTGCATGTTATCAGGCCAAAATCACCAGGGTATGTGAACTTTTTGATCAGGATTATTTGGTTGTCATTAGTGATGAGCGAGCACTAAAATGCTCGAGTACTCGTTGCTCGGGTCGAGCAAATTGAAATACTCGGGTGCTCAACCCGAGCAATGAGCCCAATATAAGTCTAGGGGAAACTTGAGCATTTTTCAGGTGGCTCCCCACGGCGGTCTGCAGAGGGCCTAAAAATTGCCCAAATCGATGGGAACTGTGCTCAAATGACATGGGAACAGCATGGGGAAGACCCCTGGAAGCATCTCTGACTCCCAGATCACTGCTGTCAACAACGTCGTCAGAGTATTATGCCACTTTTACGGCGTAAGAAACATCCTTTCCAGGGTGATGACTTGTATATAAGGCAAAATAAATAAACAAAAACAAAAATACTCCTACACATGTAGCATTTTTGACACGTTTTTGCACTTTTGCATTGCTTTCAACCAAGACAAATGCATTCATCAGGAAATGTCATTTTAACATTTTACAACCTTATCTGGCCATGTGGTGTGTGACACATCATCAGACACATGCATACAGTGCTGAAAAGACATGGGAACAGCAAGGGGAAGACCTCTGGAAACATCTCTGACTCCCAGGTCACTGCCTAAATGTGTGCCCATCATAAGTGATCCTTGGCACATGCGAAGATGCCTCCCGCCATGCACCTGTCGTTACAGACTTGAAACAATCACCATCCACGTCCTTGTCCCACTGCAGTGTTCAGTTGTCCCTACCCCATTCCTTGGAATGCAAGCACAAGAATGCCGGAACCCACCACCCACAGGCTGCAATACTACACTGCCAAATTTTTGACAGCTGCTTGCACTTGAAATGTGGCCTTTTAGGCTCGTGGAGGCGGAAGCTTTTCATAACCTCATGTCGGCGGCGGCCGGGTGTCCATACTCGGTCCCCAGTCACCACTATATTTCCCGGTATCGCCTCCGCCTTCCACAATCACAGGTCCCATAACATTACCCGTGCCCTCCCCAGTGCACTTACCGGGAAGGACCGCCTAACCACAAACACGTGGACAGGTGAATGTGGCCAGGGACGGTACAGAGCCAGTCCACAACTTTTTTTGCTAAGAGTTGTATTTAGCTCGGTGAAAGGACTGGCATAGAGGGAAACCGTATCTACCCTGCGTGTCTTTTCTCCCAGAAAATCCTGTAAATGAGCTTGTTGCAGAAGCAATGGCAGCCCATCCAACATCAACTCGCACTTGTCAATGGTGCTTTGACACACACACATCTTTCTTTGCGCATTTAATTTCTTGAATACAGAGTTGGAAAATGGCCTGATCCGTAATGCGTTTTGAGAAATAACATGCATAAGTGACTCGCCCCCTGGGCCATGGGGCACTCGGATCCGGGCAATAGGGGGAACGATGGGAGTAGTAGTGGCAACCCGGTTCCGTGGCTCAGGGTGGTCAGGCCAGTGGTAGTCCGTTACGTGTTGTTGATTATGTCCGACTACGCCACCCGTGGATTTGCGGTCATTAGGAACCGCCGCTGCAGGGCAGACCGCTGGGGCTGTTGATATGTGCAGCTGGGATGGTGTGACTCCCCACAGGAAGAGTGCGGCCCCAGGGCAGTGTAGTGGATGGTGGGAGTGATGGTGGTGAGAGTCCCAGTACTGGTAGTGCTGGAGGCGCGAAGGAGCACACAGACAATAGGTTGCAGTCCAGGGTCTTTACTGAAACAGGTAAACTGACCCATAAACAGTCCCAGCTAGGAGGGGACCTGGATGTCTGAGAGCAACGGGGAAATTGGCCCTGGTCAGGGTGAGGGTGTAGGCCTACCGTGCTTTCTGCGCTCCTTCTGGCTATCTCCTCGTTATAGGGTAACAGCCCACGTTTCCGAGCTTTCCGTGTATTCTTGACTGTATGGCCTGCGACGTGGGTTCCTTTCTGCTCCCAGCCTTGTACGGCTTTACTGGTCCCTTCGGTTGTGGCAGGGCCTCCAGGCTTCTTAGGCCAAGGAATATACAGTCCTTTGCGGACTGGTTCTCTGTTGGGGGATGTGGAATCCTTCCAGCCTCAGACACCAAAGTCTGGTAAGGTCAGTCTCTGATTTGCCAAGACAGGCTCTCTTCGCCTCTCGTCTCTGGCTGGTGGCTCTCCTCCTGCCACACTTCCTCTTAGGTGCAATCAACTGTCTGTCCCTGTTCTGCTCTGGGACAAATCTCAGTGCTGAGACAGGCCATCAAGTTCTCTCTAACCCTGCCCCCAGTACCAGCTTTTATAGGGGCAGCCTGCTCCCCCTACTGGCCTGAGACAGGAGGCATTGCATGCTAATGTTCCCCTGACCAGAGAACCTCCCCCTTGCTCTCAGACACAGCTTTAATTACACTTGTGGCATCCAGGCCAGGGTGACACATTCCCCCCTAGTGAAATTTAGTACTCCGGGACTAAACAGTAAACAAAGACAATATGCATAACAATAAAACATTAATAGACAGACGACGCACAAATTGAGTTCTTAAGGTCACAGTGTGGTCTGTGACCGGGTGTCCATATCACCAGCACAACGGGGAGCCTTAACCAGGTGGGGGTCTGTCCTACCGCAAGTCCTTCACAGTCTTAGTTCATTCCTGGATTAGGCTCCGAACGCAGTCCATACAAGGTTCCGGTTACAAAAAGTCCATAACCTGTGAGTCCTTACGGTAACTGCAAGAAACTGAAACACAGAATTACCAAACATGCATGTAACTTTTGGCAACAGGGTTATTTACATTTTTAGTACATCCTATATTCTCCAGCGAGCGGGTATCTGTCCCTTTGTACTCCTGGTTGATCTACGTAGCCCACTGTCTGGTGGTGGACCAACCTGGCTTTCCCCACTAGCGTTAGGGGTACAGCTACCAGCTGGGTGTACAGGTAGGGCAGGCAGCTGTCTGCGGGTTCTTTGGCTTACCGCAGGCATGGCAGGCTCACTGTCAGCAGAGGGTTGACTCTCCTGGGCTGCTGGTACACGCTCTTCTGCCTCTGGAACCGCTTGCTCCTCTTCACCTTCCGGCTCTGGTGTTGGTTGTTGCTGTGCCGGTTGCAGGAAATGCAGGACAGGTACCACTATGGCATCATTTATGCGAGTCCAGGACTGAGGGAACTCTCCGAGAATGGTGCTGATCATTTCTTCCTTGTCCTCTGCGGGTTCAAGGTCACTCTGATCCTCTTCTGCACTACGGAGTTGCTCGGGGCATCTTTTGAGGTGGTTGTTAGAACCTTGCTCTTAGGTTTTTTCCTTTGCTGGTCACATGACCTTGTTGGCCTATTTAATCCTGCTCCGCCCTTCTGGCTTTGCTGGACTTCATTGTATAACTACTTTCTAGCTAGCCTGTGCTCTGTATCTAACTCTGTTAGTTTGCTTGGTCTACGGACCTCTGTGTTCTATATATTTTGTTTGTTCGTCTGTCTGCTGCTATTTCTGTTAGGAGGTGTCCATTCTCCTCCCAGTCCTTAGTACTTGTAGGGATTCCTTCTCCACATCTATAGGTCTCCGTACAGACTAGCTTAGGACTTTAGCAGGTCTGATCGCAGGATCAGGTCTCCTGTTACATCGTAGGGATAAAGCTGAGTTCTATCGTAGGGACAGATCTCCTCTCTTTCCTTAGCTCTGGTAGCAGAACATAACAGTAAGTTCAGCCTACAAATTCTCTAAGGAAAGATTTTTCTGTTCCATCATGGTGTCGGTTCTGGATTTGGCTAAACGCCTGCAGGGACTCTCTCTGGAGGTGACCGAGCTCCGTCAGCACGTGAGTAACTGTCCTGGAGCACATTTCTTGGAGCCTAAGGTACGTTTGCCGGATTTATTTTTTGGTGAACACCGAGAATTTTTTTCATGTAAAAATGCTTGCTTATTGTATTTTCGTTTGAGACCCAAGTCCTCTGGGGATGAATCCCAGCGCATAGGGTTCATAGTGTCACTTTTGCGCAAAGAACCTCAGGAGTGGGCCTTTTCTTTGCAACCTAGTGATTCATGCTTCAGATCAGTGGATAGTTTTTTTTCTGCTTTGGGGCTATTATATGATGATCCTGACCGTGTCTCATCAGCTGAGACTGAGTTAAGACGTTTGAGACAGGGATCAGGTAATGTGGAAAAATATTGTACTCATTTCCGTCGATGGTCTACTCAAACAGGGTGGAACGATTCTGCTCTGAAAAGTCTGTTTCTTGCTGGGCTCAATGAAAGGGTTAAAGACCTGCTAATTGCTTATCCTACACCTGAAGATTTGCAACAGGCTATGCAATTAGCTATACGGGTGGATAGGAGACTGTGTGCAAGGGTTAATGAGAGCAAATCCTCTGCTATGTCAGTTTCTGGTTATGAGAATGTGTGTACTAACAGTGGTGAACCGATTGAGATTGGATCGGTGGCACCTCGCTCTCAAGAAAAAGACCGTAGATTTTCTGAAGGCTTGTGTTTCTATTGCGGAAAATCTGGTCATTTGATTAAAGGCTGTGAGCTTCGTATGAAGAAAGAAAAAAAAATGGTCAGTCATGCCCGTATTGCCTGTTTAAATTCCAAGGGTGTATTTTTAGCTGCTTCCACGATTGCTCAGGAAAAATTAATGGAATTTCGGGTGTTTGTTGATTGTGGGTCTACTCTGAATGTAATTGATGGGGGATTCTTGGAAAGACTCAATTTAAAACCCGAACCTTTATCATCCCCCATTGCTGTGGTTTCTGTGGATGGTTCCCCTTTGAAGAATATTACTCTCAAGGTCTGTGAATTTCCTCTCACTATTAATGGTGTTCACCATGAGAAATTGGATTTGGTAGTTTTGAATAACTTGCCTTCTCCAGTAATATTGGGATTGCCCTGGTTAAAATTTCACAATCCTGTACTGGATTGGTCTACCAGTGAAATTAAATCCTGGAGCCATAAATGTTATGACAAGTGTTGTAACGGGCGTATTGCAGCTTTGGATAGGGGAGAATTGCCTGTTCCTATTCAGGATTTTTGGAGAGTTTTTTCTGAGAAGGAATCGCAGGTTTTGCCTCCCCATAGAGACTATGATTGTTCTATTGAATTTGTCCCTGGAGCGACTCTTCCTAAAAGTCGTTTATTTAACCTTACTATTCCTGAGAGGAAGGCTTTGGAGGAATACATACAAACAAGCTTGGCCGCCGGTCACATTAGGCCCTCTAAGTCTCCTGTGGCGGTTGGATTTTTTTTTGTAAAAAAAAAGGACGGCGGTTTACGTCCTTGTCTGGATTTTCGTGAGATTAACAAAATTACTGTACGCAATCCTTACCCACTGCCATTGATTCCTGATCTGTTTAACCAGTTAATGGGGGCCAAGTGGTTCTCTAAAATTGACCTTAAGGTGGCATACAATCTGTTGCGCATGAAGGAGGGTGACGAATGGAAGACTGCTTTTAACACTCCTGTGGGTCATTTTGAGAATCTGGTTATGCCTTTTGGTCTTACTAATGCTCCTGCATTTTTTCAGAATCTTATTAATGACATCCTTAGACCTTTGATCGGCAAAAATGTGGTTGTGTATTTGGATGACATTTTGATTTATTCGCCGGATCTGGAGTCTCATTGGCGGAGCGTACGTGAGGTATTACAGTTATTAATGGACAATTCGCTTTTTGCTAAGCTGGAGAAATGTGAGTTCGCTGTACAGAGAATTAGTTTTTTGGGTTACATTATCTCCAGCGAAGGTTTTGAGATGGACCCGGTTAAAGTTCAAGCTGTACAGGAATGGCCTAGATCTATTGGTTTGAAATCGATACAGAGGTTTTTAGGTTTCGCCAATTATTACAGAAAATTCATAAAAAAAATTTCTAGTATTGTCAAACCTCTGACCGATCTCACCAGGAAAGGTGCTGATGCGGTTCAGTGGTCTTCTGAGGCCATTGAAGCTTTTGTGTATCTCAAGGAGAGGTTCACCTCTGCTCCCATCCTTATGCAGCCTGATGTGACTAAGCCGTTTTTGGTTGAGGTGGATGCTTCCTCTGTGGGGGTTGGCGCAGTATTGTCTCAGGATAACGGGGATGGATTACATCCCTGTGCCTTTTTTTCAAAAAAATTTTCGGAGACTGAACTGAATTACGATATTGGTAATCGGGAATTATTGGCTATTAAACTCGCATTTGAACACTGGCGCCATTTCTTGGAAGGTGCGGAATTTCCCGTTCAGGTTCTTACGGATCATAAAAATCTGATATATCTTGATGCTGCCAAGCGCCTGAATGCCCGTCAGGCTAGGTGGGCACTGTTTTTCTCGCGGTTTAATTTCTCCGTTACTTACATCCCTGGTACTAAGAATGTTAAGGCGGATGCCTTGTCTCGCAGTTTTTCTCCCATAGTCGGTGCTGAGAAAGAGGAGAACATTTTACAAGAAGGTGTTGTGATAGCTGCTTTGGACTCCGTTTTGGAAGATGAGATTCTTAAAGCACAGGAGAATGCCCCATCTAACACTCCCCATGGGAGGTTGTTTGTGCCTGGGACCTTTAGGAGAGATTTGTTTGTTGAGTGTCACGAATCTCGGTTGGCAGGTCATCCCGGAATCTCTGAGACCAAGAGACTGGTGGGTCGCAGTTTTTGGTGGCCTGGATGGCAGAAGGAAGTCATTAAGTGGGTGCGTCAATGTACTATATGTGCTAGATCTAAGTCCTCACATACTCCTGCTGCGGGGTTGCTTTGTCCTTTGGAGGTTCCCAGTGCTCCTTGGACACATTTGGCTATGGACTTTATAACTGACCTTCCCCCCTCTGAGGGTTTTACTGTCATCTGGGTGGTCGTGGACCGTTTTAGCAAGATGTGTCACTTGGTTCCCTTCATCAAACTGCCCTGCGCTAAAACTCTCGCTAAGGCCTTTGTCAAGGAAATTGTCAGACTTCATGGCGTTCCTACTGACATTGTTTCTGATAGGGGTCCTCAGTTCGTGGCTCGTTTTTGGCGTGCCTTTTGTGACAGGTTGGGAGTTCATTTGTCGTTCTCGTCCGGATATCATCCTGAATCTAATGGCCAGACAGAAAGGAAAAACCAGGATGTTGAGCAGTTCTTGCGTTGTTTTGTGGCAGACAATCAAGAGGGGTGGTCTGAGTTTCTGTCACTTGCTGAATTTGCTCTGAACAATCATACATCTTCTTCTGCTGGTTGTTCGCCTTTTTTTTGTTGTTCTGGGAGACATCCGTCGTTTGGGTCGTTCTCCAAGTTGGGATCTGCCGTGCCTGAGGAGGAGAATTTTTCCGGTGATTTGGAGAGAGTTTGGACGGATGTGCGTGGTAATCTTCAGGAGGCCAACAGAAAATCTAAAGACTACTTTGATAGGAAACGACAGGAGGTTTTGTTCGCTGTTGGTGACATGGTTTGGTTGTCCTCTAGGAATCTGCGGTTGAGGATTCCTTCTAAGAAATTGGGTCCCAAGTTTGTAGGGCCCTTCAAGGTGCTTCAGGTTGTCAACCAATCTGCTGTTAGGTTGGAGGTTCCTACCTCCTGGAGAATTAATCCGGTATTTCATGTCTCTCTGTTGAAAAAAGCTGTTGTATCGGATTGTGACGCCTCTGCCTCTGTTCCTCCGGTGGTGGAGGACGGGGAATATAAAATTTCTCGCATCCTTAACTCTAGACGGTATAGAGGTAGTTTGCAGTATCTTGTGGCCTGGAAAGGTTTCGGACCCGAGGATAACTCTTGGGTGAGGTCGGATGATGTTTCCGCGTCCAGACTTATCAGAGCGTTTCACAGGAGATTTCCTGATAAGCCTGGTCCTAGGGGATCCGGAGGATCCTCTTAGAAGGGGGGGTACTGTTAGAACCTTGCTCTTAGGTTTTTTCCTTTGCTGGTCACATGACCTTGTTGGCCTATTTAATCCTGCTCCGCCCTTCTGGCTTTGCTGGACTTCATTGTATAACTACTTTCTAGCTAGCCTGTGCTCTGTATCTAACTCTGTTAGTTTGCTTGGTCTACGGACCTCTGTGTTCTATATATTTTGTTTGTTCGTCTGTCTGCTGCTATTTCTGTTAGGAGGTGTCCATTCTCCTCCCAGTCCTTAGTACTTGTAGGGATTCCTTCCCCACATCTATAGGTCTCCGTACAGACTAGCTTAGGACTTTAGCAGGTCTGATCGCAGGATCAGGTCTCCTGTTACATCGTAGGGATAAAGCTGAGTTCTATCGTAGGGACAGATCTCCTCTCTTTCCTTAGCTCTGGTAGCAGAACATAACAGTGGTCTCTGGAGACGGTGCTAGTGGTTTCTCCTCCGTCCTTGGTGATTACTCACACCTTTGGGTTGTCGTGGTCAGACTGCAGTACGGTGTAGGGTTTCCTTTCCCACTGGTCGTCCAACTTATGTAGCCTTCTCTTCCGCTTCAGGACTTGCTCACCAGGTTCTAGGGGACCAGCAGGGGCGTGTTGATTGAAGAGTTTTTCTTGCCTCTCTCTCACCTGGGCCAGGCTCTTCTCCACACTCTCCTGTACCTTCTTGTACTGCAGTTGCCTTTCCGTATCCCAGTCCGCATCTGGGGAGGTGTCTTCAGGTATTAGGACTCCCATCTCCAGGTCTACGGGCAGCTTACCTGGTCTAGCTCGCATCAGGTAAGCCGGGGTGCAGTTTGTAGCATTCACCGGGATATTGTTGTATAGGTCTATCAGGTCCGGCAGTTTTTCTGGCCACAGGCTGCATTCCTCCAGGGGCAACGTCTTCAGGAGATCAATGACTATATTGTTCATCTTCTCACACATCCCGTTGGTTTGGGGGTGGTAAGGCGTTGTACGAATCTTCTTACAGCCATAGAGGTTGCAGAACTCCTGGAAGATTTCAGCCTCGAACGCTGGACCCTGGTCTGTCAGGACCTGTTCCGGATACCCGTGTGGATGGCAGAAATATTGCTGGAAGGCTCTGGCCGCTGTTTGGGCTGTCAAGTCCTTTACCGGGACCACCACTAGAAAACGGGAATAGTGGTCCACGATTGTCAGGGCATAGATGTATCCAGACCGGCTTGGAGCCAATTTGACGTGGTCCAGAGCTACCAGCTCAAGAGGCTGCGTGGTGACGATGGGCCTCAATGGTGTCTTCTGGCTGGCACGGTCCTTCCTCCTTAGGTGACAAGGGCCACAGTCTCTGCACCATTTTTCTACAGCTCCTCTCATGCCGACCCAAAAGAACCTTCCTCTTAGTAGGAACTCCAGTTTCTTCCAACCGAAGTGTCCCGCTCTGTCATGGTAAGCCCCCAGGACCATAGCTGCATCCTGCCTTGGAACCACGACTTGCCAGGTCAGCTCGTGCGTCCGGTGGTTGACAATCCTTCTGCACAACTTGCCTTCGTAGAGGAACAGCTTGCTCTTCTCCTTCCACAGCTGCTTGGCTTCCTCTGGGGCATCTGGATCTAGGCGGGCGTCTTCCCGGGTCAGCAGATCTTTCACCAGGCGGACTGCAGGGTCACTATCTTGGGTCTCGGCCCAGCTGTGGTGAGGTAGGGGATTGATCATCACAGTTGTTAGATCCTCCTCCTTCACGCGGTGAGAGTGTTGAGCGGCTCCATACCGGTGAAACGCGGGGAGTTCTACCTCCTCCAGCTCTTCTGGGTCTTCGTCACCCTCAGGTAAGTGAGGCATTCTTGATAGGGCGTCAGCGTTGGCATTGGTTTTGCCTGCCCGGTAATTGATCACGAAGTCATAGTTGGAGAGACGGGCCATCCACCGCTGTTCTAGGGCACCCAGTCTTGCATTGTCCAGGTGTGTCAACGGGTTGTTGTCCGTGTACACTGTGAACTTTGCGGAGGCCAGGTAATGCTTGAAGCGTTCCGTCACGGCCCACACCACCGCCAAGAATTCTAGCTTGAAGGAGCTGTAATTCTCCGGGTTCCTCTCGGTGGGCCTCAGCTTCCGGCTGGCGTACGCGATCACCCTTTCTCTGCCCTGTTGGTTTTGGGACAGTACGGCTCCCAGTCCCACATTACTGGCGTCTGTGTGGAGAATGAAAGGCTGGCCATAATCAGGGTAGGCCAGGATCTCGTCCCCTGTGAGGGCCATCTTTAGCTGGCGGAAGGACTCCTCTTCCGGTTTATCCCACTTGAAGGGTGGCTTTTGACTTCTGGACTTAGACTGTCCGATCAGGAGGTCCTGCATAGGAGTTGCCATCTTAGTGAACCCAGGGATGAACCTTCGGTAGTAGCCTACCAACCCGAGAAACTGTCTCACCTCTTTGATGTTCGAGGGGCTTGGCCAGCTCTTGATTGCCGTGACCTTGTCAGGGTCGGGGATCACTCCTTCCGCGCTTACCACGTGCCCTAGGTACTGGACCTTTGGTTTCAACAGGTGACACTTCGATGGTTTCACCTTCAGGCCGTAGCCTGCCAGGGCTTCGAACACCTCGGCCAGGTGCTTTAGATGGTCCTCGTAGGTATTCGAATAGACGATCACGTCGTCCAGGTAAAGGAGGACCGTTTCGGTGCCCTAGACAGCATTCCATCAGCCGCTGGAAGGTCCCTGGTGCGTTGCAGAGCCCGAAAGGCATACAGTTGAACTCACTCAGTCCCATCGGGGTGGTGAAGGCGGTCTTCTCCTTGTCAGCCTCTGCCACAGGAACCTGCCAGTACCCACTAGTAAGGTCCAAGGTAGAAAAGAAGTTAGCTGATTTTAGTGCGGCTAAAGACTCCTCTATTCTAGGCAGCGGATATGCGTCTTTGTGGGTGATACGGTTGATTTGTCTATAGTCCACGCACATTCTCATGGTGCCGTTTTTCTTTTTGACCAGAACCAAGGGGGCTGCCCAGGGGCTACAGCTGTCTCTAATGACCCCAGCTTCTTTCATCTCTCTTAGCATGCCCTTTGCGTTCTGGTAGTGTGCAGGGGGTACAGGTCTGTGTCTTTCTTTTATCGGTGGGTGGCTCCCTGTGGGGATGTGGTGTTCTATCCCCTTTACTCTGCCAAAGTCTAGCGGGTGCTCACTAAAGACTCTCTCGTACTCCTGTACCACCCGGTAGACTCCTTGTTTTTGGTGCAGGGGAGTGGAGTCAGCACCCACATGGAGTTTCTGGCACCAGTCCTCCTTTTGTTTCTGGGAGCCATTACCCTCCGCCTGAGGAGATGGAGGCAAGGGTTCCACGGCCCTGATAGCTTTGTGTTCGACCACAAACAGCTTGGCGAGTGTAGCGTACCTGGGTAAGTGTACTTCCCTCTCCCCAATGTTGAGGATGCGGACGGGCACCCTCCCATGACGGACATCAACCACCCCCCGGGCTGTCAAAATGGTGGGCCTGCTGTCTGAGTACACGGGTTCTACCATGGCTTGGTAGTCTCTACCTCTCAACCCGATTGCAGTCCGACACCAGATCATCATTTCACTTTTGGGAGGCATGGAAATGGGGAATGGGTCACTCATTCTTACGCTACCGATCTCACCACCAGACAGTTCTACCTGCTGCCGTCTCATCAGGGCTTTTATCTCCTTGTTGAGGACTCTCTGTTGGCTGGAGCTAGCATTCACCGCCACCTGTTGTAGAATTACAACTACCTCTGAAAGACAATTTTCAATTATGTTAGTACCCACAGTTATTTTAGGGTGACTTTCACGACGGTCAATGTCCACAATAATCACTCCCTGTGCCGGCAGGTCAACTTTACCAATTTTAATGGTCATCTCCTTGAACCCCATCTGCGGCACGGGTAAGCCATTACTGGCGATGATGCTCAAGTTACTGTCTGGATACCGTGTGATATCAGCATCAGTCCAATACTGCTTAAAAAGTACATAAGGGACAGTGGTTACTTGCGACCCAGTATCCAGCAAGGCGCTCATGGGGATACCGTCCAGCACCACGGGTAAAACCGGGCGCCCCCCAACGTACTTATCACGCCAATTATAAGGGCCTGGTGATCTTATGCCTGGGGGTTGGCCCTCTGCCCCAGGTTGGACCCGTTTAAATTACAGTACCTGGAAATGTGTCCAGGCTGGTTGCATCGACGACAAATGGGCTGTCCATCCTCTGCGTAGCGGTCTGTGGGCCTCCCTCGGAACGACGGGATCCTCCTCTGTCGACGCCACGGGACATCCTCCGGACTTGAAGCCAGCTCGATGGGTCTTGACGGGTCCACTTGTAACGCCTGGACGGTCCTGGTCAACGCCGCGACGCTCCTGGTCAGCTCCTGGACTTGGTGGTGTAGGTCTTTCGACGGGGCTTGGTTCAGGGCCTGTGCATCAGCCCCCACGGGGTCCATGGAGGAGGGTGCCGCCTCCTGGTGGTAGGTGAGAGCAGGGCGCCGGGGGTTTATAGCGCCACTGGTTGCGGTTTCACGGAGCACCCTTATGGCCCTGTCCTTAAATTGGGCAAAGGTCAGATCAGGGTTCTGAAAGAACATGAGGCGCAGTTGGGCCCTGTGGGCGCTAGACAGCAGACCTTCTATGAATTGTTCTGTTAGCAGCTTATCCGTTTCCTGCACACTGCCAGGGTCAGTTTGTTGAATAGCCCTCAAGGCTTCCTGCAGATTTAGGGCATAGTCTCTGATGCTGTCCTGTGCCCGCTGCTTACATCCATAGAACCTCATTTTAATCTCAGCGGAGGTATGCGTGTCAAAGGTACCCCGCAGCCGGGCCAGAATACCCTTCACAGTCCTTTTCTCCTCAGTGGGCCATGATTTTACCTCCCTCTGGGCTGCGCCAGTTAACTGCCCTGTTAATATGCTGACCTTCTGTTCCTCTGTCAGGGGGTAAACCTGGAACAAACTGTACAGCCTTTCCTTAAAGTCAGTTAGGGCATGGGGCTCCCCTGAGTACTTGGGCAGCCAGGCTGCTCCAGGGATGTAGGGCAGGGAAAAGGGCATCACCGCTGCTGCAGCTGCGTTGGTGGTAGTGGGCGCCTCTGTGTCCGACATCTTCCTCCCCCCTAGTCAAGCGTGGCCTACCTTCCGACGATCCTCTTCTGTAGGCCGCGGCTCCGCTGCTGCTGCTATGGACGAGGACCTGGCGTCGCGTCCTGATGACGTCAGCGTCGCTCTCTCTCCCTTCCAGGACCTTGCGCAGCGTCGGTGCGTGGGGCAGAGCTTCGGATCTCGCACGGTTTTGACGTCCACGCCCCTCTTCTTCCCGCGCGGCGCCCTGAAGATGGCGTCCGATGGCGGGAAGCAGCTGCGGATGGCGGGAAGACGGCAGAAGACGGCGGGAAACGGTCCAAGATGGCGTCTGATAGTGGGAAACGACTCCGGATGGCGGGAAACTTCGCCACAGGTAAGTTACAAAAGTCTTTTTCAGGCACGCAGTACCCGGTGGTTGCGGGCACGAAATCCTGCCGACTACGCCAATGCTGACTCGCCCCCTGGGCCGTGGGGCACTCGGATCCGGGCAATAGGGGGAACGATGGGAGTAGTAGTGGCAACCCGGTTCCGTGGCTCAGGGTGGTCAGGCCAGTGGTAGTCCGTTACGTGTTGTTGATTATGTCCGACTACGCCACCCGTGGATTTGCGGTCATTAGGAACCGCCGCTGCAGGGCAGACCGCTGGGGCTGATGATATGTGCAGCTGGGATGGTGTGACTCCCCACGGGAAGAGTGCGGCCCCAGGGCAGTGTAGTGGATGGTGGGAGTGATGGTGGTGAGAGTCCCAGTACCGGTAGTGCTGGAGGCGCGAAGGAGCACACAGACAATAGGTTGCAGTCCAGGGTCTTTACTGAAACAGGTAAACTGACCCATAAACAGTCCCAGCTAGGAGGGGACCTGGATGTCTGAGAGCAACGGGGAAATTGGCCCTGGTCAGGGTGAGGGTGTAGGCCTACCGTGCTTTCTGCGCTCCTTCTGGCTATCTCCTCGTTATAGGGTAACAGCCCACGTTTCCGAGCTTTCCGTGTATTCTCGCCTGTATGGCCTGCGACGTGGGTTCCTTTCTGCTCCCAGCCTTGTACGGCTTTACTGGTCCCTTCGGTTGTGGCAGGGCCTCCAGGCTTCTTAGGCCAAGGAATATACAGTCCCTTGCGGACTGGTTCTCTGCTGGGGGATATGGAATCCTTCCAGCCTCAGACACCAAAGTCTGGTAAGGTCAGTCTCTGATTTGCCAAGACAGGCTCTCTTCGCCTCTCGTCTCTGGCTGGTGGCTCTCCTCCTGCCACACTTCCTCTTAGGTGCAATCAACTGTCTGTCCCTGTTCTGCTCTGGGACAAGTCTCAGTGCTGAGACAGGCCATCAAGTTCTCTCTAACCCTGCCCCCAGTACCAGCTTTTATAGGGGCAGCCTGCTCCCCCTACTGGCCTGAGACAGGAGGCATTGCATGCTAATGTTCCCCTGACCAGAGAACCTCCCCCTTGCTCTCAGACACAGCTTTAATTACACTTGTGGCATCCAGGCCAGGGTGACACATAAGCATGGCCGATCCGCAGGGCCGGCTCCAGGTTTTTCTGGGCCCCGGGCGAAAGAGTCTCAGTGGGCCCCTTTAACACATACCACGATTCATGATGCAGAGATACGGCGGAGAAATATATATATATAGTACAATGCAAAGATTTCACTTCATGAGTGATATCTATTGTAAATTCCACAATAGCTCAGAAACCGGTGAATCGCTCCACACAGAATAGTGGCCCCCATATAAGGCTCCATACGGAATACTGGTCCCCATATAACGCCCATACGGAATACTGGCCCCCATATAACGCTTCATACGGAATACTGGCCCCCATATAAGGCCCCATACGGAATACTTGCCCCCATATAAGGCCCCATACGGAATACTGGCCCCCATATAAGACCCCATACGGAATACTGGCCCCCATATAAGACCCCATACGGAATACTGGCCCCCATATAAGACCCCATACGGAATACTGGCCCCCATATAAGACCCCATACAGAATACTGGCCCCCATATAAGGCCCCATACGGAATACTGACCCCCATATAAGGCTCCATGCGGAATACTGACCCCCATATAAGGCTCCATGCGGAATACTGACCCCCATATAAGGCTCCATGCGGAATACTGACCCCCATATAAGGCTCCATGCGGAATACTGGCCCCCATATAAGGCTCCATACGGAATACTGGCCCCCATATAAGGCTCCATACGGAATACTGGCCCCCATATAAGGCCCCATATGGAATACTGGCCCCTATATAAGGCTCCATATGGAATACTGGCCCCCATATAAGGCTCCATACGGAATACTGGCCCCCATATAAGGCTCCATACGGAATACTGGCCCCCATATAAGGCTCCATACGGAATACTGGCCCCCATATGGAATACTGGCCCCCATATAAGGCTCCATACGGAATACTGGCTTCCATATAAGGCTCCATACGGAATACTGGCCCCCATATAAGGCTCCATACAGAATACTGGCCCCCATATAACGCTCCATACAGGATACTGGCCCCCATATAACGCTCCATACAGGATACCGGTCCCCATATAATGCTGCATGCAGGCTGTTACCCCCCACATAATGCCCCATACAGGCTGTCCCCCCCTTATAATGCTCCATGCAGGCTGTTACCCCCCACATAATGCCCCATACAGGTCCCTCCCTTTTAATGCTCCATGCAGGCTGTTACCCCCCACATAATGCCCCATACAGGCTGCCCCCCCCCCTTATAATGCTCCATGCAGGCTGTTCCCCCCCACATAATGCCCCATACAGGCCCCCCCCTTTTAATGCTCCATGCAGGCTGTTACCCCCCACATAATGCCCCATACAGGCTGCCCCCCCCTTATAATGCTCCATGCAGGCTGTTACCCCCCACATAATGCCCCATACAGGCTGCCCCCCCCTTATAATGCTCCATGCAGGCTGTTACCCCCCACATAATGCCCCATACAGGTCCCTCCCTTTTAATGCTCCATGCAGGCTGTTACCCCCCACATAATGCCCCATACAGGCTGCCCCCCCCTTATAATGCTCCATGCAGGCTGTTACCCCCCACATAATGCCCCATACAGGCTGCCCCCCCCCCCCTTATAATGCTCCATGCAGGCTGTTCCCCCCCACATAATGCCCCATACAGGCTGCCCCCCCTCTTTATAATGCCCCATGCAGGCTGTCACCCCTCCTCTTTATAATGCTCCATGCAGGCTGTCACCCCTCCTCTTTATACTGCCCCATACAGGCTGTCACCCCTCCTCTTTATAATGCCCCATGCAGGATGTCCCCCCCTCTCTTTATAATGCCCCGTGCAGGCTGTTCCCCACCTTATAATGCCCCATGCAGGCTGTTCCCCACCTTATAATGCCCCATGCAGGCTGTCACCCCTCCTCTTTATACTGCCCCATGCAGGCTGTCACCCCTCCTCTTTATAATGCCCCATGCAGGCTGTCACCCCTCCTCTTTATACTGCCCCATGCAGGCTGTCACCCCTCCTCTTTATAATGCCCCATGCAGGATGTCCCCCCCTCTCTTTATAATGCCCCGTGCAGGCTGTTCCCCACCTTATAATGCCCCATGCAGGCTGGTCCCCACCTTATAATGCCCCATGCAGGCTGTCACCCCTCCTCATTATAATGCCCCAAGCAGGAATCCCCCCCTCTTTATAATGCCCCATGCAGGCTGTTCCCCACCTTATAATGCCCCATGCAGGCTGTCACCCCTCCTCTTTATAATGCCCCATGCAGGCTGTCACCCCTCCTCTTTATAATGCCCCATGCAGGCTGTCACCCCTCCTCTTTATACTGCCCCATGCAGGCTGTCACCCCTCCTCTTTATAATGCCCCATGCAGGATGTCCCCCCCTCTCTTTATAATGCCCCGTGCAGGCTGTTCCCCACCTTATAATGCCCCATGCAGGCTGGTCCCCACCTTATAATGCCCCATGCAGGCTGTCACCCCTCTTCATTATAATGCCCCAAGCAGGAATCCCCCCCTCTTTATAATGCCCCATGCAGGCTGTTCCCCACCTTATAATGCCCCATGCAGGCTGTCACCCCTCCTCTTTATAATGCCCCATGCAGGATGCCCCCCCTCTCTTTATAATGCCCCGTGCAGGCTGTTCCCCACCTTATAATGCCCCATGCAGGCTGGTCCCCACCTTATAATGCCCCATGCAGGCTGTCACCCCTCCTCATTATAATGCCCCAAGCAGGAATCCCCCCCTCTTTATAATGCCCCATGCAGGCTGTTCCCCACCTTATAATGCCCCATGCAGGATGCCCCCCCCCTCCCCTCTTTATAATGCCCCATGCCTCCATACATTAAAAAAAAAAAAAATCAAATACTCACCTCCCTTCTCCTCACCTGCTACCTGCTGCCCGCTGCCTGCTGCCCGCCGCTCGGCTCCGAACTCCAGCGTTGTCGGCGTCTTCCCGCTCAGAGCTCCCTGTGATGGCTCAGGGGAGGGCGCGGTGTAAAGACGTCACCGCGCCCTCTGACCTGAGACGTCACAGGGAGCGCAGAGCAGGAAGACAGCTGATCTGCGGAGGCACGGGGAGAGGTAAGTATCGGGCTGCCGGGGCCCTGAGCAAGCGGCGGAGAAGGGCGGGCGCTGACACCGCTCTCCTCCGCCCATAGCCCAGCGGGGTGCGCGACCGCCAGTGGGCCCCTCTGCCTGCTCAGGGCCCCGGCATTTGCCCGGGTGCGCCGGGTGCTGACGCCGGCCCTGCCGATCCGTATTAAAAACGCAGCCATAGAGTGTCCAGGAACCTTCCCCCACACTTTTCTTAGCCAGGGCTGCTTTTCGGCAGGGTTGGACGGGCCCACCAGAGAACCGGAGACTCCTCCGGCGGGCCCTGGCTCCTCCTTCAGGAGAGTTCATAGTGCCGAGTTGAGGCCATGATGATGATAGAGGCCATCATCTGCTTAGTTTTCTGTTACTTGGAATGCAATTGCAAGTATGCAGCCAGCCACCCATCCACCCACAGGCCGCAACACTAAACTGACAGATTTCTGGGCAGCTCTTTGCACTTGAAATATGGCCTTTTAAGCTTGTGGAGGTGGAAGTTTTTCACAACCTCATGTAGGCGGCGGCCGGGTGTCCATACTCGGTCCCCAGCCGCCAGTATTTTTCCCGGTAGTTACATAGTTACATAGTTACATAGTTTATAAGGCCGAAAAAAGACAAGCGTCCATCCAGTTCAGCCTATTTCTTGTGCACTGCAGCTATTCCGCAGCGTTGATCCAGGGGAAAGCAAAAAAAAACAAAACAAAAAAAAACAAACATGCGGTATAGGCCAATTGACATCATTGAGGAAAAAATTCACTTCCCGACACCAATCTGGATTAATTAACTATCACTAAGCATAAGATGTAATTTTATTGTTCTCAAGAAAGGCGTCCAGGCCTCTCTTGAACTCATTAAGTGAGTTGGACATCACCACTTCCTCTCCCAGAGAGTTCCAGAGTCTCACGGCTCTGACCGTAAAGAATCCCCTTCTATGCTGGTGCAGGAACCTCCTTTCCTCCAGACGCATAGTGTGCCCCCTCGTCTTTGTCACCATCCTTGGTATAAACAGGTCATGGGAGAGATCTCTGTACTGCCCCCTGATGTATTTATACATGTTTATGAGGTCTCCCCTAAGCCTTCTCTTTTCCAACGTAAATAGGCCTAATTTTGACAACCTCTCTGGGTATTTTAGTCCCTCCATTCCCTTTATTACCTTAGTCGCCCTCCTTTGTACCCTCTCTAGCTCCAATATGTCTTTCCTGAGCACCGGAGCCCAGAACTGTGCACAATATTCTAAGTGCGGCCTTACCAGCGCTTTATACAGAGGAAGAACAATGTTCTCATCATATGCCCCTATTCCTCTTCTGATGCATGCCATGACTCTATTTGCCTTCGCAGCTGCTGCCTGACACTGGGCACTCCAATTTAATTTGCTATTAACCAAGACGCCCAGGTCCTTCTCCATGTCAGATTTCCCCAACGTTTTCCCATTTAATATGTATGGGTGACTGCTGTTTTTCTTTCCCATGTGCATGACCTTACATTTATCGGCATTGAACCCCATTTGCCATTTTTTGGCCCAACTCCCCAATTTATCTAAATCCTCCTGTAGCTGTGCCCTATCCTCATCTGTGTTAACTACTTTACAAAGTTTAGTATCATCTGCAAATATTGCTATTTTAATATGCAACCCTTCCACTAGATCATTAATAAATATATTAAATAATATAGGGCCCAAGACAGACCCTTGAGGCCCCCCGCTAGTAACCCTGACACCCCCTGAGCTTACTCCATTGATAACCACCCTCTGCTTTCTATCACTCAGCCAGCTATTTACCCACTTGCACACATTATCCCCCAGACCAAGCATTCTCATTTTATATACCAACCTTTTGTGTGGCACGGTATCAAACGCTTTGGAGAAGTCAAGGTATACAACATCCACTGACTCTCCCCGGTCCAGCTGTGAGCTCACCTCCTCGTAGAAGGCCATCAGGTTTGTTTGGCAGGAGCGATCTCTCATGAATCCATGTTGATATGGAGTTAGACAGTTATTATCATTAAGATATTCTACAATAGCATCTCTAAGAAATCCTTCAAACAATTTACCCACAACAGACGTTAAGCTGACTGGTCTATAGTTCCCAGGGTCACTTTTAGACCCCTTTTTGAATATTGGTACCACATTTGCTTGGCGCCAGTCTAGTGGGGCAGTCCCTGTCCATAAAGAGTGCTTGAATATAAGATACAGCGGTCTGTCTATCACATTACTTAATTCTTTTAGTACCCGGGGGTGTATGCCATCTGGGCCTGGTGACTTGTCTATTTTGATATTATTTAGGCGTTTCTGAACTTCCTCCTGGGTTAGGTGGGTGATATTTAGCGGAGGGTTTACTTTATCACTTTGCATTTCCTCCGATAAATTGTTTTCTTTTGTGAAAACAGTGGAGAAAACAGTATCGCCTTCGCCTTCCACAAGCACGGGTCCCACAACATTACCCATGCCCTACCCAGTGCACTTACTAAGAAGGACTGCCTAACCACAAACACGTGGACAGGTGAATGTGGCCAGGGACGGTACGGAGCCAGTCCACAACTTTTTTGATAAGAGTTGTATTTAGCTCAGTGAAAGGACTGGCATAGAGGGAAACCGTATCTACCCTGCGTGTCATTTCTCCCAGGAAGTCCTCTAAAGCTGCTTGCACTTGAAATGTGGCCTGAACATTACTGCTGGTACTTTTCTGTGGGAATTTTCTTGCCTCCTACCAGCCTGGAATATTTCCAGCAAACTATGGTACAACACCATGGTATTAGCACTGCCCCCAGTACCAGTAGCGAAGCCATCCTCAATTTCCTTCTCTGGAATTTTATTTGGTAGACTGAGTGGCTGCCCAAATACATTTTCTCACAAAGGAGCTGATGATAGAGTGGCAGTAGGTTCAAGTTTCTCCAGCCTGTTAGATATTAGAGGGTGAACGGCAGCACATTGGATCAGTGGTTAGCACTGAAGTCTTGCAGCACTGGGATCCTGGGTTCAAATCCCAGCAAGGACAACATCTGCAAGAAATTTGTATGTTCTCCCCATGTTTGCATGTGTTTCCTCCTCAGTAAAAACAGAGTGTCCTGGAATCTTCCCACACACTTTTCTTAGCCAGGACTGCTTCTCGGCAGGGTTGGACAGTCCCACCAGAGAATTCTCTGGTGTGCCTTGGCTTCTACCTCAGGAGAGTTCATGATAGCGCTAACTTTGCAGCTGCTATGGGGCTCTTGAGCGGGTGAGAAAGGTTAGCCCTCAGAAACAAATCCTCTGGTGGGCACAATGTTTTTCAATCTGAAACAGCTTCTCAGTGGGAGTTGTATTTCACCACAGCCATATTCTTTAGCTCTGTGAAAGGACTGGCATAGAGGGAAACCTTATCTACCCTGGTTGTCATTTCTCCGTCACCAGGTTCCGCCCATTGTAACACACGACCATGCCTGGCTGTATGTTCAGCGGTGAGAGCCACAGATCAAGCTGCTGTGTTACAGCTTTCAACAACTATGCAGCGCTGGGCGGTTTGTCAATTAAGCATTAAGCATGTTATCTTCAGCACAGCCTGTTGCTGTTTGGCCAAGGCAGTGATGCAGTGCTGTCAGCTTGTGACTGATGTGGTCATTTCGGAGATGGAGGAGGAGGTGCATGAGCTGAACAATGTGATTACATTGAGGTTAAATTGGTGATGCTGTTTTTTATACTAAAGAAAGATCCTATTGTTATGTTTTTTTATCTTATTTTTTATGAAAAATGCATTCACCGGGAAATGTCATTTTAACATTTTACAACCTCATCTGGCAATGTGGTGTCATCAGACACATCCTGTTTTATTTATGATGGAGGGACTCTGAAAGTCATAAAGCCTATTTTTATAGGGACATCAGACGGCCCTTACTATTGTTAAAAGGAGAGCAGTCGACCCTAGCTATTGTTAGAGAGCCATCAGAGGGCTATGCTTTGTTGTTCCCATTATTAACAAGTAGGTTTCCTATCCTGTTATTGCACATCCAGTGACTGCAAGGGTTGTCAAAAATTTGGACGCAACCTAATACCCCTTTGAAGAGACATAGAGGAGGGTCTCAGTAAAAAAAATGTTCCCATTATAAAGGAGCGGGTCTTCTATAGTGGTAATGCCCATGCTGTGACTGCAAGGGTGGCCAAAATTTTTGAAAAAAACCACTAACAATTTAAAGACACAAAGAGCATGGCCACAGTAACAAAGTACGACATGTTCCCATTAGAAAGGAGAGGGTCTGCTATACAGTTATAGGGTATGCAGTGAATCCAACGGCTGACAAATTTTAGGAAAAACCCCACTAAGAATTTAAGGACACACAGAGCAGGGCCACAGTAACAAGGTACGACATGTTCCCATTAGAAAGTAGAGGGTCTGCTATACAGTTATAGTGTATGCAGTGAATCCAACGGCTGACAAATTTTAATGAAAAACCTCAATAAGAATTTAAAGACACACAGAGCAGGGCCACAGTAACAAGGTATGACATGCTCCCATTAGAAAGGACAGGATCTGCTATACAGTTATAGGGTATGCAGTGAGTCCAACGGCTGACCAATTTTAGGAAAAAACCCACTAAGAATTTAAAGACACATAGAGCAGGGCCACAGTAACGAAAAATTCCCATTAGAAATGATAGGGTCGGCTATACTGTTATGGGGTATGCAGTGAGTCCAACGGCTGACAGATTTTAGGAAAATCCCCACTAAGAATTTAAAGACACACAGAGCAGGGCCACAGTAACAAGATATGACATGTTCCCCTTAGAAAGGAGAGGGTCTGCTATACAGTTATAGGGTATGCAGTGAGTCCAACGGATGACCAAGTTTAGGAAAAAACCCACTAAGAATTTAAAGACACATAGACCAGGCCACAGTAATGACAAATTCCCATTAGAAAGGAGAGAGTCTCCCATAGTGTTGGACTATGCAGTGACTGCAAGGGCTGCCAAAAACTTGGAGGCACTTCAATAGCCCTTGGAAGAGACGTGGAGGAGCGCATCATAAAAATTTTTTACCATTAGAAAGGAGCGGGCCTCCTACACTTGTAATGCCATGCACTAAGTGTATGGGCTGACAAACATTTACTCCTGGGGGGTATACATGAACATACTGTATAAAAATTTTTTTTACGGGCATCATAAAAATGTAGCGCCCCGAGGGCTCGGCCGCTACAGGGGTATTGCACCTCTGCCAGAGGTGTGATATTCCACTCCCGGGTAAGGATGGAGTATGGACCAGGGTTCAGTTAGCTGCATACAGCACACTCACTCCATTTCCGAGGGACAGCTCAACGGTGCTCCCATTAGACAGAAATGCAGGCACGACAGACCATGTCCCTGGCTGGAGTGGGGAGGGGATAGGAATACCCAGTGATGTAGGAGCAGATAGTGGTTGGTTCCTGAGCGTAGATAGGAGCCCATTGTTTGCTGGTCACCTGGGCTCATGTTCTAGAGGGAGGTATAAAAGGTGGGCACCATCTTAGAACAGTGTTCAGTCAGAAAGAAGAAGTGACAGAGTGGGGGCCTTGGTTGTCGAACGAAGTGTGCCCTCTGCCTCCAGCGTTTTTAGATGGGAATTTTTTTAATAGTTCCGCAACAAGGGCCTTCTGGTACTGCCTCATTTTTGTACACCTGTCCGCCTCAGGAATAAGAGATATAAAGTTCTCCTTGTAGAGTGGGTCTAGAAGTGTTACCAACCAGTAATGACCTAAAATTTTGAGAATGCGAGGGTCATGGGAAAGGCAGCATAACATAAACTCAGCCATGCGTGCCAGACTACTAACAGGCAAGACTTCCGTGTCCTCACCAAGAGGATAACTGACCATGCACTCCTCCTCCTCCTCTCTGTCCTCTGGCCATCCACGCTGAACAGACGGTATGACAGCTGTTCAGATAGCACCGTCTATAGTGCATGAAACTAGTTCCTGTCCTTCCTCCTCCTCCTCTTCCTCATTGTCACCCAATCCACGTTGGGATGAGATGAGGCTTGGCTGTGTGTAATCACCCTGTATGGTTAATTGCTCCATCTTATCATGCTCCGCCTGCAATGCATCATCTTTGATTGTGAGCAGAGAGCGTTTCAGAAGACAGAGAAGCGGGATGGTGATGCTAATTATGGCGTCATCGCCGCTCACCATCTTGGTGGAGTCCTCAAAGTTTTGGAGGATGGTACATATGTCTGACATCCACGTCCACTACTGAGGTCTTATGTGTGGAGTCTGAACTGAATACCGATAGCCTTTTTGATGCTGGTACTCAACAACTGCCCTCTTCTGCTCACAAATCCTTCCCAACATCTGCAATGTAGAGTTCCAACGTGTGGGGACATCACACACCAGTCTGTGAGCCAGAAGCTGCAAACGCTGCTGAAACACTGCAAGGGCGGCGGAAGCTGTAGCTGACTTTCTAAAATGGGCACACAGGCGGCATACTTTAACAAGCAGATCCGGCAGCTCCGGGTAGGATTTGAGTAACCGCTGAACCACGAGGTTAAGCACATGGGCCAGGCATGGAACGTGTGTGAGCTCGCCTCGCCTCAGAGCCGCCACGAGGTTCCGGCCATTGTCACACACGACCATGCCTGGCTGTAGGTTCAGCGGTTTGAGCCACAGATCTGCCTGCTCTTTCAGAGCTGTCCATAACTCTTCAGCATTGTGTGTTTTTTCACCTAAGCATATTAGCTTCAGCACAGCCTGTTGCCGCTTGGCCGAGGCAGTGCTGCAGTGCTTCCAGCTTGTGACTGATGTGGTCATTTCGGAGATAGAGGCCGAGGAGGAGGAGGAGGCTTAGGAGCATGAGGTTCAGGAGCTGTAGACCGTGGGGGCACGGATAATGTTTTGGGACACGTGCTTGTGTAATGTGGGGACGGCACACTGGGAGAAATAGTGGCGGCTGGGGACAGAGTACCGAGGGACTGCCGCCGCCATCAGGTCGCGGAATACTTCTGTCTCCACAAGCCTAAAAGGCAACATTTCGAGCCAAGCAGTCGTGAATTGTGAGAATTTAGTAGTGTGGCCTGTGGGACGTTGGCTGCATATTTGCGCTTGCATTCCAAGGACTGGAGTATGAACAACTGAACGCTGCGCTGGGACAAGGACATGGACGTGCTTCCTGATGCTGCTACTTGAGAGTGTGCAATGACAGGTGCAGGGCAGGAGGCATCTTTGCATGCACTATGGACAGGGGATTGACTTGCATGCACAACAGCAGAAGAAGCAATGGTGCCACCTGTAGACACTGTTCCTGGACCCTGGTGTTCGGCCCACAAAGTCGAGTGCTTTGCTGCCATGTGCCTGATCATGCTGGTGGTGGTCAGGCTGGTCGTTTTGCCACCCCTGCTGATGCTGGTCTGGCTCGTGATGCTAATGGCCTTTTTGGAGTTATCGGCAGAGTCTTTAAAAAACAACCAGACTCGGGAAGACCTAACAGTTGTAGTGGTAACTTACTTCGTGTTGGTGTTACGGGAAACGGTAGCCTGCCTTCTGTCTGTGGCCACCACACTGCTTCTTCCTGCCTGTTGGGGTGCTCTGCCTCCCTCCCCCTGTGTGCTGCTGTCCTTGCTCTGCATGTCCTCCTGCCAGGTTGGGTCAGTTACTATATCATCCACCACCTCGTCTCCCACTTCTGCACCCTGGTATTATTCCTGACTTTCTGCCAATTGTGTCTCATCATCGTCCACCTCTTGTGACAGTTTCCCACCGTCGCCTTCGTGTGACCGTGGCTGCTCAAATATTTGGGCATCGCTACACGTGATCTCCTCTTGCCCCGCTTCAAGTGGACCGGGCGAGAGGCCCGAATCTATAAATGGAAAAGTGAACAGCTCTTCAGATTGTCCAAGTGTGGGATCAGTTGTCTCTGGGTACTCGGCATGGTGGGAGGAAGGAGGATCAGGGTGAGGAATATGAGGTCCAGACTCATGGCTACTGAGACTTGACCGTGTGGAAGACAGGGTGGTGGTGGTGGTGGCTAAGTGACTGGAAGCATTATCCGCTATCCAACCAACAACCTTTTGACACTGATCTGGGTTCAATAGTGGTGTGCTGCGGTACCCTAGAAATTGGGACAGGAAGGTCAGGCGAGAAGATGTGGGTGTTTGATGTGGCACAATTTCGGCTTGCCCACGGCCTTGTCCTCGGCCTCTGCATGCACCACTACCTTCACGTCCAGTTCCCCGTCCCTTGCCACGTGCCTTGCCCATTTTAAATGGAGGATAGTATCTTCCACGCTCACTACAAATGACTGAGTTTGAAGCGAAGTTATATGTGATCGGTGTGATGGAGAAAACAGAGTTTTAAATACCTGGCCTGTAGGTAAGTAGTGTGAACAGCAAACTGCTGTGAATTGCTTCACTGACACACTGAAAAAATGGAGGCCAGAAATGGCAGTATTTTCTGACAATGTATATGTGATCCGTGTGACGGAGAAAACACAGTTTTAAATAGCTGGATTTCTAGCGCTCTAATATGGAAAGGACCTGGCTGTATTCTGCAGTGCCAACAAGCAAATGGCGCAGAAAAAAGGTGTTCTCTGGATTGCTTTATAAGCAAATAATGAGGATTACGATCCAAAGAAAAGTATTCCTGGCCCCTGAGACCTGGGCCTTTGTATAGAAATATCTAACAGCAGCAGAAGGCAGAATTGGAATGGAGCCTCTTGTGCTATATGCACTGCAGTCTGCTATATACACTGCCTGCCTGCCTGCCTATATACACTGCCTGCCTGATATCTCTGCAGATGGATTAGTCCTCAGAAGGACTGTTTGTTGAGATGGATATGTGTAATGTGCGTTTTTTCTCACTACACTACCTAATGCACGATCAAATCTCTCCCTAACGCAGCAGCAGCTCTCCCTGCACTGTCTGATCCGGAGTGACTGTGATGAGCATGGCGGCGCCAGGTCAGATAAAGACCTGATGACGCTGTGCGGCCAGCCAATCACTGTAATGCCCACAACCAACATGGCTATGGCATTACAGTGCATGGCAGGCAATCCCTGCATGTTCATTGGCTCTGTAAATAGCGCCAAACATGCAGGGAGGGGACCCGACTTCCCGCCAGATCAACCCGGAAATACTCGGTGAGCGCAGAGCACTCGAGCAGTGAGATACTCGGGCAAGCACCGAGCAGTAGCGAGCATGCTCGCTCATCACTAGTTGTCATTAAGATTTAAAAAGAGAAAACACAGAAATGTGACAGTAAATGGCTTCACCCAACCAATAACCATGAGTGGAGAAAAAGTGTTTTTATTATCATTAATTTTCTCTGAAACAAGGCCAAGAAAGGAAAAATTCTGCCGGGGTATGTAAACTTTTGAGCAGAACTGTATATGCGCCAGCCCCAGTGTCTCCTATTCTATATACTCCAGCCCCAGTGTCTCCTATTCTATATACTCCAGCTTCTTCTGTGATGTATATGCTCTAGCCCCAATGTATCCTGTGATGAATATACGCCAGCCCCAGTGTCTCCTATTCTATATACTCCAGCTCCAGTGTCTCCTATTCTATATAATCCAGTTTCTTCTGTGATGTATATGCTCTAGCCCCAATGTATCCAATGATGAATATACTCCAGCCCCAGTGTCTCCTATTCTATATACTCCAGCTCCAGTGTCTTCTGTGACGTAGCTAATGTAGCCCTAATGTCTCTTATGCAGAGGCGTCGCATCATAAAGCAGTGAGACACAAGCTCCCTGCCCTATCACTATCTCTTTCATATGCCACAGATCGCCATAGGCCTGCGGTTAACGAGATGTCAGCATACTCACGCAGGTGGCTCGGTGACATCATTGCATCGCTCTGCTCTGCAGTCCCGCCATGGAAGAGGAGACAGAGGCCGTGATGTAGGGAATCAGGATTAAGTGAGAATAAACTTTATTTTTTTAAATGATCGGGCAGTGGAGCCATCCGACTATATATCTGGAGTAGTGGGTCCATCATACTACATATGGAGTAGTGGGGCCATTATACTATATGTATGTGGGGCAGTGGGACCATCATAGTATATACAGGTGCATCTCACTAAATTAGAATATCTTCAAAAAGTTAATTTATTCCAGTTCTTCAATACTGTTTCAGTATGCTCCACAATCATGAGGAAGACTGCTGACTTGACAGATGTCCAGAAGGCAGTCATTGACACACTCCACAAGGTCCTAGAGTTCCAATTTTCATTTGGAAATCAAGGTCCCAGAGTCTGGAGGAAGAGTGGAGAGTCCACAATCCAAGCTGCTTGAGGTCTAGTGTGAAGGCTCCACAATCAGTGATGGTTTGGGGGGCCATGTCATCTGCTGGTGTAGGTCCACTGTGTTTTATCAAGACCAAAGTCAGCACAGCCGGCTACCAGGACATTTTACAGCACTTCATGCTTCCCTCTGCCGACAAGCTTTTTGGAGATGGAAATGTCATTCTCCAACAGGACTTGGCCCCTGTCCACACGGCCAAAAGTACCAATACCTGGTTTACACACAACAGTATCACTGTGCTTGATTGGCAGCAAACTCGCCTGACCTTAACCCCATAGAGAATCTATTATAGAGAATCTATGGGGTATTGTCAAGAGGAAGATGAGAGACACCAGACCCAACAATGCAGATGAGCTGAAAGACAGCTTTTTGTATTGAAGAACTGAAATAAATTAACTTTTTGATGATATTCTAATTTAGTGAGATGCACCTGTATATGGAGCAGTGGGACCATCATGCTTTATATATGGAGGAGTGGGGGCATCATACTAAATATAGAGCAGTGTGTGTGTGTCACCCCAGGCCTGGATGCCACAAACAATAATCTGTTTCTGAAAGCAGGAGGGAGGTCCCCTGGTTAGGGACAATTAGCATACAGCACCTCCTGTCCCAGGCCAGCAGGGAGAGCTGGCTGCCCCTATAAAAGCTGGAACTGGGGGCAGGGTTAGAGAAAACTGGACGACCTAGCTCAGGAGTGAGACTAGTCCCAGAGAAGGAGGGACAGTTCAGCTGTAGCTGAGGAGTCCGTGAGGCAGAGAAGAAACTGCAAGCCAGGGACAGAGGCGACGAGAGCCGGTCCTGGCAGAGAACCAATCTACCGGACATTGGGGTCCGAGGCTGTCAGGGTTACAAGCCCAGCAGCAGAGAACCAACCTGCGAGGGATTTCAGGTCCCTTGGCCTAAGAAGCCTGGAGGCTCTGCCACACAGAGGGACCAGTACATCGAGGAGCAAGCAACAGGTACCCAAGGCCTGAGTCGCAAGCCATACAGGAGAGAAGTACACGGCCAGCTCAAGTACGTGGGCTATTACACCACGAAAAGGGGGATAGTCAGAAAGAGCATAGAGAGAACGGTAGGCCTACACACTCACCCTGACCAGTGGGGCTCGCCCGAATGCTCTCAGACACCCAGGCCCATTCCTAACCGGTACTGTTGGGTCATTAATAATATCTACAATAAAGACCCTGAACTGTTTGAAGCAGACTCTGAACTCTTACTATTGCGGCCAGCACTATCACCCCCAACATCCACCTACACTGCCCTGAGGCTACACTCTTCCCGTGGGGAGTTATCCTACCCTGTGCTGCACACCAACACCAGCCTCAGCGGTCTGCCTTGCAGCGGCGGTTATCTCCAACCGCAATCCACGGGTGGCGTAGTCGGACATTCAAAACACTGATAAATAGACTGCCACCATTTGGTCTGACCACCCTGAGCCACGGGATCGGGTAGCCACTACTACCCCCATCAGCACCGTACACTAGAAGACCCGGTTCCGTGTACCCCACGGCCCAGGGGGCGAGTCAGCTTTGGCGTAGTCGGCAGAATTGTGAGCAACCCGCCACAAACGGGTATTGCGTGCCTGGAAAAGACTCTATACATATCTGAGTGAAGTTTCCCGCCATTCGGGGCCATTTCCCGCCCATCGGAGCCGTTTCCCGCCATCGGGCGCCATCTTCGGGTCGCCGCGCGGGAAGAAGAGGGGCGTGGACGTCCAAAAAGCCCCGCCCTACGCTGAGACGCTGCTCAAGGTCCTGGAAGGAGATCCAGCGGATGCCGACTTCATCACCGAGCAACGCAAGGTCCTCGCCCAGAGCATCGCGAGCGGAGCTGCGGCCTACAGAAGAGGATCGCCAGAAGGTAGGCCACGGTTAACTAGGGGGGAGGAAGATGTCGGACGCGGAGGGACCCTCTACCACCAGCGTAGCCGCTGCAGCTGTGATGCCGTTTTCCATGCCCTATATCCATAGGCGGATTATAATGAGGGCAATCCGGGCGACCGCCCAGGGCCCCGAGCCTGCAGGGGGCCCGCGGCTCCAGGTGGGGTGTCTAATGCCGGATTGCCCTCATTATATGTGCGGGCTGGTGTGTGTGTGTGTGTGGGCAGGTGTGTGTGTGTGTGGGCAGGTGTGTGTGTGTCTGTGTGGGCAGGTGTGTGTGTGTGTCTGTGTGGGCAGGTGTGTGTGTGTGTGTCTGTGTGGGCAGGTGTGTGTGTGTGTATATGTGTGTGTGTGTGTGTGTGTGTGGGCAGGTTAGAAAGTCTTGCCCTGTTGAACACTACACCTGACTTGAGGCCACCACCTCTTGGTTGTCCAATGTTCTTGCTTCTCTAGGGCTCTTCTCAGATATTCATTATACCAGCTCCCCAGAATACCAAAGTTAGGGTGAGTGACCGCGAGCCCTGGTGGTGGTCATAACTGCGGCCACCCAGGGGCAATACTCCATAACAACAATCCCCTGAGGTGGTGTAGGATGTAAGGACCTATTCACACTACATTCAGCGCTGCATTCAGGTCTTTACACAAGGCTTACAACTGAATCCCTGAAATTCAGGATTGTGCTGTCTGAAATGAGACATCTGAAAGCAGAACAAATGGAGCCTAAAGATTCAGACTTTAGCCTCGGTTTGCCTTTGTTCAAATCAATGGCTATGTCAAGGCACATCTGAATGCCATTTTTCAGGGATTTAGATAGAAGCCTGGAAAGAGGAGATGAATGCATTGAAAAATTCAGTGTGAATAGGCCCTTATATCTGGATTCTTGATATTGATGCCACAAGCATTTTACTTGTTTTTAACTTAAAAAAAAAATACACACACACAAATTATACACACACACACACTATACATACACACACACTATACACAAACACACATTATACACACACACACACTATACATACACACACACAGATGTGTATGTGGGCAGGTGTGTGTGTGTGGGCAGGTGTGTGTGTGTGTGGGCAGGTGTGTGTGTGTGTGTGATGTCTGTCTGTTTGTGTGTGTGTGTGGGCAGATTTCATTGTGTGATGTCTGTTTGTATGTATTTTGTGTTTCAAATGTGTTTATGCGTGTCTGTATATGTTTGTGTGTGTGTATGACTGCATGCGGCCTCCTGCTGAGTATAGTTGGCGCCGTGCGGCCTCCTGATGTCTCTGGGGGGGCTCCGTGCAGCCTACCGCTGTGTATAGATGGCTACGTGCGGCCCCCCGCTGAGTATACATGTCGCCGTGCGGCCTCCTGCTGTGTATAGATGGCTACGTGTGGTCTCCCGCTGAGTATAGATGGCGCTGTGCGGCCTCCTGCTGTCTCTGGGGCATCTATACTCAGCAGGAGGCCGTACGTAGCCATCTATACACGTATACTCAGCAGGAGGCCGCACGTAGCCATCTATACGGTGCCATCTATACACAGCGGGAGGCCGCACGGCGCTATCTATACACAGCGGGAGGCCGCACGGCACCATCTATACACAGCGGGAGTCTCAGTGCTTTGCAAGAGCAGTCAATAAATTCTGCTTGACTAATTCTGAGCACCATAAAGTCTGGTTCGCTTCTAACCTGCTGTCTTCATTTTCAGCTTGCTGAATTCTAACTCATTTACTGTCATTCGAGACGATGCCTTTGCTGGTCTCTTTCACCTTGAATAACTGTAAGTGCTCCACTTAATGTCATATTTTTGATTCTGTTCTTCATTTTTTGGCATGTGCAATTGTATGAGCAAGTATTCATATGAATTTATGACCTACTTAAACCTTTGAGGACCTTAAATTTTATTCAATCAAATTTTTTTCCAGTTTAAAACTATGGGACATATATGTGCCTTGGTCCTCAAAGGGTTTTTAAAGGGGCTGCAAACATAAATACAAAAAAAATAATTCAATTAGTGCTTTTTGTGTTCATTTAATTTTTATTTGAAGTCCATTTTTTTATATACCTTGAAATTAAACCCTACCCCATGGAATGAAGCCCTACCTACATGACATCTGAGAGCTACATGGATCCCGCTTGTGAGGTGTCTGTCCGTCACTACTATTCAGTTTTAGGGTCCACTCACTAAGCCATATATTCTCACATGCAAGAGAATAGGGCCAATTATGCTAATGACACTGGGCTCAAACTCTGTCAGAGCTTCAACTGAGTGTGATCCGATTCTCTCGCAGCACAGATATGGAGAAGATGGAGAATTTAATTTCTCCATCTTCTCCATAGTCTCTGTGAGTGTTCATCGGACTGCACTTGGATGACATCCGAGTGCAGTCCAATGTTTTACGTGCACCCATAGACTTGTATGGGTGCACATGGTCCGAATATCGAATGAGATTATTTTCTCATGCCAATAATCGCACTGTCCCATAGTATAACATAGGGCCGAGTCCTATCCGATAAAAACTAACATAGCATTCGGCTGTGTTATACGACAGTGTGAGCGAGCCCTTAGAGTCAAGGAATATTTACATGCAGATGATGATATTACTCTCCAAGTGTATATTTTTTTAGGCGAGTTCATAGTAAATGCTTTGCATTTTTGACATGTGATCAACTAAAGAACAAGAAAGATTTAGGACCTCGCCTATAGAGAAACGGAAAATAGTTTGGAGGACTTGCATGTCCTTTTTTATTTATTATGAGAAAATCATAAAAGATCCCGTTTTTTAACCATGCTGTGACTTTCTGCTGAGGGAGAGGGAGAGAGCTGCCCTATTCAGAGTCTGTAATAAGACCTGCTGACAAAAGTGTTGAAGATACAGTCTAATGTGAATTAACAATGAAAAAAAGTTAATTTAACAAATGGCTTGTATTTTTTTTAATACAAACTTTTTTGTCTTTACAGCTCCTTTAAAGGGAATCTGTCATCAGGTTTTTGCCACCTAATCTGAGAGCAGCATAATGTAGGGTTAGAGGCACTGATTCCAGTAATGTGTCACTTACTGGGCTGCTTAGTGTTGTTTTGATAAAATCATTGATTTGTCAGAAGGTAATTATCACTAGATGACTAGTAAGTTCTGTAGGACCCCACCCCCATCACTGATCAGTAGATTTCTGTGTACACTGAGCATGGGCAGAAAGCTGCCAATCAGTGGTGTGGGCGGGGCTATACAGAGCGCAGCATTCAGAGAGCTGCTAGATCTGCAGCAGATAAAACGGTGATTTTCTCAAAATGACAAGAAGCAGCTGAAAAAGTGACACATCGCTGGCATCAGGGTATCTGCCCCAATATTGTGCTGCTCTCAGATGAGGCAGCACAATTAATATTATGCCAAATTAATTTCCTGTGAACTATCACATGATCTATCACAGGGGATCATGTGACATGTCACGTGATAAATCAGGTATGTGGAGGGGGCCCGCGCCTTCTAAACTGCCCGGGGCCCTTGCTACTCTTAATCCACCCCTGCCTATATCCCCGGAGCGGCCTGGCTGCCCCAGTATGCCGGCGAGTCGCATACCTTGGGCGACTTTAAAGAAAGGCTGTATAGACTGTTCAAAGTTTATCCCCTGACAGAAGAACAGAGAGTAAGCATACTGATAGGGCAGTTAACTGGTGCGGCCCAGCGGGAGGTAAAGTCTTGGACTGCTGAGGAGAAAAGGACTGTAAGGGGGGTTCTGACCCATCTACGGGACACCTTTGATACCCGTACCTCAGCAGAAATCAAAATGCGGTTCTATGGATGTAAGCAGTGAGCTCAAGATAGCATCCGAGATTATGCCCTAAATTTACAGGAAGCCTTGGGGGCAATTAAGCAAGCTGACCCTGGCAGCGTGCAGGATACAGATAAACTATTGACTGACCAGTTCATAGAAGGTGTGCTGTCCAGCGCCCACAGAACCCAGCTGCGCCTCATGGCCCTACAGAACCCCGATTTGACTTTTGCACAGTTCAAAGATAGGGCTAACCGGGTGCTCCGAGAACCTGCACCGGGTGGCGCTGTAGCTTCCCGGCGCCCTGCCATCCCTTACCACCAGGGGGCGGCGCCCTATCCCGCAGACCTTGTGGGGGCTGATGCGCAGGCCCTAAATCCATCCCCGCCTGCAAACCTGCACCATCAGGTCCAAGAACTAACAAAGAGTGTTGCTGCATTGACCAGGACCGTACAGTCGTTACAGATGGACCCGTCAGGACCAATCAAGCTGGCTTCCAGTCCGGAGGATGTCCCGTGGCGTCGACGGAGGAGGATCCCGTCGTTCAGAGGGAGGCCCGCCGATCATTACACTGAGGATGGACAGCCGATTTGCCGTCATTGCAGCCAGCCGGGACACGTAGCCAGGTACTGTACTTTAAATGGGTCCGACCTGGGGCAAAGGGCCAACCCCCAGGCATAAGGTCATCAGACCCATCTAATTGGCGTGATAAGTACGTAGGGGGACGTCCGGTTTTACCCGTAGTGCTGGACGGTATCCCCATGAGTGCACTGCTGGACACCGGGTCCCAAGTGACTACCATCCCCTATGTACTTTTCAAGCAGTACTGGAGTGACACTGATATAACTCGTTATCCAGACGATAACTTGAGCATCATCGCCAGCAATGGTCAACCCGTGCCGCAGGTGGGGTTCAGAGAGATGACCATTAAGATTGGTAAAGTTGAACTGCCGGCACAGGGAGTGATCATTGTGGACATTGACCGTCGAGAAAGTCACCCTAAAATAACCTTGGGTACTAATGTGATTGAAAATTGTCTTTCAGAAGTAATTGTAATTTTGCAGCAGGTGGCGATGAATGCGAGCTCCAGCCAACAGAGGGTCCTCCAGAAGGAGATAAGAGCCCTGATGAGATGACAACAGGTAGAACTGTCTGGTGGTGAGATCGGTAGCGTGAGGATGAGCGACCCATTCCCCATTGCCATGCCCCCCAAAAGTGAAATGATCTGGTGTCGGACTGCAATCGGGTTAAGAGGGAGAGACTACCAAGCCATAGTAGAACCCGTGTACTCAGACAGCAGGCCCACCATTTTGACAGCCCAGGGGAGGTCGATGTCCGCCATGGAAGGGTGCCCGTCCGGATCTTAAACATTGGGGAAAGGGAAGTACACTTGCCCCGGTACGCTACACTAGCCAAATTGTATACTGTTGAACACAATGCTGTCAGGGCCATGGAACCCTTGCCTCCATCTCCCCAGGCGGAGGGTAATGGTTCCCAGAAACCCAAGGAGGACTGGTGCCAGAAACTCCACGTGGTTGCTGACTCCACTCCCTTGCACCAAAAACAAGGAGTCTCCCGGGTGGTTCAAGAGTACGAGAGAATCTTTAGTAAGCACCCGCTAGACTTCGGCAGAGTGAAAGGGGTAGAACACCACATCCCCACGGGGAGCCACCCACCAATAAAAGAAAGATACAGACCTGTACCACCCCGCACACTATCAGAACGCAAACGGCATGCTGAGAGAAATGAAGGAAGCCGGGGTCATTAGAGACAGTTGTAGCCCCTGGGCAGCCCCCTTGGTTCTGGTAAAAAAGAAAGACTGTACTATGAGAATGTGCGTGGACTATAGAGAAGTCAATCGTATCACCCATAAAGACGCATACCCGTTGCCTAGAATAGAGGAGTCTTTGGTCGCACTAGAATCAGCTAATTTCTTCTCTACTTTGGACCTTACTAGTGGGTACTGGCAGGTTCCTGTGGCAGAGGCTGATAAGGAGAAGACCGCCTTCACCACCCCGATGGGATTAAGTGAATTCAACTATATGCCGTTCGGGCTCTGCAACGCACCCGGGACCTTCCAGAGGCTGATGGAATGCTGTCTAGGGCACCGAAACTTTGAGACCGTCCTACTTTACCTGGACGACGTGATTGTCTATTCGAAGACTTACGAGGACCATCTAAAGCACCTGGCTGAGGTGTTCGAGGCCCTGGCAGGCTTTGGCATGAAAGTGAAACCCTCCAAGTGCCATCTGTTAAAGCCGAGGATACAGTATCTGGGACACGTGGTGAGTGCAGAAGGAGTAGCCCCCGACCCTGACAAAATCACGGCAATAAAGAACTGGCCAAGCCACTCTAACATAAAAGAAGTGAGGCAGTTCCTCGGGTTGGTAGGCTACTACCGAAGGTTCATCCCCAGGTTCACCAAGATGGCAGCCCCTATGCAGGACCTCCTTATAGGACAATCTAAGACCAGAAGCCAAAAGCCACCCTTCAAGTGGGACAAGCCGGAAGAGGAGTCCTTCCTCCAGCTGAAGATGGCCCTCACGGGGGATGAGATCCTGGCCTGCCCTGATTATGGCCAGCCTTTTATCCTCCACACAGACGCCAGTAATGTGGGGCTGGGAGCCGTACTGTCACAGAACCAACAGGGCAGAGAAAGGGTGATCGCGTACGCCAGCCGGAAGCTGAGGCCCACCGAGAGAAACCCGGGGAATTACAGCTCCTTTAAGCTGGAGTCCTTGGCAGTGGTGTGGGCCATAACAGAACGTTTCAAGCATTATCTGGCCTCTGTGAAGTTCACTGTGTACATGGACAACAATCCGTAGACACATCTGGACAATGCGAGACTTGGTGCCCTAGAGCAGCGGTGGATGGCCCGGCTAGCAAACTATGACTTCACCATCAAGTACCGGGCAGGCCGAGCCAATGCCAATGCAGATGCCCTATCGAGAATGCTCCACTTGCCCGATGAGGGAGAAGATCCAGACGAGTTGGAGGAAATAGAGCTCCCTGCATTCCACCGGTACGGGGCCACTCAGTACACCCACCGTGTAAGAGACAAAGACTTGACCACTGTCATGTTCAATCCCTTACCTCACCACGGCTGGGCTGAAACGCAAGATAGTGACCCTGCAATTCGCCTGGTGAAAGACCTGTTGACCCAGGCAGACGCTAGCCCTGGCTCGGACGCTCCAGAGGAAGCCAAGCAGTTATGGAAGGAGAAAAGCAGGCTATTCCTCTACGAAGGTAAGCTGTGCAGAAGGCTTGTCAACCACCGGACGCACGAGCTGACCTGGCAGGTAGTGGTCCCGAGACGAGATGCAGCAATGGTCCTGGAGGCCTACCATGACAGAGCGGGACACTTCGGGTGGAAGAAACTGGAGTTCCTACTGAGAGAGCGGTTCTACTGGGTCGGAATGAGAGGGGCCATAGAGAAGTGGTGCAGGGACTGCGGCCCATGTAACCTCAGAAGGAAGGATGGTACCAGCCAGAAGACGCCCTTGATGCCCATTGTCACCAGGCAGCCTCTTGAGCTGGTAGCTCTGGACCATGTGAAACTGGCTCCAAGCCGGTCGGGCTACGTCTATGCCCTGACAATAGTGGACCACTATTCCCGGTTCCTGGTGGTGGTTCCTGTTAAAGACTTGACAGCCCAAACAGCGGCCAGAGCCTTCCAACAACACTTCTGCCGTCCACACGGGTATCCGGAACAGGTCTTGACAGATCAAGGTCCAGAGTTTGAGGCTGAAATCTTCCAGGAGTTCTGCAACCTCTACGGCTGTAAGAAGATTCGGACAACGTCTTACCACCCACAAACCAACGGGCTATGTGAGAAAATGAATAATATCGTCATTGATCTCCTCAAAACGTTGCCCCTGGAAGAACGCCGCCTGTGGCCGGAGAAGCTGCCAGACCTGATAGACTTACACAACCATATCCCGGTGAATGCTACAAATTGCACCCCGGCTTACCTGATGAGGGCAAAACCAGGTAAGCTGCCGATAGACCTGAAGATGGGAGTCCTGACCCCTGAGGACACCTCCCCAGACGCGGACTGGGATACGGAACGGCGGCTACAGTACAAGAAGGTACAGGAGAGTGTGGAGAGGAGTCTGGCTCAAGCGAGAGAAAAGCAAGAGAGGCTCTTCAACCAACAAGCCCCTGCTGGTGCCCTGGAACCTGGTGAGCAGGTCCTGAAGCGGAAGAGAAGGCTTCACAAGCTAGATGGCCAGTGGGAGAGCGACCCGTACACAGTACTGCAGTCCAACCACAACAACCCGAAGGTATGTGTAATTACCAAGGATGGAGGAGAAACCACTAGCACCGTCTCCAGAGACCACCTAAAAAGGTGCCCCAAGCAACTACAGAGTGCAGGAGAAGATCAAGATGACCTTGAACCCGCAGAAGACAAGAAAGAAATGATCAGCACAGTTCTTGGAGAGTTCCCCCGGTCCTGGAGTCGGATAAATGATGCAATAGTGGTACCCGTCCTACACTTCCTTCAACCAACCCAGCAGGAACCTACAGGAGAGCAGGAGGAATCAGAAGACCAAGCAGCCCTAGAGGCAGAAGAACCCATGCCAGCAGCCCAGGAGAGTCAACCCTCTGCTGACAGTGAGCCTGCCATACCTGCGGTAAGCCAAAGGACCCGCAGATAGCTGCCTGCACTGCCTGTAAACCCAGCTAGTAGCTGTACCCTGAATGCTAGTGGGGAAAGTCAGGTTAGACCACCACCAGACTGTGGGTTACGCAGGTCAACCCAGAGCACTAGGGGGCAAATACCAGCTCGCTGGAATATCTAAATGCTGTATATTGTAAATGTTTTATGTTTGTTGCCTGGTTGCTAATTATGCATTTCCAGTCTTTCTAGTTCATAGACCAACAGGTTATGGACACTGAATAGCCGGAACTGTCTTGTAGATAGTTGCACTTGGTACCCTCTTTCGAAGATGGCCACGGAAGAAAAATCTGTCCGATGTGGCCTCCTTGTGGCCCAAAGTAGAGAGCTCAGCCTTGTCGCCACGCCCAAGGCCAGGAACTTGGGGTTTATGGAAACAGGTCCCCACACCGTGGAAAACTTCACCTTGTTGGGTGACATGGACACCCGGTCACGGAAGCGCCGTGACCTCAAGGACAAAATATACTTATATATATGTTATGTTGTCATTTATACCCTGTATTTGTGTTTCCTGTTTAGTCCGGAGTACTAAATTTTAATAGAGGAGAATGTGTCACCCCAGGCCTGGATGCCACAAACAATAATCTGTGTCTGAGAGCAGGAGGGAGGTCCCCCGGTTAGGGACAATTAGCATACAGCACCTCCTGTCCCAGGCCAGCAGGGGGAGCTGGCTGCCCCTATAAAAGCTGGAACTGGGGGCAGGGTTAGAGAGAACTGGAAGACCTTGCTCAGGAGTGAGACTAGTCCCAGAGAAGGAGGGACAATTCAGCTGTAGCTGAGGAGTCCGTGAGGCAGAGGAGAAACTGCAAGCCAGGGACAGAGGTGACGAGAGCCGGTCCTGGAAGAGAACCAATCTACCGGGCATTGGGGTCCGGGGCTGTCAGGGTTACAAGCCCAGCAGCAGAGAACCAACCTGCGAGGGATTTCAGGTCCCTTGGCCTAAGAAGCCTGGAGGCTCCGCCACACAGAGGGACCAGTACAGCGAGGAGCAAGCAACAGGTACCCAAGGCCCTAGTCGCATGCCATACAGGCGAGAAGTACACGGCCAGCTCAGGGACGTGGGCTATTACACCACGAAAAGGGGGATAGTCAAAAAGAGCATAGAGAGAACGGTAGGCCTACACACTCACCCTGACCAGTGGGGCTCACCCGAATGCTCTCAGACACCCAGGCTCATTCCTAACCGGTACTGTTGGGTCATTAATAATATCTACAATAAAGACCCTGAACTGTTTGAAGCGAACTCTGAACTCTTACTATTGCGGCCTGCACTATCACCCCCAACATCCACCTACACTGCCCTGAGGCTGCACACCAACACCAGCCTCAGCAGTCTGCCTTGCAGCGGCGGTTATCCCTGACCGCAATCCACGGGTGGCGTAGTCGGACATTCAAAACACTGATAAATAGACTGCCACCATTTGGTCTGACCACCCTGAGCCACGGGATCGGGTTGCCACTACTACCCCCATCAGCACCGTACACTAGAAGGCCCAGTTCCGTGTACCCCACGGCCCAGGGGGCGAGTCATGTGCATCAAATTATACATACACATATGGGGCAGTGGGGCTTCATACTATATACAGGTGCTTCTCACAAAATTAGAATATCATCAAAAGTTAGTTTATTTCAGTTCTTCAATGCAAAAAGTGAAACTCCTATATTATATAGAGTCATTACAAACAGAGTGATCTATTATATAGAGTCATTACACAGAGGGATCTATTATATAGAGTCATTACACACAGAGTGATCTATTATATAGAGTCATTACACAGAGGGATCTATTATATAGAGTCATTACACACAGAGTGATCTATTATATAGAGTCATTACACACAGAGGGATCTATTACATAGAGTCATTACACACAGAGGGATCTATTATATAGAGTCATTACACACAGAGGGATCTATTACATAGAGTCATTACACACAGAGGGATCTATTATATAGAGTCATTACACACAGAGGGATCTATTATATAGAGTCATTACACACAGAGGGATCTATTATATAGAGTCATTACACACAGAGGGATCTATTTTAAGTGTTTATTTCTGTTAATGTTGATGATTATGGCTTACAGCCAATGAAAACACAAACGTCATTATCTCAGTAAATTAGAATACTTCATAACAACAGCTTGAAAAATGTTTTTAAAATCCGAAAAGTTGGCCTACTGAAATGTATGTTTAGTAAATGCCCTCAATACTTGTTCGGGCTCCTTGTGCATCGATTACTGCATCAATGCGGCAATGTGGCATGGAGGCGATCAGCCTGTGGCACTGCTGAGGTGTTATGGAAGCCCAGGTGGCTTTGATAGCAGCCTTCAGCTCATCTGTATTGTGGGGTCTGGGGTCTCATCTTCCTCTTGACAATACCCCATAGATTCTCTATAATAGATTCTCTATGGGGTTAAGGTCAGGCAAGTTTGCTGCCATTCAAGCACAGTGATACTGTTGTGTGTAAACCAGGTATTGGTACTTTTGGCAGTGTGGACAGGGGCCAAGTCCTGCTGGAGAATGACATTTCCATCTCCATAAAGCTTGTGGGCAGAGGGAAGCATGAAGTGCTGTAAAATGTCCTGGTAGACGGCTGCGCTGACTTTGGTCTTGATAAAACACAGTGGACCTCCACCAGCAGATGACATGGCCCCCCAAACCATCACTGATTGTGGAGACTTCACACTAGACCTCCAGCAGCTTGGATTGTGGCCTCTCCACTCTTCCTCCAGACTCTGGGACCTTGATTTCCAAATGAAATGCAAAATTTACTTTTCATCTGAAAACAACACCTTGGGCCACTAAGCATCAGTCCAGGTCTTTTTCTCTTTGGCCCAGATAAGACGCTTCTGGCGTTGTCTATTGGTCATGAGGGGCTTGACACAAGCAATGCGACACTTGTAGCCCATGTCCTGGATACGTCTGTGTGTGGTGGCTCTTGAAGCAATGACTCCAGCAGCAGTCCACTCCTTGTGAATCTCCCCCAAATTTTTGAATGGCCTTTTCTTAGCAATCCTTTCAAGGCTGCGGTTATCCCAGTTGCTTGTGCACCTTTTTCTACCACACTTTTTCCTTCCACGTCCATTAATATGCTCGGATACAGCACTCTGTGAACAGCTGCTTCTTTAGCAATGACCTTTTGTGGCTTACCCTCCTTGAGGAGTGTGTCAATGACTGCCTTCTGGACATCTGTCAAGTCAGCAGTCTTGCCCATGATTGTGGAGCCTACTGAAACTGACTAAGGGACCTTTTTAAATGCTTAGGAAGCCTTTGCAGGTGTTTCTTGTTAATTCTAATTTACTGAGATAATGACTTTTGTGTTTTCATTGGCTGTAAGCCATAATCATCAACATTAGCAGAAATAAACACTTAAAACAGACCACTCTGTTTGTAATGACTCTGTATAAAATATGAGTTTCACTTTTTGGATTGAAGAACTGAAATAAATTCACTTTTTGATGATATTCTAATTTTCTGAGAAGCACCTGTATGTAGCAGTGCGGCAATTATACTATATACAGTCAGGAGTATAAGTACTTGATACACTGACAATTTCGAAAGTTTTTCCACCTACAAAGAATGAAGAGGTCTGTTTTGTTCTACTTAACTGCTGCAACTTGGACCTTTAACAGGATTTATATTTCACCTATGAGAAAGCATACTATGTGTATTTGGCAGATTAACTCAGGCATGTTTATGATAAACTGAATACCTGGATTGGAGTCCTATTTGTATACAGAATATTGACTATTAATGCTGGCAGAGTAAGTCTTAGGCTATATTCACACTAGGTGTTTTTTTTCTGCAGCAAAACATAATCTCTTGGCAGGAAAGAAGTAGCGTCAAAAACGCAGGTTTTGGTGTGTTTTTTTGCAGTGGTTCTTGGTGCATTTTTGGTGCGTTTTTCAGGATCCCAAAGTTCAGCTTTGCTTCCACCATAGACACATGAAAACAGGTCACCATTGCAAGACATATGTTCATGAAAAAGTACACATTACAAATGTAACAGGGGGGGGGGGTGAATTGGTCTGGAATGGTTTATCTAAGACCCTGGCAGTGCATTGAATTTGTAGGACACTATTTACTTTCACATTATGGTTTGCCATTGAGTTGCTCAGGCATTGTTCATTTTCACACCTCCCTGGGCCACACGTGTTGTTCAATCTCACACCTAGCTCAACCAATGTTTACTTTGTAGGCATCACTAATTTAATTAAACTGTAATAATCCAAGCTGCTATCTCAGGTGACCAAGACAAGATGGTTTAAACTTGGGAAAATCACAAGAATAAATGTGTGTCACATACTTGCTTTTTTCACTAAAAACGCAGCAAAATGTTCACACTAGGCTTTTTTTCAGCATTTTTTTCCACCACCCTTTTTTTTAATGGGTGAAAAACGCTGAAACAAGTGACATACTCTATTGCAAAAAGCCATGGAAAGCACAAAATACTGAGGACAAATAAGCAAGCTTTGTGCATGAGATTTCGGAAATCTCATAGACTTTGTTGGTACTGTAAAACGCAGCTGAAAATTTGCATAAAAAAGCCCGCTAAAAAAACGTCTAGTGTGAATATAGCCTTGTATAACAGTTCGCCAATGAGTTAGGATATATGACCACGATGCAGAAATGCTGCGGATTTTTCCTAAGCGTTTCTGCATCTCCCTGGGTTGTCAAGCGCTTTGCCAAGTGATTTTAGCATCACTTGGAAAAGTGCTTGACAACTTGGTCACACTATATAATTCCATGCAACCGGCATTGATTTATATAGTGTGACCAAGTTACAATGCTGCAAATGCAGCATCAATAATAAAAAAAAAGAATAATAATGGTGAAAAATAAAAAAAAAACATTATACTCATCTTCCGATGGTCCTCGATCTCCTTCTCCGGTGCGTCCGGTGTCTTCGGCAGATCACGGTGCTGTAAAAGGACCTTCCATGACGTCATTTAGTCATGTGACAGGTCACGCGACCGCCGATGTCAGCGGTCGCGTGACCTGTCACATGACTAAATGGCGTCATGGAAGGTCCTTTTACCACCGCGAGCAGCCGAAGAGCCAGCAGCACCGCCGGGAGCAGACAGGGGCCATCAGAAGGTAAGTATATGTTTATTTTTTATTTTAATTCTATTTTAACTACAGGTACTATGGTACCCGGGTCTGGAGGAGAGTCTCTTCATCTCCAGACCCGGGTACCATCCACGCATTGAGTCGCATAATATCCACATGTGTATGTGTAGTCATGCGGATGTTATGCGTTCCAATGCAAGTCAATGGCGGCTAAATCGCAGCGACTCTGCAAAATTAAAGGACGTGCTGCGGATTTTTCCGCAATGATAATCCGCAGCGGAAATCTCCGCGGCATGTGCACAGCACATGCGGATTATCATTGGGGACCATTGCAGACCTATCACCAAGCGTTTTTTAAGTGTTTCCGCGGCGGAAGTTACGCTGCAGAAACGCCTAAAAAACGCATAGTGGGCACACAGCCTTAAAAGTTCTATGGTGAAGAAAAACACGTGAGATAATAAATGCGAAATATACAATATTTCCCATAATATGACTGAGGATATCTTTAGGGTGTATTCACTGTTTTTTCTTCTGCAGCAAAAATGCTGTGTTTTACAGTACCATCTTAGTGAATGACATTTCTGAAATCTCATTCACATGCTGTTTTTTTTGCATTTTTTTAAATCTGCAGCTTGTCAAGTCTTTCAGAGGTTTTGCAGCATTTTTCACCCATTCAAATGAATGGAAAAAAAACACAAGTAAAAACACCTGAATTTTAAGCAGCGTTTTTCCTGCCACCTTTGATTTTTGAGGTAGAAAAAAAATGCTGCCAAAATCCAACTTGTGAACGCACCTTTATCCTGGTTGTGTTCTAATTGGATATAAAATAGAACGGTCATGATAACATGGGTAGTTAATTGTATGGTGTTTTCACTTTATATAATACCAGGCCGCATTCTATTTGCCCAGAGCTGCTCCGTGAAGATTCTATCACAAGATTCCGTGATGACATCACAGGTGATGGTGACATCACTGTTCACAGTCGCTATATATACAATGCACATAGGCTCACCCGTGCCTTTCTTGGCTCTATAGTGACTGATAGCACTTGCAGTTTTTCACTATGGCTGGAATTGTTTTGGACATTCCTCAGGTAAAAGCACTATTGTTGATCCTTATGATCAATCGTCCTAACAGTGTGCTTCTACCACCCGATGGCGTCCTCAGCTTCACTCACCGGCTGGTGATGGAGCTAGTAAAGGATTGCCTGACCAAACACCGACAACGTCGTCTAACGTCAGACTATCTGACGGATTTACTTCAGAACATCAGGACATTACTACACCAGGTAAGTGGCGGACACTCTGCACAGAACATCTCAATATTAACAGATAATAATGGAGGGATAGAAGCTTTTTCTTCTAATATATCGTATTTTGCAGACCATAAGACGCACCAAAAATTTTTGGGAGGTAAATAGGAAAAACATTTATTATAATAAAATGGGGGTCTGTCTTATAGTCCTGTCTTATAGTCCGAATTTTCGGTTGCTTACTGAGGGGGGTGGTGGCAGTGGAGCGAGGTCACAGGAGGCAGAGTCGCTGCTGCAGGAAGTTGGCAGTAGGAGTGGGGCACTGCTGCGGGCCCCAAGCTGGGAGGAGCGGGGTGTCCAGAAGGTGCGAGGCTGCGGGCCCTGGGCTTCAAGGAAATGTTAGCGGTAATTCAGGAGGGGAGGCCCTGCTCTGCTTATTGATTTCTCTGCAGTGGGCTTCAAGAAGTAGGCTGCTGGAGATTGCCAATACGCAGATTGAGATCTCAGCTCCTCATTGAGCTGAGATCTAAATCTGCACATGCACTGCCTCCAGCGGCTATTTGCCTGAAGCCCACCGCCAGAAATTCAATGGACAGAGCGGGGACTCCCCTCCTAAATCACCGCTAACATTTCCTTGAAGCCCAGGGCCCGCAGCCTCGCACCTCCTGGATACCCCGCTCCTCCCAGCTCGGGGCCCGCAGCAGCGCCCCACTTCTACTGCCGGCTTCCTACAGCAGTGACCCTACCTCCTGTGACCTCACTCCACCACAGCCACCCCCCTGGTAAGCTACATTCAGACAATTATTATTATTAATAATCTGTCTGATATGCTGGGGTGGAGAGTTCCAGAGTAGGGGGGATGCACGGGAGAAATCTTGTATGCGATTGTGGGAAGAGGAGATAAGAGGGGAGTAGAGAAGAAGATCTTGTGAGGATCGGAGGTTGCGTGCAGGTAAGTACCGGGAGACTAGGTCACAGATATATGGAGGAGACAGGTTGTGGGTGGCTTTGCATGCCAAGGTTAGGGTCTTGAACTGGAGTCTCTAGGTAATGTGGAGCCAGTGAAGGGATTGGCGGAGCGAGGGGAAAAGCCAGGGAATAGCGGGGGGACAGGTGGATTAGTCAGACAGCAGAGTTTAGGATAGATTGGAGGGGTGCGAGAGTGTTAGAAGGGAGGTCAAAATTTTTGGAAAAAAAGGCATCTTATAGTCCAAAAAATACGGTAAAACACAACGAGTCCCCAAATACAGTATGTAGTCATTGTATCTGCAGACAGAGAACCGATGTCACATACAATTTCCGCCTCCATTCTGACCGCTCTCATCTCAAAATTCTCCTTTCCATTTTTCCTTCTTTATAGGCTGAAGAAAGATCTCAGACTGAAGATTTGGCTGTCTTTAAAGAACTGGCCGAAAAAGTCCTGTCTATACTAGAACGCTCATTGGAACGCCCGGTAAGGATCAATATTAATAGACGTATCTTAATCCACCGTATCTGAGGAGACTTTCTGAGAAAAGGTCTGAAGATGGCGCGGGATTTGTATCGTTACAATTGGTGCATTTGTAAATGTTGGTTTAGTCCTTCATGATTTATGTATTTGGTGATTTAGTGAAATCTTCCACATATTAATTATATATATTATATCTATCAGGAAACAACAGGAGGCGACGCCAAATATGGGCAAAATGTGACCCCGAAAATCCCTGACCCTAATAGGAGTCAGCCGGAGCTGAACAGCGATCTGATTACAGGTGAGCGATCACCCGACCTTCTCCAAGGAATGTCCAGATATTACAGAGGACGGAGGATAATGTTAGATTTACTCTCTACTCTGTGTAATGGGAACCTGGCAGCACATTGTTACATATAGAAGTAGTGATGTGACGGTATAGGCCATTGTCCCCTAATAATAATTGTTTGTAGAAATCCAATGTGCCAGTCAGGAGAAATGTAAAGTAGACACCATATACAAATCAGAATGGAAGTGCACTGGGGGCGTGAAAGAAGAAATCCAAGTGCAGTGACACGCCCCCAGTGCACTCCCAGGCTAATTTGCAAATCTCTCCTATGTTTCAGCTCTCTTACCATCACTCGTATGTGCAGCGTGGGTGGGGGGTTCCTCATTCATGTGATGGAGGGTCCATTCTGCAGTGCTATAGCAAGTAACATGAAATAAATTAAATTTAAATTGCATTACTGCTCTAGAAAATGGGAAAAAACTAAGATACTGAGCACATAATTTGGCCAATTCATGAAAGCCCAGCAGCCAATGACAAGGCGATCTTTTTGTTGGAATCCTCTCCTAATGTGAATCCTCTCCTAGGCTGAAGCCTACATTTATATGGGTAGGTAGGATCCTGTTGTAATTAAAACCACCCCGGGCTGATGGGTGGAGATAGGTTCCCAGCAAAAAAGGTCGCCTTGCCATGACTGCTGGGCATGCACCGAGCAAAAGAAGGTCGCCTTGCCGTGGCTGCTAGGCATGCACCCAGCAAAAGAAGGTCGCCTTGTCGTGACTGCTGGGCATGCACCCAGCAAAAGAAGGTCGCCTTGTCATGACTGCTGGGCATGCACCCAGCAAAAGAAGGTCGTCTTGCCGTGACTGCTGGGCATGCACCCAGCAAAAAAAAAGGTCACCTTGCCGTGGCTACTTGGCATGCACCCAGAAAAAGAAGGTCGCCTTGCCATGGCTGCTGGCCATGCATGAATTGGCCAAATTATGCGCTAAGTATCTTCCTTTTATCCTATTTTCTACAGCAATAATGCAATTCAAATTTCATTTATTTCATGTTTACATGCTATAGCGTTACAGAGTGCAACTTTGTTAGTTATGTATTTGGATGGCTACTCTTAGTATGCACCTGTTCACACCCATTTTCTTTTCGGAAGTGATGGTCAGTCTTTTGTTATTTATAAAGGGGTTCCTCCATCATTTACATTACATTTATCTATGGATTCCCCGTATATTCTCATATTTAGAATCCCCATATAACGAGTATTAATCCCATTTACAGACATCTTGTCATTTCTCCGTTATGTTGCTGTATTATCTATGTAGGAATAATATCCTCTAATACATTTCATTTCTTCATCATTATTTTAGAAACAACTGAGCTGTCGAATCCTAACAATGGAATTAGTGAGATCCCGGAGATCCAAGAATCCGTAAGTATCATAGAGGGGGATGCGTGTGTGTCATCAGATCATGGGGCGTGAATGACTCGTCCAGTATTATCCCCCATACAACCATGGGACGTCTCTATTCTAAGTGTAGATGACCCTATGGTGTTAATTACATTTGAATTACAGGGAATCTGTCACCAGGTTTATGCTATTTGGTCTGAGAGAAGCATGATGCAGGGACAGAGACCCTGATTCCATGTGTTGATTACTTTACTCGGTGGAGCAGTTGTGATAAAATCACTATTTTTTTCTGCTGCAGAGCTCTGAATGCTGAGTCTTGTATAACCCCGCCCACACCATTGATTGGCAGCTTTCTGTGTACACTGTGCATAGGCAGAAAGCTGCTAATCAGTGGTGGAGGCAGGGGTACAGAGCAATAGGACTACCTGGCTAGACAGATAGTTTTCTAGTGATAATCTACTGATTTTATTGAAACAGCCACACACAGCCTAGTAAGTAACACATCACTGGAATCAGGGTCTCTGCCCCTACATCATGGTGCTTTCAGAATACATAGCAAACACATGGTGACAGATTACCTGTAAGTCCTCCTCTGTGTGATCTCCCACATTATCCATAATGTTATAGTAATGTATGATGACCGTTGCAGGGCGGCTCCAGGATTTCGTGGGCCCTGGGCGAAAGAGTCTCAGTGGCCCCTTTAACACATACCACGATTCATGATGCACAGATACCGCAGATAAATATATATATATATATATATATATATATATATATATATATAGTACAAGCCCGAAGATTTCACTTCTTACATTACATGAGCAATATCTATTGTAAATTCCACAATAACTCAGAAAGCAGCGAATCCTCACAGCTCACAGTGCAGACCGGACAGTAATGTCCTCCACACAGTATAATGGCACCACATAGTCCTCTATACCGTATTATGAGCTCCATATATTGCTCCATATAGAATAATGGACCCCATAAAATGCTCCACGCAGGCTGAGCCCCCATATAATGCCCCATGCAGGCTGTGACCCCACACATAATGCCCCATGCAGGCTGTGCCCCCCACATAATGCCCCATGAGGGCTTTGACCCCCCACATAATGCTCCATGCAGGCTGTGACCCCTACATAATGCCCCATGCAGGCTTTGACCCCCCACATAATGCCACATGCAGGCTGTGCCCCCCCCCATAATGCCCCATGCAGGATGTCCCCCTCCCACATAATGGCCCATGCAGGATGTCATCCCCCATATAATTCCCCATGCAGAATGTCCCTCCCACATAATGCCCCATGCAGGCTGTGCCCCCCACATAATGCCCCATGCAGGCTGTGCCCCCCCACATAATGGCCCATGCAGGATGTCACCCCCCATATAATTCCCCATGCAGGATGTCCCCTCCACATAATGCCCCATGCAGGATGTCCCACCCCACATAATGCCCCATGCAGGATGTCCCCCACACATAATGCCCCATGCAGGATATCCCCCCCATATAATGCCCCATGCAGGATGTCACCCCCCCATATAATTCCCCATGCAGGATGTCCCACCCCACATAATGGCCCATACAGGATGTCACCCCCCATATAATGCCCCATGCAGGATGTCACCCCCCCATATAATGCCCCATGCAGGATGTCCCCCCAACACATACTGCCCCATGTAGGATGTCACCTCTCACCCCATATATTGCCCCATGCAGGATGTCACCTCTCACCCCATATAATGCCCCATGCAGGATGTCACTTCTCCCCCCATATAATACCCCATGCAGGATGTCACTCCCCCCAAATAATGCCCCATCCAGGATGTCACCCCCCATATAATGCCCCATGCAGAATGTCACCTCTCACCCCATATAAAGCCCTATGCTGGATGTCACTTCCCCCCCCATATAATGACCCATGCAGGATGTCACCCCCCTATATAATGGCCCATGCAGGATGTCACCCTCCTATATAATTCCCCATGCAGGATGTCCCCTCCACATAATGCCCCATGCAGGATGTCCCACCCCACATAATGCCACATGCAGGATGTCCCCCACACATAATGCCCCATGCAGGATATCCCCCCCACATAATTCCCCATGTAGGATGTCACCCCCCTATATAATGGCCTATGCAGGATGTCACCCCCCATATAATTCCCCATGCAGGATGTCCCCTCCACATAATGCCCCATGCAGGATGTCCCACCCCACATAATGCCCCATGCAGGATGTCCCCCACACATAATGCCCCATGCAGGATATCCCCCCCACATAATGCCCAATGTAGGATGTCACCCCCCATATAATTCCCCATGCAGGATGTCCCCCCCACATAATGCTCCATGCAGGATGTCCCACCCCACATAATGGCCCATACAGGATGTCACCCCCCATATAATGCCCCATGCAGGATGTCACCCCCCCATATAATGCCCCATGCAGGATGTCCCCCCAACACATACTGCCCCATGTAGGATGTCACCTCTCACCCCATATATTGCCCCATGCAGGATGTCACCTCTCACCCCATATAATGCCCCATGCAGGATGTCACCCCCCATATAATACCCCATGCAGGATGTCACTCCCCCATATAATGCCCCATGCAGGATGTCACCCCCCATATAATGCCCCATGCAGAATGTCACCTCTCACCCCATATAAAGCCGTATGCTGGATGTCACTCCCCCCCCCATATAATGACCCATGCAGGATGTCACTTCTCCCCTCATATAATACCCCATGCAGGATGTCACCCCCCTATATAATGCCCCATGCAGGATGTACCCCCCATATAATGCCTCATGTAGGATGTCACCTCTCACCCCATATAATGCCCCATGCAGGATGTCACTCCCCCCATATAATGCCCCATGCAGGATGTCACTTCTCCCCCCCATATAATACCCCACGCAGGATGTCCCTACCTCCCCCCCATATAATGCCCCATGCAGGATGTCACTTCTCCCCCCATATAATGCCCCATAACTCCATACATAAAAAAAAAAAATCAAATGCTCACCTCACTGCTCACCAGCTGTGGAGAGGTAAGTATTGTGCCGGCCGTGGTCCAGGGCAAGCATTGGGGGGGGGGAGCAAGGCCCACTAGCTGGCGCTGGCACCGCTCTCCTCTGCTCACCGGTCCCATAGCACGCCAGGGTGCCCGACAGCAAGTGGCCCCTCGCCTACTCAGGGCCCCGGCACTTGCCTGGGTGTGCTGGGTGCTAGCGCCGGGTCTGCCCAGCGTCCGGTTTGTATCCTCCCAACATCATATCAGTGTAAATCATCTGGGACATAATATGGGGGGAGAAGTTTTTGCATCTGTAACTTTTTTCCTGCATCTTCAATAAATCAGTATTATTTCTTATTCTTTTATAGAGCGTGATGGATTCATTGGTTCCGGCGAGAAAGCCGCATATGAGCGACTATGAAACTTCCAAACTCATCAGCAGTGGAAATTTTGGGTGAGATTTCTGTTGCCATAACCCACATTTCTCAGGGTTCCCTATGACAATGCTTCTGCCCCTGCACTCTGCCATTCAGTGTTATCATAGGGAAATTATATGATCTGTAGCAAATCAAACTGTAAGGAAAGCGATTTAAATAATATAATTACATATAATATAATATATAATAATATAATATTATTACATTCGCCTGTGCTAGACCCTCATCTGTTCTTATGCTGCCTCCTCCACCTGAGCTTTTCTGCTCTCCACTTTGATCTTTGTTTTGATGGGGGGGGCTCCATTATGAAGCTGATCAGAGAAGTTGGCTACACATGGTCACATGAAGGGTGACACCATATTGATGTCAATGACATCTACACCCTCCACCATGACCATGTGGGCCCAATCACTGGCCTCAGCAGCAGAAGAGAGCCCTGGAGCACATTCATTTTGGACCAATTTTATTTGCACTAAATTGTATATGGTCAGTTATAGCGAATCTGCCCAAAGAGAATTTCGATAGATTCTCGTATCTATAATGTGACCTGGGTGATGGCTCCGGCAGAAGTGGCATTGTGGAGACCTCCCATAGGTGATCTATGTAGTGCTATTTTATGTATTTCTAGATGTGAATTTATAGTGGCGGCCAGACTTCTAGTATTAAGCATATGCAAATTGTCTCTTCAGAGAGGAAGCAAACTAGAACTCCACCTATAGGAAGTAGCAATCCTAAAAGTCAATATCGACCCTTTAACAAGCCTTGTCACATGACTTAGGATAATAGCCAAAACCAAAATCTCAATTTGCAGGAACTGTGTTCTGGGGTACTGCCCCTCTTCAGTGCAAAGTGTGAGATATGGTTTGACTGGGTGAGAGGTGTCTGACCGATATCCAAGGGGTTGACGTTTCTCCTTGCGGACATGAGGAGACTTTTAAGCCGCAATGCTCCTCTGGGAAATAGGATTGCTACTTCCTATAGGTGGCACTAGGGTGTTAGTTCTTTTCCTCTCTGAAAAGAGACAATTTGCATATTTCCCAGAAGAGCATTGCAGCTTAAAAGTCTCCTCACCTTGACATGTTTAACATGGCTTTTTCCGCAAGGAGAAACGTTACCGCTTGGATCCCGGTCAGATGCCTCTCACCCAGCCAAACCATATCTCACACTTTGCACTGATGAGTGCTTGTACCCCAAAACATAGTGTCCGAAAATTGAGATTTTGGTTATGGCTATTATTCCATGTCATATGATAAGGCTCGTTAAAGGGTCGATATTGACTTTTAGGATTACTACTTCCTATAAGGGGCACTAGAGTTCTAGTTCTCTTCCTCTCTGAAGAGACAATTTGCATATATCCCAGAGGATCATTGAGGCTTAAAAGTCTCCTCACCTTGACAAGCTTAACATGTCACTCTCCGCAAGGAGAAATGTTACCCCTTGGATACCAGTATTAAACATATAATGATTTCTATAGATGGATTATTAATAAGGATTTATTATAACCGATGGATTCTCCTTCTCTCCAGGGCCGTCTACTTAGTGCATCATAAAGACTCACACCAGACCTTTGCTATGAAGAAAATGGCTAAGCGGAACCTAAATACTGCACAGAGATTGGAATGGGCCTTTCTGGAGAGGGACATCTTAACATTTGCTGATTGTCCCTTTGTGGTCTCCATGCTCTGCTCCTTTCCAACTAGATCTCACCTGTGTATGGTCATGGAGTATGTAGGAGGTAAGACACATCTATTGTATTATATTCAGCCCATGTCTGCTTTCATCTTATCACTGCTCATATCATTAGGACATTGTTGGTTACATCCCCACAGAGCATTTACTATAGGTTATCTATTACCAAGATGCTCGTAAATTCATTGATCTTGGTGCAGGGGCGCTATGGGGCTCATCAGTCGGAGGGGGTCTGTCGACGCTCGGCAGTGGGCAGCATCCCTCCACCTGTCATCACAATTTCAGCGTTTTTGCTTCTTCAAGGAGGTGGGGCTGGTGGGGGCAAAAATACTGAGTAGGTGGCTAGTAGGGGCCAAAATACTGAAAGGGGGCCGTATGACTAGATATGGGGGGACTGTGAATGCTGAGTGGAGGTCATCATATTAAGTGGGGTGCTGTGGGGGTCCTCACTCTATATGGAGGCCCCCATTCTGTGTGGGGACATCATACTGAGTGGGGAGTTATGCGGACCATTATATTGTGTGAGGGACTGTGGGAACCATTATCCTGAGTGGGAGGGTTGCTGTGGGTGCCAACACACCGAGTAGGGGGTTGTGGCTGGCCTCCTTCTAAGTGGTGGCCTCCTTAGGAGGATTCACTGTGGGGATACCATACTCATTGAGTGTGGGTGTGGGCATTTTTGGGAGCATCATACTCTAAAATGGCCATAAAAGTTGTATTGCTGGTGAGAACACCAAGCTGCTTCAACAGGGATATAAATATATTTCTTTTTTATTTTTTAGGGTGGGGGGCAATTACAACTTTTGATATGGGGTCTTGTGATTTCTATGTACGCCACTATCTGTGTGATCTCCCCAGGATGTTTCCGCTCACTGCTCATTATACATCATGGTTATCTGCTCGTGGTATATCATGGTTATCTTCTGTATAAACCCCTCACCGGTCATATTTCCTTTCTTCTATAGGTGGAGACTGTGGGACCCTTTTAAGCACCAGGGGTCCTTTCTCTGTCCCCATGGCCCGCTTGTACTTTGCAGAGGCGGTACTTGCCGTGGAATACCTGCATAGTTACGGTGTGGTGCACAGAGACCTGAAGCCGGAAAAGTAAGTGCCCCCGTAGTATAATAAAGTGGGGAAAGTTGTCATTTATTATCATTCAGTCTGTGAGGCTAAAACCATCTTCTCTTTTGCAGCCTCCTGATTACATCTACTGGACATATTAAAGTTACCGATTTTGGGATTTCAAAACTTGGTCTAATGATACCGAAAACCAACACCTACAAGGAATTAGCAGTGGACATCTCCAGAGAGTTCCAGGACCGTGAGGTCAGCATCACCTACAAGAACTTAGCTTGTTATTTGCAAATCTCATCACACTATTGTCTCTTCTCTACGTTCTTCCTTTCTAGAGAACTTTTCCACTAATATTTTATCTTCTGCATTGTGTTTTAACGATGATATCTTGTCATAATAATTGTTTCATCGATTCTCATCTCTATGTTCTGTTGGTTTCCAGTTCTGTGGCACCCCATGTTACATAGCCCCAGAGATCATCCTGAAAGAAGGCTATGGAAGACCTGTTGACTGGTGGTCATTGGGGATCATCCTGTATAAATTCCTGCTGGGATGTGTACCATTTGATGCTGATTCCCTCACTGAGCTTTATAAAAGGGTTGTCATTGGTGAGTAGAATAATCCGATCATTGCGTTGATTGGTTACATTTGTTTAGTTATTTCCTTTGCTTTATGTTACAGTCCAGTAAAGAGGTTTTATTTTCTTTAATTTTCTATGTAACAGGAGAACTAATTTGGAATTGTGATCGCGCTCCACCCCTGGATGCTCAGAATCTCATCACTGAGCTGCTCAGAAGAAATCCTGTGCGTAGACTTGGGACAGGTAACAGATATACTAGTATTAATATTCCCTTATTAGACCAAGGAAATATCGCTCATGTCCATGAAGATCAGCATTTCTCTATCAGCTCATCTACTGTATTTCTAGTTCTCCACACTAAGACTTTCAGTTTATTTCCTTCATGTCGGCTCAGTTTTGTCATTAGTTCAGATTACGATAAACTGTTCAGATATGGAGCCATCCCTGACTATGTCCACATCACTCTTGTTTTTCTTTTTCTAGGAGGAGCATTTGAGATCAAGGTTCATCCATTCCTGAGTGACTTGGACTTTGACAACATTCTGAGCCAGGAGCTGGAGTATGTTCCTCAGCTTGTTTCAGACGCAGACACCAGCTTATTTATCAGTAAGTAGAAGGAGACGTCATCTAGACTAAGCGACTGTTTGTCTCATCTTCCCTAATATGTGATCATCTGTTCCCATTAATATTAGTGATAAATAGTGACTGTGTTATACTGACAACCTCTAATAATACTTCATTACCTATTTCTTGTAGATCATTCTGATATAAACAAACATCTTGTCTCAAAGGATGAGGAAGGCACAAGTGAGAACAATGAGAGCCTTGACTTCCAAAATTTTACGTCATCTTCTGAAAAGCTTTGTAAAGTAAGTATGTGATTAATAAATCCAAAATATGTAAAAAAAAAATAAAAAAAACTCTAAAAGTACATAAAAAAAATATTTTATATCTTATTTTTATCCGTATTTAGCTCTGTACCATCGCTACCAGGATGATGAACAATGAGGATCCCAATGCCCCTCCAGAGTATACACAAGAAACCAACACAAACATCTCAGAAATGTGAGTAGATTAGAAAGGGTCATTACTGGGAGTTCCAGGCTGATCTATGTACACAACACCAAATATAGGACATAAATAACAGAATATCAAATGCAGCATTCACCGCTTCATGGTTAACGGTCATTGTACTTTTGGCTTCAGAAAATGCAGAAGATAACAGCCCATAATTGTGGAATATCATGCATTTTTAGCACTGCCTACTCTGTAGGAGAGCTGTAGTATTACTTGCCAGACATTCTTGTAGTTGTGTTCTGATCCATGGAAGGTAGTTTGGAGCAGAAAACCTTCCCCACTATGACAGTCATATGTCCTATTAGGCCTTATAGTCAGTGTTCTTATAGTGAGACAACCCATTTTATACTGTGTTTACTTACGATTCACATGTTTTTCTTCTTCAAACAGGCAGAAAGTATCTGTTCCTGTATGTAATACAGACGATGCTGTTACCATCTTGCCACCCTCGTCCCCATTGCCAGGTATGTACATGTCTATAGCACCAACAATGTGAATGTTGACTTCAAGGCTCAAATATTTCCACATGGTTTTTCTGGTCTACTATGTTATCCATGTTTCATGGATCTCAGCTATGTTGACCATGGGTTCGTACTGTATCCCTATTTCCCTAATTTTGTACAGGAGTTTTTTTTCATGTATTCTGTATATTACGTTGTATCATCTAGTAACCTAGTGAGATATAGCGACTGTGTTATACTGACACCCTCTAACAATCCTTCCTTACCTATGTCTTGTAGATCACTCAGATGAAAACAACCATCTAATCTCAGAGGATAAGGAGGGCACAAGTGAGGACGATGAGAACTTTATCTTCCGAATATTTGCATCATCATCTTCTGAGAGGCTTTCTAAAGTAAGTATGTGATCGATAAATCCAAAATATGTACAAAAAAGGATCTACAAAATTAAAAAGTATATATATTTAATAACTTATTGTTATCTACATTTAGCACTCTACCACCACTAACGGGATGGTGAACAACGAGGATCCCAAGGCCCCTCCAGAGTGTACACCAGAATCCAACACAAACATCTCAGAAATGTGAGTAGATTATGGGGTCATTACTGGGAGCTCCAGGCTGATATATGTGCACAACATCAAATATAGGACATAAATACCATAATATCAAATGCAGCATCCACTGCCCCATGGTTATGGGTCATTGTGCTTTCAGCTTTCGGAATTGTTGGAGATAACAGCCCATAATTGTGGCCGGTCATGCACTTTTAGTGCTGCCCTCACTGTAGGAGAGATGTATTATGAAATGCCGGCCATTCTTGGTAGTTGTTTTCCTCTCAGCTCTCTATAAAAGGTAGTCTTGAGCAGAAGACCTTCCCCACTATGACAGTCATATGTCCTACTAGTCCTTATAGTCGGTGTTCTTCTAGTGAGACAACCCCTTTTATATGGAGTTTACTTGAGATTTACATGTTTTTCTTCTTCAAACAGGCAGAAAGTATCTGTTCCTGTATGTAATACAGACAATGCTGTTACCATCTTGCCACCCTCGTCCCCATTGCCAGGTATGTACATGTCTACAGCACCAGCAATGTGAATGTTGACTTCAAGGCTCAAATATTCCCACATGGTTTTATACAATACTATAGGTCTCTTATGTTATCCATATTATGACAAAGCAGATCCTATAAGAATATATTGTTACTGATTTTTTTTTTAAATTTTTCATCAGAATTTCCATCTCATGAAGAAAGAAAATCGGCAATAAATCTGAGTATGGAGCAACAAAACTCAGAAAATGGAAAAAATGGGAAAAAGAGACGAGGTAAGTGTGAGAATCAACTCCATGTTGTGTGATGTCAGTGAGAATAATTCATGTGGAGTAGATGTCATCTGTCAGTGATGGGATTGTCACATGTATGATTACTGACAATGACCCCTGACCTCTGTATGATAATATTCCTCTGCCGTCCGGCCACAGTGACTGCACAGCATTATCATGTAATATGGAGTCCCATCACTTACATTATATTTATTTCTCTTCTCATAGGTTCCATCTTCCGCCGGATCTTATCATCCTGCCGGCGTGGATTATCCAGGGCTGCTCGCGCATTTGCATGCTGTCACTGTTGCCCTAAAACCATCTAAAAGACGGGACACCTAAGCATCCAGCACCCTGAAGTCCAGCAGATCCACCATCACTGCTGGAGCTGTATAGAAGGACCTTCACCATCTACCTGTGGCCTTCTGACTGGTCAACCTGGACAAGTTTCAGTAACGCCTCTGTCATCGGGCTCCGCGGTATTCATACTGCTCGTCTGACTTGTCATTTACTGATCACCTGGTATCTGACCTCGGCTATCTTCCTGACTTTGATTTAGTCTATTGATAATGTTCACGATTTTATTCATCCCATTATTAATTAAAAAAAAGTAAAATCTGTTACTGTTGCTCTGATTCCTTTTTGTCTTGAATTCACAAATACTTGTAACTCACTAATTGCTCTTCTTCTCACTAAATGTATTTCTCATTATCCTTAATGCAGCAGTCAGTCTCATATTTCTGTCCAGCAGTTACACTGGTGCCTCCACCCTGTACCAGTCATTACACTCATCCACAAACCTCTCCACACTGCTGAACAGTCCTGCATTTCTACCGTATCTACACTCCAATGAGCTAATATTAACATCCTCCATAATCAGGACCTCCCACTCTCATGCCCAAGACATTTTCTCTGCTGCACCAGCTCTCAGGAGTGGACTACTGCAGGCAATCAGGTTCATTCCCACTATCAGAGATTTTAAGTGTGCAGTAGAAACAGATTATTTGTGGCAGGACTATCAAATCACCTCACTATTCTAAGTTTTTCCTACAGCACTCAGTAGCACTTAATATTTGTACATATACAGATAATGGTTGGTGACTGGTTCATGCAGCCTTAATTCCACAAAGATAGAAATAAAAGGTCAACATGTTTCATACATCCAAACCATCCTTAATCATGGCATAAAAACATAATTTTAAGTTCCCACTATGAATATTTGGTGAGATATCACAGCTGTGTATTTTCACAGCACAAAGAACGCATCTTACAGATCAGCAAATCACAGTGTGCTGACGCTTAGTGTTGTAGTTTTGAACAACACCATTCATTTTATCATATAATGTGTTGAAAAATGAGAAAAAATGCCAGGTTTGGGTTCCTTCATTTTACAGTGTGTATTGTGTTGTAAAAACAAACTGACAAAATGATTCAGAGTCAATAGTACGATTACTGTGATACCAAACTTATAAGGTTTATATATATATATATATATATATATATATATATATATATATATATATATATACAGTGTTTAGCATAAATCAGTACACCCAAATAGATTTGTCAGCAAACCTGTAGTTTCCTTTCAGAATCATCATTTTATATGGGATACCATACTACAAAATACTCTCGCAAATTTGAGCCATTGAATGCAAACAAGATTTGGTATTTTGCAGACCCCAAAAAAGTAATTTTCTTAACAAACTCATTCAAGATCAATTAACAAGAACTGAACCACAGGTAAGTGTAATTATTCATTAAACAGATGTCCAGCAGACAGGTGTCTGTAAAAGGAAGTTACTTAATAAAGAAAACTCCTTCCCATTTCATGCTATCAGCAATGGCACCACATAGAAGGGAAATGTCACAAAACCTGAGAAAGAAAATAATTTCTTTGCAATAAATGTGAAGTCTACAAGAAGATCAGCAAAACTTTACTTATCAGTCAGAATACTGTAGCAAAAGTGATGCAAAACTATAACAAAGATGGAACTGCAACCATCTTACAGAGACGTCCAGGCCGACTATGGAAGTTAACACCTAAACAAAAGCGTCCTCTGATGAGAAGGGTAAGTGGCACCACATAGAAGAGAAATGTCACAAGACATTTCTGAGAAAGAAAATAATTTCTTTACAAAAAATGTGAAGTCTACAAGAAGATCAGCAAAGCTTTTCTTATCAGTCAGATGGAAGTTAACATCTAAACAAAAGCATCTTCTGATGAGAAGAAAATCGACAGGCAAATTCATTGCTATTAGCTGAAGAAGTAGAAAGCCAAACCAGGGTGAGTGTTTTCCATGACACGACACGGTGTACACTGCAAATGAATGGCATTCATGAGTGTCCTCCACAAAGGAAGCCTCTCTCCCTTAAAGCCCATGAACAATAAAAGTCCGTCTACAATTTGCCAGGGTCCATGCTTAAAACTATGGGGACTACCGGGACTCTATACTGTCTATGTGCATCTTATGTGTATGTCCGTATTTTATGTTTGTGTGCACTATGTATATGCATACGTTAAAATGTGTATAGAGTATTAGCATGTGCAAATTTTATATGTGTGCCTAATATAAATATACATGGAAATGTATATGTAGGTGGTGCCTGATGGAGGGTGGGGGGCCCAGATCAGAAGTCCTGATTAAGGGCCCTTCACTGTCATTGTCTGCCCCTTATATAAACAGTAAAGTCTCCTTTAATAACTGGACTTCTGACGCGCCCCTGGGCCTGCTGTGTCGTGCGGCATCGCGCGCACGGGGGCTTACCCGGAGCCGGATCAGATGGGGGTAGTAGTCTCGTGGCGGTGACCCGGTCCGTGCCCAGGGAGTCAAACTGAGCGGCAGTCTTTAGCAGTAGATGTTAGAATGTTCGACTACGCCACCCGTTGAATGCGGCTATGAAGCCGCCGCTGCAGGGCAGACCGCTGAGGCCGGTGGTAAGGTTGTGCAGCGTAGCTGGTAGAACCCCCAACGGGAGGGGTATGACCTCAGGGCAGCAGATGTGGAAGATAGTGGTAGTGATGGTGCAGCAAGGAAGCTCAGAGACGTGTGGTGCAGTTTCAAGGCTTTTACTCACAGGTGTTGCTCCGGTCACTTTGGCCAGCAGTGACCACCCGAGCCGTGCTGCGTCCACCAGGTGCGGGACTCGGCCAACCCCCAGGCAGTTCCAGAGCGTGGTCCCAAGCTCCCCTCTATTCCTTCCTACGGGCCGTCCTCACCAGGGACCCACCTTTGTCCGGCTCCCTCGGGTCTTTTAGTGGCGAAACCTTTCCCGGCTTCCCTGACCCTATGCGTGGTTTGCCTTCCTGGTGGATATGGTGAGGGGTCGCGCCAAAACTTGTCCACGACCTCCGGTTCCTGGCTAAGGATGTTTAGCCTCTACCAGTTTGGGATCCGGTACCCTCTTCTGCCAACCCTTCATCCGTTAACTTGTTCTCTTGTGGGATCTCAGGGTTCCCTCTATTCTTACGTCTCTGGGCCTTTCTTGGTGTTTCTGTTCCTCCTCTCTGTGCTTCAGGCCTGGCTCTGGAGCTGGGCCCAGACGGAGCCACAGCTCCCCCTCAGCCCTCTCTGGCTGAGCTCCTCTCTGAACAGACCCTCCTCTGAACAGGACCCTGTCTAAAGATGGTGCCCACCTCTTATACTCCCTCTGACACCCGAGCCCAGGTGACTAGCACCCAATGGGCTCCTTCCTATGCCCAGAGTCCCTCCCCTGACTGCTCCTACACTACTGGGATGTTCCTCCGCCCCTCCCACTCCAGCCAGGGACAGACGCTGTCGTACCTGCACATCTATCTGGTGGGAGTACCGTTGTTCTGTCCCCCGGAAATGGGATGAGTGTAGTGCATGCAACTAACTGAGCTCGGTCCCACACTCCATCCTTACCCGGGAGTGGAATACCACACCTCTGGTTTGAGGTGCAATACCCCTGTAGCAGCCGAGTCCTCGGGGTGCTTCATTCCCCCCTGGTAAACCACAGCACATCCTCGGGCTGTAAAAGAATAAAACAAAACATACAAAATTTTATTTTTTTTTTTAAAGTGCACTTACATATAAAATATATCAACCTTTTTTTTTAGCATAATATAAAACCTTTTCATATAAAACATTCTTGACTAATACGTCCGTGATCCCTGGCCACCGTGCAACTTGTGACCAGGTAAGTGCAACAGTCACTAGAGAAAAACAGTTCTTAATAAAACCAGAAGGGGGCGCTTTAGGAAGCGCAACTATTTACAGGGTATGGCCGCTCTCAGTCCTCGGCCAGTGGGGAATAGGGGAATGGCTGCTCACAGTCCTCAGCCTAGTAAGTGATAGGGGCACACAGGAAACAGTTCCTTTAAACAGTTCCACACTAGTCCCAACGGGGACCACACTCCAATTAGCAACAACTTAGGTACCCCTACGGGTAACTATATACAGTTCCTGGCGTATGCTACTTCCCTTCAGTAGCGGTATCCTCTCCCTTGGCTCCTCCTGAGGGTAGTCTTCAGACCCGTCCGGGTCCTCTTGATCTTCCTCATACCGCAACTCCTCCTCCGTCAACCGGTGCACGTGAAGGGCGTATGGTCCTTTGGCACACTGGTGCCGGGTAAAGGTAACCTCATCACCCGGGTAGAGGTCACGTCCTCGGTGTCCCTCCGGCAGGTGGCTCTCAACATCCCTGCGGGTAACAAAGACATCGCCGGGGGTTCTGTGATCCCGGATAAAGCCCCAGCCGTGCTCCATTTGAAACTTTATTACAGTCCCGGTGGCGCGGGGACCGTGGGCCGCACGGCGGTTTCGTCGGGTCCGGCTTTTCTGCTCCGCGCTTTGGACCTGCAGCCGCTCCTCGCGGACCCGCCTCTCTCGCCGTTCCCTCTGAAAGACTTCCAGTTGTTGTCGGCAACACTCCTCACGCTGGGCTGCGGCCGCCCGTGTCTCTTGGGTAAACCCCATGAGGTTTTCACCGGTGGGGTCCCATGCAAATTGGGCCTCCTCCAGCGGGAGCGGAACAATTTTGGCGGGTGCCGGAGCCGGGATCAGAGGCTCACACAGAGGCCATTCCTTCCGGAGTCGGGGGTTGACGTACTCCGGTGGCCAAATGAAAGGCAGCCCGTCCGGGCTAGTGTGCTGTGCGAATAGATCTTCACCCAGGGGCAGCATTGTGGAAGTTGAGGGCACTGGAGGGGCAGCGGCGCCCGGATTCACCAGGCCTTGCGACCAGGCCGGTGGCACTCTGAAGGTGAAGGGTACTGTGGAGACGGCGGCGCCCGGGGGTACTCGGCCCTGCGACCAGGCCGGGGGCACTTCCTCTTTTGCCGCGCTCAGGGTCAAGGGGCGTGGCGTAACAGAGGGCACGACCGCGTCTCCTGCCGCTTGAGGCCTAGTTGGAAGCAGCGGCGGTGCGGCAACGGGCGCGGTAAGTGGAACTTCGGGCTCTGCGACGGGGAGCTGGGGCAGGCTTGCGGCTACGGGGCACGGGGTGATGACGTCCCCATTACCTGCTTCCATCTCTGCGGCTCCCTCCGCGGCGTCGTCTCCGGCCTCCGTTCCTCCTGCACCATCCTCAGGGGCAGACACGCTCCACGTTGCGGGTGGCATCCTCTGCTGGCGGGTTCCAGCCTGCTGGACCATCTCTCTCCTCCACTCGGCCAGTGCTTCTTGCTGCACTCGGGCCATCTTCCGGGACAAGGCCTCCAGCGCGGTCTGTGCACACTCCCGATTTCTGGGGAGCTGTGCCAGGATCTCCACCAGGCCTTCTGGGGTGGCAGCCTGCAACAGGTTCCGGACCACAGGGTCGGTGCTGATTGACTCTTCCTCCATCTCCGGGTGCGATCTGTCCAGACTCCTCCAGGCCGCACCCATCTTCTTGGTTTTGTTCTGTATCCGCCCCCATTGAGGGTGGTCCCGGGACAACTTAGTGATTGTCAGTTCCAGGGGCAGCCCTCTCACACTGATGGACATTTCTATCATTGCAGTCTCTGCTGGTGGGGGCGGTTTCCGCTTTTGGCGCCATTCCTGGACCTGGCCCACGATGGGAGGTGGCCTCTTGCCACCCTCTGGCACGCCCAGAATGGAGTCCTCTCTGCCAGGGCGGGAAATCGCCTCAGATGGCGGGAATCGTCTCTTTATGGCGGGAAACTAGGTGGATGGCGGGAAAAGGCTGCAGATGGCGGGCAAACGGCGGGAAACGATCCGAGATGGCGTCCGATGGCGGGGACCCTCCGGAATTGGCGGGAGACTCCTTTTTACGGTAAATGTGAACTTTTCTTCAGGCACGCAGTACCCGTCGGTTGCGGGCACGTAATCCTGCCGACTACGCCAAAGTTGACGTGCCCCTGGGCCTGCTGTGTCGTGCGGCATCGCGCGCACGGGGGCTTACCCGGAGCCGGATCAGATGGGGGTAGTAGTCTCGTGGCGGTGACCCGGTCCGTGCCCAGGGAGTCAAACTGAGCGGCAGTCTTTAGCAGTAGATGTTAGAATGTTCGACTACGCCACCCGTTGAATGCGGCTATGAAGCCGCCGCTGCAGGGCAGACCGCTGAGGCCGGTGGTAAGGTTGTGCAGCGTAGCTGGTAGAACCCCCAACGGGAGGGGTATGACCTCAGGGCAGCAGATGTGGAAGATAGTGGTAGTGATGGTGCAGCAAGGAAGCTCAGAGACGTGTGGTGCAGTTTCAAGGCTTTTACTCACAGGTGTTGCTCCGGTCACTTTGGCCAGCAGTGACCACCCGAGCCGTGCTGCGTCCACCAGGTGCGGGACTCGGCCAACCCCCAGGCAGTTCCAGAGCGTGGTCCCAAGCTCCCCTCTATTCCTTCCTACGGGCCGTCCTCACCAGGGACCCACCTTTGTCCGGCTCCCTCGGGTCATTTAGTGGCGAAACCTTTCCCGGCTTCCCTGACCCTATGCGTGGTTTGCCTTCCTGGTGGATATGGTGAGGGGTCGCGCCAAAACTTGTTCATGACCTCCGGTTCCTGGCTAAGGATGTTTAGCCTCTACCAGTTTGGGATCCGGTACCCTCTTCTGCCAACCCTTCACCCGTTAACTTGTTCTCTTGTGGGATCTCAGGGTTCCCTCTATTCTTACGTCTCTGGGCCTTTCTTGGTGTTTCTGTTCCTCCTCTCTGTGCTTCAGGCCTGGCTCTGGAGCTGGGCCCAGACGGAGCCACAGCTCCCCCTCAGCCCTCTCTGGCTGAGCTCCTCTCTGAACAGACCCTCCTCTGAACAGGACCCTGTCTAAAGATGGTGCCCACCTCTTATACTCCCTCTGACACCCGAGCCCAGGTGACTAGCACCCAATGGGCTCCTTCCTATGCCCAGAGTCCCTCCCCTGACTGCTCCTACACTACTGGGATGTTCCTCCCCCCCTCCCACTCCAGCCAGGGACAGACGCTGTCGCACCTGCACATCTATCTGGTGGGAGTACCGTTGTTCTGTCCCCCGGAAATGGGATGAGTGTAGTGCATGCAACTAACTGAGCTCGGTCCCACACTCCATCCTTACCCGGGAGTGGAATACCACACCTCTGGTTTGAGGTGCAATACCCCTGTAGCAGCTGAGTCCTCGGGGTGCTACACTTCCATTGGGGTGGACTTCTCATAGATGGCCAGTATGCATACTATATTGTGAATCTGGGCATCTCTCACAGAAAATCTGATCTGGATATGAGGGTGGTCTTCTATAAGCGGTGATGTTTTGGAGAGATTTAGGGAAAAGTCCCAATTCTTATCCATCGATCTGGTAATTTGAGTAAAATATTTGTGTTGATAACTGATCACAAAGTCACAAAATATGTAAGATTTGGCATAACCTGGTTCATTTTTCAAAAAGTTATGCTCAATTTTTTTAGCACCAAGTTTTGTTGCTTTTTTGTAGATTTACACTAACTTAGTATATTGTGTGAGAATTAAATGAATTATGAATTAGTTGGCGCATTTTACCACACTCTGGGGGTCCCTGACAGTCCTTCTTTATCTGCCCTGTAGTGATGCCAATGTAAACTTCCAAGTGACCGCGCAGTCAATCACTGTCACGAATGCAGGACAACCTATGATTAGCTAATTTTTGGGAAATCCTTATAACAAAAGGGGATTGAAAATATTTACAATTATTTTAAAAGCATTAAAAAAAAACAGACCCAATACTTATAATTAGTTTGTTGAAAGTAGTCTAATTAAAGGGAGCTGAAAGGATTAGAGATTATGAACCCGATTCACCAGTGTTTTTGTCAGAAAACTGGCATAAAGCTCTTGAAAAGTTGCAAAGTTTTGTGACTTTTCCCATTTTCACATAATTTTAACTTCTTTAAAGCCCAAGACGTACTGATACGTATCTGCGCCCTGGGACTTAAGAGCCTGATACGTATTAGTACATCTTTGCGATTGCGCACACAGGCTGTGCGGGCGTGATCGCCGCCGGGTGTCAACTGATTGTCACAGCTGACACCCGGTGCTATGTGCTGGGAGAGGTCCCGCACATTAACCCCCACAATGCTGCGATCGAAGTCGTTCGCAGCATTGCGGGGGCAAGGGGAGGTGATCGGGATAGTCACCTCTCCTGCCGGCGTCCAGCAATGTGTGCCGCGGCTTCCCGGATGTTGCCATGATGACCCGATTCACTGAGGGGTGCAGTTTTAAGAATGGTGTCACTTTGGGGTATTTTCAGTCATAAAGACCCCTCAAAGTGACTTCAAATGTGATGCGGTCCCTAATAAAATGGTTTTGTAAATTTTGCTGGAAAAATGAGAAATCGCTGGTCAATTTTAACCCTTATAGCTCCCTAATAAAAATAAATTTGGGTTCCAAAATTGTGCTGATGTAAAGTAGACATATGGGAAATGTTATTTATTAACTTTTTTTGTGTGACATATCTCTCCGATTTAGGGGCATAAAAATTCAAATTTTGAAAATTGCAAAATTTTCAACATTTTAGCCAAATATCTGTTTTTTTCACAAATAAACACAAGTGATATCGAAGAAATTTTACCACAATCATAAAGTACAATATGTCATGAAAAAATATTCTCTGAACCAGGGGGATCCGTTGAAGCGTTCCAGAGTAATTACCTCATAAAGTGACAGTGGTCAGAATTGTAAAAATTGGCCTTCTCATTAACGTGCAAACCACTTTGGGTTGTAAAGGGGTTAAGGACTCTACCTGCATATACAGTCATGGCGGAAAGTGCTGGCACCCTTGAAATTGTTTCAGAAAATTACACATGTTTTATTACACGCATGTTTATTTCCTTTGTGTTTATTGGAACAACACAAAAAAACTGAGAAAAAAAAGGCAAATTGGACATAATTTCACACAAAACTCCAAAAATGGGCCGGAATACATATATATATTTTTGATGGGACAACACTGAAGATGCGACACTTTGATACAATGTACAGTAGTCAGTGTACAGCTTGTTTAACTGTAAATTTGGTGTGCCTGCAAAATAACTCAACACACAGCCATTAATGTCTAAACCGCTGGCAACAAAAGTGAGTACACCCCTAAGTGTGTTCTCAGCTGATGTTATTTGTTGGTTTTTCTTTGCATCCCGAACAATTTTCTTGGCAGTTGTGGCTGAAATTTCTGTTGGTCTACCTGACTGTGGTTTGGTTTTTACAGAGCATCTGATTTTCCATTTGTTAATCACAGTTTGAACACTGCAGACTGGCATTATCAATTCCTGGGATATCTTTTTGTATCCCTTTCCTGTGTTATACTCTTTTTGCCTCCCTTTCCTGTGTTATACAGTTCAACTACCTTTTCCCGTAGATCCGTTGATAATTCTTTTGCTTTCCCCATCTCAAAATCCAGAAACGTCAGTGGCTGGATCCCAGAAACTCACTCAGCTTTATGCACACACACTAATAACAAGCAAACAGGTCATAGGTGAGGATGTTACCTTTAGTAGCCATTCAAACCCATTTGTGTCAAATTCTGTGCATGTTATCAGGCCAAAATCACCAGGGTATGTGAACTTTTTGATCAGGATTATTTGGATGTTTTTGGTTGTCATTAGTGATGAGCGAGCACTAAAATGCTCGAGTACTCGTTGCTCGGGTCGAGCAAATTGAAATACTCGGGTGCTCAACCCGAGCAATGAGCCCAATATAAGTCTAGGGGAAACTTGAGCATTTTTCAGGTAGCAACCCGCGGCGGTTTGCAGAGGGCCTAAAAATTGCCCAAATCGATGGGAACTGTGCTCAAATGACATGGGAAGACCCCTGGAAGCATCTCTGACTCCCAGATCACTGCTGTCAACAACGTCGTCAGAGTATTACGCCACTTTTACGGCGTAAGGAACATCCTTTCCAGGGTGATGACTTGTATATAAGGCAAAATAAATAAACAAAAACAAAAATACTCCTACACACCTTGGGCTATGTTCACACGTAGCATTTTTGACACGTTTTTGCACTTTTGCATTGCTTTCAACTAAGACAAATGCATTCACCAGGAAATGTCATTTTAACATTTTACAACCTTATCTGGCCATGTGGTGTGTGACACATCATCAGACACATGCATACAGTGCTGAAAACACATGGGAACAGCAAGGGGAAGACCTCTGGAAACATCTCTGACTCCCAGGTCACTGCCTAAATGTGTGCCCATCATAAGTGATCCTTGACACATGCGAAGATGATTCCCGCCATGCACCTGTCGTTGCAGACTTGCAACAATCACCGTCCACGTCCTTGTCCCACTGCAGTGTTCAGTTGTCCCTACCCCATTCCTTGGAATGCAAGCACAAGAATGCCGGCAGCCACCCACCCAAAGGCTGCAATACTATACTGCCAAAGTTTTGACAGCTGCTTGCACTTGAAATGTGGCCTTTTAGGCTCGTGGAGGCGGAAGCTTTTCATAACCTCATGCCGGCGGCGGCCGGGTGTCCATACTCGGTCCCCAGCCGCCACTATATTTCCCGGTATCGCCTCCGCTTTCCACAAGCACGGGTCCCATAACATTACCCGTGCCCTCCCCAGTGCACTTACTGGGAAGGACCGCCTAACCACAAACACGTGGACAAGTGAATGTGGCCAGGGACGGTACGGAGCCAGTCCACAACTTTTTTTGCTAAGAGTTGTATTTAGCTCGGTGAAAGGACTGGCATAGAGGGAAACCGTATCTACCCTGCATGTCATTTCTCCCAGAAAATCCTGTAATTGAGCTTGTTGCAGAAGCAATGGCAGCCCATCCAACATCAACTCGCACTTGTCAATGGTGCTTTGACACACACACACATCTTTCTTTGCGCATTAAATTTCTTGAATACAGAGTTGGAAAATGGCCTGATCCGTAATGCGTTTTGAGAAATAACATGCATAAGCATGGCCGATCCGCATTAAAAAAGCAGCCATAGAGTGTCTAGGAACCTTCCCCCACACTTTTCTTAGCCAGGGCTGCTTTTCGGCAGGGTTGGACGGGCCCACCAGAGAACCGGAGACTCCTCCGGCGGGCCCTGGCTTCTCCTTCAGGAGAGTTCATAGTGCCGAGGTGAGGCCATGATGATGATAGAGGCCATCATCTGCTTAGTTTTCTGTTACTTGGATTGCAATTGCAAGTATGCAGCCAGCCACCCACCCACCCACAGGCCGCAACACTAAACTGACAGATTTCTGGGCAGCTCTTTGCACTTGAAATATGGCCTTTTAAGCTTGTGGAGATGGAAGCTTTTCACAACCTCATGCAGGCGGCGGCCGGGTGTCCATACTCGGTCCCCAGCCGCCAGTATTTTTCCCGGTATCGCCTTCGCCTTCCACAAGCACGGGTCCCACAACATTACCCATGCCCTACCCAGTGCACTTACTAAGAAGGACTATGGTACAACACTATGGTATTAACACTGCCCCCAGTACCAGTAGCGAAGCCATCCTCAATTTCCTTCTCTGGAATTTTATTTGGTAGAGTGAGTGGCTGCCCAAATACATTTTCTCACAAAGGAGCTGATGATAGAGTGGCAGTAGGTTCAAGTTTCTCCAGCCTGTTAGATATTAGAGGGTGAACAGCAGCACATTGGATCAGTGGTTAGCACTGAAGTCTTACAGCACTGGGATCCTGGGTTCAAATCCCAGCAAGGACAACATCTGCAAGAAATTTGTATGTTCTCCCCATGTTTGCATGTGTTTCCTCCTCAGTAAAAATAGAGTGTCCTGGAATCTTCCCACACACTTTTCTTAGCCAGGACTGCTTCTCGGCAGGGTTGGACAGTCCCACCAGAGAATTCTCTGGTGTTCCTTGGCTTCTACCTCAGGAGAGTTCATGATAGCGCTAACTTTGCAGCTGCTATGGGGCTCTTGAGCGGGTGAGAAAGGTTAGCCCTCAGAAACAAATCCTCTGGTGGGCACAATGTTTTTCAATCTGAAACAGCTTCTCAGTGGGAGTTGTATTTCACCACAGCCATATTCTTTAGCTCTGTGAAAGGACTGGCATAGAGGGAAACAGTATCTACCCCGGTTGTCATTTCTCCGTCACCAGGTTCCGCCCATTGTAACACCCGACCATGCCTGGCTGTATGTTCAGCGGTGAGAGCCACAGATCAAGCTGCTGTGTTACAGCTTTCAACAACTATGCAGCGCTGGGCGGTTTGTCAATTAAGCATTAAGCATGTTATCTTCAGCACAGCCTGTTGCTGTTTGGCCAAGGCGGTGCTGCAGTGCTGTCAGCTTGTGACTGATGTGGTCATTTCGGGGATGGAGGAGGAGGTGCATGAGCTGAACAATGTGATTACATTGAGGTTAAATTGGTGATGCTGTTTTTTATACTAAAGAAAGATCCTATTGTTATGTTTTTTTATGTTATTTTTTATGACAAATGCATTCACCGGGAAATGTCATTTTAACTTTTTACAACCTCATCTGGCAATGTGGTGTCATCAGACACATCCTGTTTTATTTATGATGGAGGGACTCTGAAAATCATAAAGCCTATTTTTATAGGGACATCAGACGGCCCTTACTATTCTTAAAAGGCCAGCAGTCGGCCCTAGCTATTGTTAGAGAGCCATCAGAGGGCTATGCTTTGTTTTTCCCATTATTAACAAGTGGGTCTCATATACTGTTATTGCGCATCCAGTGACTGCAAGGGTTGTCAAAAATTTGGACGCAACCTAATACCCCTTTGAAGAGACATAGAGGAGGGTCTCAGTAAAAAAAATGTTCCCATTATAAAGGAGCGGGTCTTCTATAGTGGTAATGCCCATGCTGTGACTGCAAGGGTGGCCAAAATTTTTGAAAAAAAACACTAACAATTTAAAGACACAAAGAGCATGGCCACAGTAACAAGGTACGACATGTTCCCGTTAGAAAGGAGAGGGTCTGCTATACAGTTATATGGTATGCAGTGAATCCAACGGCTGACAAATTTTAGGAAAAACCCCACTAAGAATTTAAGGACACACAGAGCAGGGCCACAGTAACAAGGTACGACATGTTCCCATTAGAAAGTAGAGGGTCTGCTATACAGTTATAGGGTATGCAGTGAATCCAACGGCTGACAAATTTTAATGAAAAACCCCAATAAGAATTTAAAGACACACAGAGCAGGGCCACAGTAACGACAAATTCCCATTAGAAATGATAGGGTCGGCTATACTGTTATAGGGTATGCAGTGAGTCCAACGGCTGACAGATTTTAGGAAAATCCCCACTAAGAATTTAAAGACACACAGAGCAGGGCCACAGTAACAAGATATGACATGTTCCCATTAGAAAGGAGAGGGTCTGCTATACAGTTATAGGGTATGCAGTGAGTCCAACGGCTGACCAAGTTTAGGAAAAAACGCACTAAGAATTTAAAGACATATAGACCAGGCCACAGTAATGACAAATTCCCATTAGAAAGGAGAGAGTCTCCCATAGTGTTGGACTATGCAGTGACTGCAAGGGCTGCCAAAAATTTGGAGGCACTTCAATGGCCCTTGGAAGAGACGTGGAGGAGCGCATCATAAAATTTTTTTACCATTAGAAAGGAGCGGGCCTCCTATACTTGTAATGCCATGCACTAAGTGTATGGGCTGACAAACATTTACTCCTGGGGGGTATACATGAACATACTGTATAAAAAATTTTTTTTACAGGCATCATAAAACTGTAGCGCCCCGAGGGCTCGGACGCTACAGGGGTATTGCACCTCTGCCAGAGGTGTGATATTCCACTCCCGGGTAAGGATGGAGTATGGACCAGGGTTCAGTTAGCTGCATACAGCACACTCACCCCATTTCCGAGGGACAGCTCAACGGTGCTCCCATTAGACAGAAATGCAGGCACGACAGACCATGTCCCTGGCTGGAGTGGGGAGGGGGTAGGAATACCCAGTGATGTAGGAGCAGATAGGGGTTGGTTCCTGAGCGTAGATAGGAGCCCATTGTTTGCTGGTCACCTGGGCTCATGTTCTAGAGGGAGGTATAAAAGGTGGGCACCATCTTAGAACAGTGTTCAGTCAGAGAGAAGAAGTGACAGAGTGGGGGCCTTGGTTGTCGAACGAAGTGTGCCCTCTGCCTCCAGCGTTTTTAGATGGGAATTTTTTTAATAGTTCCGCAACAAGGGCCTTCTGGTACTGCCTCATTTTTGTACACCTGTCCGCCTCAGGAATAAGAGATATAAAGTTCTCCTTGTAGAGTGGGTCTAGAAGTGTCACCAACCAGTAATGACCTAAAATTTTGAGAATGCGAGAGTCATGGGAAAGGCAGCATAACATAAACTCAGCCATGCGTGCCAGACTACTAACAGGCAAGACTTCCGTGTCCTCACCAAGAGGATGACTGACCATGCTCTCCTCCTCCTCCTCTCTGTCCTCTGGCCATCCACGCTGAACAGACGGTATGACAGCTGTGCAGATAGCACCGTCTATAGTGCATGAAACTAGTTCCTGTCCTTCCTCCTCCTCCTCTTCCTCATTGTCACCCAATCCACGTTGGGATGAGATGAGGCTTGGCTGTGTGTAATCACCCTGTATGGTTAATTGCTTCATCTTATCGTGCTCCGCCTGCAATGCATCATCTTTGATTGTGAGCAGAGAGCGTTTCAGAAGACAGAGAAGCGGGATGGTGAGGCTAATTATGGCGTCATCGCCGCTCACCATCTTGGTGGAGTCCTCAAAGTTTTGGAGGATGGTACATATGTCTGACATCCACGTCCACTACTGAGGTCTTATGTGTGGAGTCTGAACTGAATACCGATAGCCTTTTTGATGCTGGTATTCAACAACTGCCCTCTTCTGCTCACAAATCCTTCCCAATATCTGCAATGTAGAGTTCCAACGTGTGGGGACATCATACACCAGTCTGTGAGCCAGAAGCTGCAAACGCTGCTGAAACACTGCAAGGGCGGCGGAAGCTGTAGCTGACTTTCTAAAATGGGCACACAGGCGGCATACTTTAACAAGCAGATCCGGCAGCTCCGGGTAGGATTTGAGTAACCGCTGAACCACGAGGTTAAGCACATGGGCCAGGCATGGTACGTGTGTGAGCTCGCCTCGCCTCAGAGCCGCCACCAGGTTCCGGCCATTGTCACACACGACCATGCCTGGCTGTAAGTTCAGCGGTTTGAGCCACAGATCTGCCTGCTCTTTCAGAGCTGTCCATAACTCTTCAGCATTGTGTGTTTTTTCACTTAAGCATATTAGCTTCAGCACAGCCTGTTGCCGCTTGGCCGAGGCAGTGCTGCAGTGCTTCCAGCTTGTGACTGATGTGGTCATTTCGGAGATGGAGGCTGAGGAGGAGGAGGAGGCTGAGGAGCATGAGGTTCAGGAGCTGTAGACCGTGGGGGCAACCCTGATTGACCTAGGGCCTGCAATCCTTGACGTCGGGAGGACGTGTTCCGTCCCAAGGTCGGATTGGGTCCCGGCTTCCACTATGTTAACCCAGTGTGCCATCAGCGAGATGTACCATCCCTGCCCACAAGCACTTGTCCACGTGGCTGTGGTTAGGTGGACTTTACTGGTAACTGCGTTGTTGAAGGCACGGCTAATGTTTTGGGACACATGCTTGTGTAATGTGGGGACGGCACACTGGGAGAAATAGTGGCGGCTGGGGACAGAGTACCGAGGGACGGCCGCCGCCATCAGGTTGCGGAATGCTTCTGTCTCCAGAAGCCTAAAAGGCAACATTTCGAGCCAAGCAGTCGTGAATTGTGAGAATTTAGTAGTGTGGCCTGTGGGACGTTGGCTGCATATTTGCGCTTGCATTCCAAGGACTGGAGTATGAACAACTGAACGCTGCGCTGGGACAAGGACATGGACGTGCTTCCTGATGCTGCTACTTATCATAGAATCATAGAATCATAGAATGGTAGAGTTGGAAGGGACCTCCTGGGTCATCTGGTCCAACCCCCTGCTCAAAGCAGGATTCACTAGATCATCTCAGACAGATGTCTGTCCAGCCTCTGTTTGAAGACGTCCATTGAAGGGGAACTCACCACCTCTCGTGGCAGCCTTTTCCACTCATTAATCACCCTAACTGTCAAAAAGTTTTTTCTAATATCTAATCTGTGTCTCCTCCCATTTAGTTTCATCCCATTGCTTCTAGTCTTTCCTTGTGCAAATGAGAATAAAGATGATCCTTCTACAATGTGACAGCCCTTGACATATTTGTAGACAGCTATTAAGTCTCCTCTCAGTCTTCTTTTTTGCAAGCTAAACATTCCCAAATCCTGCAACCGTTCCTCATAGGACATGGTTTGCTCTTCTCTGAACTTGCTCCAGTTTGTCTATGTCTTTTTTAAAATGTGGTGCCCAAAACTGTACACAGTATTCCAGATGAGGTCTGACCAAAGAGGAGTACAGACCGATAATGACTTCACGTGATCTAGACTGTATGCTTCTGTTAATACATCCCAGAATTGTATTTGCCTTTTTTACTGCTGCATCACACTGTTGACTCATGTTCAGTCTATGATCTATTAGTATACCTAAGTCTTTTTCACATGTACTGTTGCTTAGCTCTATTCCTCCCATTCTGTATATGCTTTTTTCATTTTTACTGCCCAGATGTAGTACTTTGCATTTTTCCCTGTTAAAAACCATTCTGTTGGTTGCTGCCCACTGCTCCAGTTTATTTAGGTCTTTTTGAATCCTCTCTCTCTCTTCTCTAGTATTAGCTATCCCTCCCAGCTTTGTGTCATCAGCAAATTTAATCAGTTTACCCTCAATTCCTTCATCTAAATCATTGATAAAGATGTTGAACAATACAGGTCCCAGGACGGAGCCCTGTGGTACCCCACTTGAGACATTCATCCAGCTGGATGTGAAGCCATTTACAACCACCCTTTGAGTCCGATCACTAAGCCAGTTATGAATCCACCTAACAGTTGCCTAGTCCATTGCATACTTGGTCATTTTTTCAATAAGGATGGTGTGAGATACTTTGTCAAATGCTTTGCTGAAGTCAAGATATACTATATCTACAGCATTTCCCTGATCCACCCAGTCAGTGATTCTGTCATAGAAGGAAATTAAGTTAGTCTGACATGACTTGTTAGTTACAAACCCATGCTGACTCTGGTTAATCACTTCATTCTTATCCATGTACTTACATACATGTTGTTTAATAATTTTTTCAAAGATCTTTCCTGGTATAGAAGTCAGACTCACCGGCCTATAGTTCCCTGGGTCCACCTTCTTCCCCTTTTTGAAGATAGGAACAACATTTGCTCTTCTCCAGTCTTCTGGGACTTCTCCTGTTCTCCAAGAATTTTCAAAGATTATGGAGAGTGGTTCTAAAATTTCTTCTACGATCTCCTTCAGTACTCTGGGGTGTAATTCATCTGGACCTGGAGACTTGAACTCATTTATGTTAGCTAAATATTCCCTCACAATCTTTCTGTTTACAGATAACTTGGATTCCTCTATTCCTTTAAAAGGACAGTGAAGATCAGTTGATGTTACATTTTCTTTCTGAGAGAAAACAGATGCAAAATAGGAATTAAAAAGTTTGGCCTTCTCAACATCCTCTCTTACCATTTCTCCATTTTCATCCTGTAAAAATCCTATAGCATCTTTGACTTTTCTTTTACTTTTGACATACCCCCAAAATCCTTTTTTATTGCTTTTGACATCTCTTGCAAGCCTTAATTCATTGTCAGCTTTAGCTAACCTGATACGTGCCCTGCAGGATCTGCAGACTGCATTATAATCCTCTTTAGATATGCCTCCCTCTTTCCATTTAATAAACATTTCTTTCTTTCTTTTTAGCATGTGTTTAAGTTCTGTGTTCATCCATCCTGGTTTCCTTAAATGCTTCCCATTCTTCCTACTTTTCGGGATTGTTAACGATTGTGCTTTGAGAATCTCATTTTTAAAAATTTCCCATCCTTCCTGGACATTTTTGTCCTTAAGGACATCCAGCCATTGGATCCCTCCTATTCTCTTTCTGAGTCTCTTAAAATCTGCCTTTCTAAAATCTAACCTTGAAGTTTGAGTCTTCACATGTCTTCCTCCTCTAGTTATCCAAAATTCTATAATAGCATGATCGCTACCTCCTAGGGTCCCAGCCACCTTTACCTCCTCAACCATTTCCTCCCTGTTTATAAGGATTAGATCCAAAGTAGCAGATCCCCTTGTTTTCTCCCCTACCTTTTGGAAGATAAAGTTGTCAGCAAGAGAGGATAAGAATTTGCTTGACCTGTTAGTTTTACTTGAGAGAGATTCCCAACAAATGTCTGGATAGTTGAAATCTCCCATGACCACTACGTCATATTTTTTGGAGAACTTGGTCATTTGATACATAAAGAGTTCATCCATATCTTCAGCTTGCCCAGGTGGCCTGTAGTAAATGCTTACAATGGTGTCCTTTCCGTTGTTCTCTCCTTGTATTCTTACCCAAACAGTTTCCACAGAACTCCCAGTCTCTGAAGCTTCAATCTCTGTGCAGATATACGCTTTTCTAACATACAATGCAACACCTCCTCCTCGTTTATCAAGTCTGTTTCTTGCAAATAAGTTGTATCCTTTTAGCCTTTTATTCCAATCATGTGTATCGTCCCACCAAGTTTCAGTGATTCCAATGACATCATATTCCTTTTCCTGCATTAGTAGTTCCAATTCTCCTTGTTTGTTGCCCATGCTTTGTGCATTTGTATAAAAACATTTTAGTTTGTGATTGGTTTCTCTTCCTCCCATATTTTTATTATTTAAATTGTTTTGTCTTTGTTCTTCCTTTCCACTTCCAGGAGCAGAGATCTCAATAGTATTTGTCAGCTGTATGGCTTTTTCTGGCCTTTTGCTTCCCTTCCCACATTGTTCTAGTTTAAAGCTCTTCTGATGAGTGTAGCAAGGCGACTTCCAAATACATGTTTTCCAGTCTTCGTAAGGTGCACCCCATCTCTAGCAAGTAGTCCATCGTATAGGTAATCCATTCCGTGATCCAGAAATCCAAATCCTTGTTGACGGCACCATCGATGTAGCCAGTTGTTCACCTGTAGAATTTTATTCCACCTCATTGTTCCATGGCCATCCACTGGGAGGATGGATGAGAAGACCACCTGTGCTCCCAATTCTTTCACTTTCTTGCCTAAGTCTTCAAAGTCACTGCAGATGGTTTCCAGGTCCTTTCTTGCGGTGTCATTTGTCCCCACATGTATTAGCAGGAATGGGTAGTGATCTGTAGGTCTGAAGAGTCTTGATATCCTGTCAGACACATCTTTAATTTTTGCTCCTGGAAGACAGCACATTTCTCTTGAGGTTATGTCTGGTCTGCAGATAGCGGCCTCTGTTCCTCTTAACAGGGAATCCCCCATGACCACCACTCTCCGTTTTTTCTTCACAACATTCTTCTTTCTCCATCCAGGAGGATTCTGAGGGCTTACAAGGTTATTCATTGCTGGCAAAGTCTTATTTTGCTGTATTTCTTCATGGTTCTCCTGCGTGAGAGCCTGGTACTGGTTCCTGAGCAGTATGGGTGCTGACTGCCTCTCGATCCTCCTGCTTCAGTGGGTCACATGCTTTCATTCCTCTGTTTCGTCAGGTGCAGTTCGAATTTCTTCTCTTTCTGAATCATGAAGAGATAATTCTGCTCTGTCTAAGAACTCTTCACCTTCCTTAATGATTTTCAAGGTAGTTAACCTCTCTTCTAGATTTCGCAACTTTTCCTCCAACAGGGAAACAAGCTTGCATTTCTGGCATGTGAAGTTTGGCTTTTCCACTGGCAAGTCTGTGAACATGTAGCAGGATATGCAGCTCACCAAATGGCTCCTGGACTCTTCCATGTTCTTATTGTTAATGTTCTGAAAACAGTGAAAAAAGCTTAAAAAAAAAGCTTCAAAATGCCTACCGGCGCGCGGTTTACCGATGTCCTCTTTTCAGCTCCAACAGCCAAAATCCAGTGTTCTTTGAGCTCGCGGAGACTCTTCACTTACCCCAAAATGCAGTGGGAATATGCAAATTATCTCCTCAGGACTTGCTGTCCTTGCTCTGCATGTCCTCCTGCCAGGTTGGGTCAGTTACTATATCATCCACCACCTCGTCTCCCACTTCTGCACCCTGGTACTATTCCTGACTTTCTGCCAATTGTGTCTCATCATCGTCCACCTCTTGTGACAGTTTCCCACCGTCGCCTTCGTGTGACCGTGGCTGCTCAAATATTTGGGCATCGCTACACGTGATCTCCTCTTGCCCCGCTTCAAGTGGACCGGGCGAGAGGCCCGAATCTATAAATGGAAAAGTGAACAGCTCTTCAGATTGTCCAAGTGTGGGATCAGTTGCCTCTGGGTACTCGGCATGGTGGGAGGAAGGAGGATCAGGGTGAGGAATATGAGGTCCAGACTCATGGCTACTGAGACTTGACCGTGTGGAAGACAGGGTGGTGGTGGTGGTGGCTAAGTGACTGGAAGCATTATCCGCTATCCAACCAACAACCTTTTGACACTGATCTGGGTTCAATAGTGGTGTGCTGCGGTCCCCTAGAAATTGGGACAGGAAGGTCAGGCGAGAAGATGTGGGTGTTTGTTGTGGCACAATTTCGGCTTGCCCACGGCCTTGTCCTCGGCCTCTGCATGCACCATTACCATCACGTCCAGTTCCCCGTCCCTTGCCACGTGCCTTGCCCATTTTAAATGGAGGATAGTATCTTCCACGCTCACTACAAATTACTGAGTTTGAAGCCAAGTTATATGTGATCGGTGTGATGGAGAAAACAAGAGTTTTAAATACCTGGCCTGTAGGTAAGTAGCGTGAACAGCAAACTGCTGTGAATTGCTTCACTGACACACTGAAAAAATGGAGGCCAGAAATGGCAGTATTTTCTGATAACGTATATGTGATCCGTGTGACGGAGAAAACACAGTTTTAAATAGCTGGATTTCTAGCGCTCTAATATGGAAAGGACCTGGCTGTATTCTGCAGTGCCAACAAGCAAATGGCGCAGAAAAACGGTGTTCTCTGGATTGCTTTATAAGCAAATAATGAGGATTAAGATCCAAAGAAAAGTATTCCTCGCCCCTGAGACCTGGGCCTTTGTATAGAAATATCTAACAGCAGCAGAAGGCAGAATTGGAATGGAGCCTCTTGTGCTATATGCACTGCAGTCTGCTATATACACTGCCTGCCTATATACACTGCCTGCCTGATATCTCTGCAGATGGATTAGTCCTCAGAAGGACTGTTTGTTGAGATGGATATGTGTAATGTGCGGTTTTTCTCACTACACTACCTAATGCACGATCAAATCTCTCCCTAACGCAGCAGCAGCTCTCCCTACACTGTCTGATCCGGAGTGACTGTGATGAGCATGGCGGCGCCAGGTCAGATATAGACCTGATGACGCTGTGCGGCCAGCCAATCACTGTAATGCCCACAACCAACATGGCTATGGCATTACAGTGCATGGCAGGCAATCCCTGCATGTTCATTGGCTCTGTAAAGAGCGCAAAACATGCAGGGAGTGGACCCGACTTCCCGCCCGACCAACCTGGAAATACTCGGTGAGCGCAGAGCTGTTAGAACCTTGCTCTTAGGTTTTTTTTTCCTTTGCTGGTCACATGACCTTGTTAGCCTATTTTATCCTGCTCCGCCCTTCTGGCTTTGCTGGACTTCATTGTATATCTACTTTCTAGCTAGCCTGTGCTCTGTGTCTTGCTCTGTTAGTTTGCTTGGTCTACTGACCTCTATGTTCTATATATTTTGTTTGTTCGTCTGTCTGCTACTATTTCTGTTAGGAGGTGTCCCATATTCCTCCCAGTCCGTAGTACTTGTAGGGATTCCTTCCCCACATCTATAGGTCTCCATACAGACTAGCTTAGGACTTTAGCAGGTCTGATCGCAGGATCAGGTCCCCTGTTACATCGTAGGGATTAAGCTGAGTTCTATCGTAGGGACAGATCTCCTCTCTTTCCTTAGCTCTGGTAGCAGAACATAACAGTAAGTCCAGCCAGCAAATTCTCTAAGGAAAGATTTTTCTGTTCCATCATGGTGTCGGTTCAGGATTTGGTTCATCGCCTGCAGGGACTCTCTCTGGAGGTGGCCGAGCTCCGTCAGCACGTGAGTAACTGTCCTGGAGCACATTTCTTGGAGCCTAAGGTATGTTTGCCGGATTTATTTTTTGGTGAACACCGAGAATTTTTTTCATTTAAAAATGCTTGCTTATTGTATTTTCGTTTGAGACCCAAGTCCTCTGGGGATGAATCCCAGCGCATAGGGTTCATAATGTCACTTTTACGCAAAGAGCCTCAGGAGTGGGCCTTTTCTTTGCAACCTAGTGATACATGCTTCAGATCAGTGGATAGTTTTTTTTCTGCTTTGGGGCTATTATATGATGATCCTGACCGTGTCGCATCAGCTGAGACTGAGTTAAGACGTTTGAGACAGGGATCAGGTAATGTGGAAAAATATTGTACTCATTTCCGTCGATGGTCTACTCAAACAGGGTGGAAAGATTCTGCTCTGAAAAGTCTATTTCTTGCTGGGCTCAATGAAAGGGTTAAAGACCTGCTAATTGCTTATCCTACACCTGAAGATTTGCAACAGGCTATGCAATTAGCTATACGGGTGGATAGAAGACTGCGTGCAAGGGTTAATGAGAGCAAATCCTCTGCTATGTCAGTTTCTGGTTATAAGAATGTGTGTACTAACAGTGGTGAACCGATGGAGATTGGATCGGTGGCACCTCGCTCTCAAGAAAAAGACCATAGACTTTTTGAAGGCTTGTGTTTCTATTGCGGAAAATCTGGTCATTTGATTAAAGGCTGTGAGCTTCGTATGAAGAAAGAAAAAAAAATGGTCAGTCACGCCCGTATTGCCTGTTTAAATTCCAAGGGTATATGTTTAGCTGCTTCCACGATTGCTCAGAAAAAATTAATGGAATTTCGGGTGTTTGTTGATTGCGGGTCTACTCTGAATGTAATTGATGGGGGATTCGTGGAAAGACTCAATTTAAAACCTGAACCTTTATCATCCCCCATTGCTGTGGTTTCTGTGGATGGTTCCCCTTTGAAGAATATTACTCTCAAGGTCTGTGAATTTCCTCTCACTATTAATGGTGTTCACCATGAGAAATTGGATTTGGTAGTGTTGAATAACTTGCCTTCTCCAGTAATATTGGGATTGCCCTGGTTAAAATTTCACAATCCTGTACTGGATTGGTCTACCAGTGAAATTAAATCCTGGAGCCATAAATGTTATGACAAGTGTTGTAACGGGCGTATTGCAGCTTTGGATAGGGGAGAATTGCCTGTTCCTATTCAGGATTTTTGGAGAGTTTTTTCTGAGAAGGAATCGCAGGTTTTGCCTCCCCATAGAGACTATGATTGTTCTATTGAATTTGTCCCTGGAGCGACTCTTCCTAAAAGTCGTTTATTTAACCTTACTATTCCTGAGAGGAAGGCTTTGGAGGAATACATACAGACAAGTTTGGCCGCCGGTCACATTAGGCCCTCTAAGTCTCCTGTGGCGGTTGGATTTTTTTTTGTAAAAAAAAAGGACGGCGGTTTACGTCCTTGTCTGGATTTTCGTGAGATTAACAAAATTACTGTACGCAATCCTTACCCACTGCCATTGATTCCTGATCTGTTTAACCAGTTAATGGGGGCCAAGTGGTTCTCTAAAATTGACCTTAAGGGGGCATACAATCTGTTGAGCATGAAGGAGGGTGACGAATGGAAGACTGCTTTTAACACTCCTGTGGGTCATTTTGAGAATCTGGTTATGCCTTTTGGTCTTACTAATGCTCCTGCATTTTTTCAGAATCTGATTAATGACATCCTTAGACCTTTGATCGGCAAAAATGTGGTTGTGTATTTGGATGACATTTTGATTTATTCGCCGGATCTGGAGTCTCATTGGCGGTGCGTGCGTGAGGTATTACAGTTATTAATGGACAATTCGCTTTTTGCTAAGCTGGAGAAATGTGAGTTCGCTGTACAGAGAATATGTTTTTTGGGCTACATTATCTCCAGCAAAGGTTTTGAGATGGATCCGGTTAAGGTTCAGGCTGTGCAGGAATGGCCTAGGCCTATTGGTTTGAAATCGATACAGAGGTTTTTGGGTTTCGCCAATTACTACAGAAAATTCATAAAAAAATTTTCTAGTATTGTCAAACCTCTGACTGATCTCACCAGGAAAGGTGCTGATGCGGTTCAGTGGTCTTCTGAGGCCATTGAAGCTTTTGTGTATCTCAAGGAGAGGTTCACCTCTGCTCCCATCCTTATGCAGCCTGATGTTACTAGGCCGTTTTTGGTTGAGGTTGATGCTTCCTCTGTGGGGGTTGGCGCAGTATTGTCTCAGGATAACGGGGATGGATTACATCCCTGTGCCTTTTTTTCAAAAAAATTTTCGGAGACTGAACTGAATTACGATATTGGTAATCGGGAATTATTGGCTATTAAACTCGCATTTGAACACTGGCGCCACTTCTTGGAAGGTGCGGAATTTCCCGTTCAGGTTCTTACGGATCATAAAAATCTGATATATCTTGATGCTGCCAAGCGCCTGAATGCCCGTCAGGCTAGGTGGGCACTGTTTTTCTCGCGGTTTAATTTCTCCGTTACTTACATCCCTGGTACTAAGAATATTAAGGCGGATGCCTTGTCTCGCAGTTTTTCTCCCATAGTCGGTGCTGAGAAAGAGGAGAACATTTTACAAGAAGGTGTTGTGATAGCTGCTTTGGACTCCGTTTTGGAAGATGAGATTCTTAAAGCACAGGAGAATGCCCCATCTAACACTCCCCATGGGAGGTTGTTTGTGCCTGGGACCTTTAGGAGAGATTTGTTTGTTGAGTGTCACGAATCTCGGTTGGCAGGTCATCCCGGAATCTCTGAGACCAAGAGACTGGTGGGTCGCAGTTTTTGGTGGCCTGGATGGCAGAAGGAAGTCATTAAGTGGGTGCGTCAATGTACTATATGTGCTAGATCTAAGTCCTCACATACTCCTGCTGCGGGGTTGCTTTGTCCTTTGGAGGTTCCCAGTGCTCCTTGGACACATTTGGCTATGGACTTTATAACTGACCTTCCCCCCTCTGAGGGTTTTACTGTCATCTGGGTGGTCGTGGACCGTTTTAGCAAGATGTGTCACTTGGTTCCTTTCGTCAAATTGCCCTGCGCTAAAACTCTCGCTAAGGCCTTTGTCAAGGAAAGGAGGAGAATTTTTCCGGTGATTTGGAGAGAGTTTGGACGGATGTGCGTGGTAATCTTCAGGAGGCCAACAGAAAATCTAAAGACTACTTTGATAGGAAACGACAGGAGGTTTTGTTCGCTGTTGGTGACATGGTTTGGTTGTCCTCTAGGAATCTGCGGTTGAGGATTCCTTCAAAGAAATTGGGTCCCAAGTTTGTAGGGCCCTTTAAGGTGCTTCAGGTTGTCAACCAATCTGCTGGTAGGTTGGAGGTTCCTACCTCCTGGAGAATTAATCCGGTATTTCATGTCTCTCTGTTGAAAAAAGCTGTTGTATCGGATTGTGACGCCTCTGCCTCTGTTCCTCCGGTGGTGGAGGATGGGGAATATGAAATTTCTCGCATCCTTAACTCTAGACGGTATAGAGGTAGTTTGCAGTATCTTGTGGCCTGGAAAGGTTTCGGTCCCGAGGATAACTCTTGGGTGAGGTCGGATGATGTTTCCGCGTCCAGACTTATCAGAGCGTTTCACAGGAGATTTCCTGATAAGCCTGGTCCTAGGGGATCCGGAGGATCCTCTTAGAAGGGGGGGTACTGTTAGAACCTTGCTCTTAGGTTTTTTTTTCCTTTGCTGGTCACATGACCTTGTTAGCCTATTTTATCCTGCTCCGCCCTTCTGGCTTTGCTGGACTTCATTGTATATCTACTTTCTAGCTAGCCTGTGCTCTGTGTCTTGCTCTGTTAGTTTGCTTGGTCTACTGACCTCTATGTTCTATATATTTTGTTTGTTCGTCTGTCTGCTACTATTTCTGTTAGGAGGTGTCCCATATTCCTCCCAGTCCTTAGTACTTGTAGGGATTCCTTCCCCACATCTATAGGTCTCCGTACAGACTAGCTTAGGACTTTAGCAGGTCTGATCGCAGGATCAGGTCCCCTGTTACATCGTAGGGATTAAGCTGAGTTCTATCGTAGGGACAGATCTCCTCTCTTTCCTTAGCTCTGGTAGCAGAACATAACAAGAGCATCTCGAGCAGTGAGATACTCGGGCGAGCACCGAGCAGTAGCGAGCATGCTCGCTCATCACTAGTTGTCATTAAGATTTAAAAAGAGAAAACACAGAAATGTGACAGTAAATGGCTTCACCCAACCAATAACCATGAGTGGAGAAAAAGTGTTTTTGTTATCATTCATTTTCTCTGAAACAAGGCCAAGAAAGGAAAAATTCTGCCGGGGTATGTAAACTTTTGAGCAGAACTGTATATGCGCCAGCCCCAGTGTCTCCTCTTCTATATACTCCAGCCCCAGTGTCTCCTATTCTATATACTCCAGCTTCTTCTGTGATGTATATGCTCTAGCCCCAATGTATCCTGTGATGAATATACGCCAGCCCCAGTGTCTCCTATTCTATATACTCCAGCCCCAGTGTCTCCTATTCTATATACTCCAGCTTCTTCTGTGATGTATATGCTCTAGCCCCAATGTATCCCTTGATGAATATACGCCAGCCCCAGTGTCTCCTATTCTATATACTCCAGCTCCAGTGTCTTCTGTGACGTAGCTAATGTAGCCCTAATGTCTCTTATGCAGAGGCGTCGCATGATAAAGCAGTGGGACACAAGCTCCCTGCCCTATCACTATCTCTTTCATATGCCACAGATCGCCATAGGCCTGCGGTTAACGAGATGTCAGCATACTCACGCAGGTGGCTCGATGACATCATTGCATCGCTCTGCTCTGCAGTCCCGCCATGGAAGAGTAGACAGAGGCCGTGATGTAGGGAATCAGGATTAAGTGAGATATTTTTTTAAATGATCGGGCAGTGGAGCCATCCTACTATATATCTGGAGTAGTGGGTCCATCATACTACATATGGAGTAGTGGGGCCATTATACTATATGTATGTGGGGCAGTGGGACCATCAT